>NC_041224.1:121015843-121125964 GCF_002837175.3 Physeter macrocephalus | reverse complement strand
AAGCAGCCGCATAGCACAGGGAGATCAGCTCTGTGCTTTGTGACCACCTAGAGGGGTGGGATAGGAAGGGTAGGAGGGAGGGAGACGCAAGAGGGAAGAGATATGGGAACATATATATATGTATAACTGATTCACTTTGTTGTAAAGCAGAAACTAACACACCATTGTAAAACAGTTGTACTCCAATAAAGATGTTTAAAAAAAAGAGATAAAATTTAAAAAATAAATAAATAAAATTTCTGTGGATGAAAATCAGCAGATAATTTCCAAAATGAAACCATCAACAAATATCCATATATGCATGTTATTTCATAACACATAGGTAAATATGCAGTGAAACTGCTGACACAGTAGAATAAATTTTCCCCAGGTGACCAGGAGTAGGAAGTTGCAAAGCCAGGGACTTCTGTTTTTCATAATAAGCTTTGTAATTGTTTAAACTACATACATTTATTTGTCAATAAAAATAAAAATTAAGTTTAAAAGTATTTCAAATATAAACTGAAGATTTGATAGAGTCTGAGCTAGCGATAGTTCCGTCTCTTAATCTTTTATTTTCTTAAAACAAAGGTAATATATGTCCTTAAAATGAAATTAAAAATTAGAGAAATGTATAACTTGGAAAGTGAAAGTCCTGGAATTCCACACCACTCAGAGAAAGCCACTATAAACAGTTTAATGTATAATACCTCCAAAATATATTTTTTCCCAAAAAACAATCATACTATAGAAAATTTGCAACTTGTACTTGTTTATTCTCTAACAGATCTTGGACATCCTTTCATGTCAGTGTTTATAGTTTTAACAGATATATAATATTTCATATTCTGGGTATATATCACACATAAAATGTTCATTGTATGATCTACTATAGCATGTTAAATTTTTTGTTTATTGATCTTTTCCATTTTTCAACAATATTTAAATGACTATTCCTTACATATATCTTTGTGTAATTCTAAGAGTGCTTCAGCAGTAGAAATTTTTAAAGTGCAAATACTGGTTCAAAAGATATAAGCACTTTACATTTTAATGGATATTGCTAAATAATCCTTCAAAAACGTTATAACTTTGGGTAGTCCCACCAACATTAGAAGGACTATTTAGCTACAGATCCTTATTCTTATTAGACATTAGTAGTATGTATCTACAAAGAATTTTCATATATGATGCTAGGGATTCCATTGTGTCCCCCAAAATTCATATATTGAACCTACCCCTCAATGTGATTGTATGTGAAGACAGGGCATATGAAGAGGTGATTAAAGTTAAATGAGGTCATAAGGGTGGGGCCCTGATCTGATAGGGCTGTTGTCACCAGGGCTCTTTCTCGGCCATGTAAGGATACAGTGAGAAGGCAGCCCTCTGGCAAGCCAGGAAGAGAGCTCTCACCAGAAACCAAGCCCGCTGGTCCTTGGTCTTGGATTTTCTAGACTCCAGAACTGTAAGAAAATAAATCTCTGGTATTTAAGTAGCGCAACTTGTGTTTTCTTATGACAACCTAAGCGGACTAATAGATATGGCATTTCATTTAAAACTCCTATCAATGCATTGAGGTACCACTATCTCTAATTTACAGATGAGGAAATTAAGAACTTGCCCAGGTCAGGTGGTTTTTAAGTGGTGCTGCAGAGAGTAGAATGCAGTTCTTTTGACTTATAGTCATGTAATCCTTTTCACTAGAGAAGAGTAGTCTTGTTTATTACAATTCCAGCTCACTTGGTAGCTTCTACTATGGGAAACCTAATGAAATCATAAAATGATTGAGCTGGAAAGGTCTTTGGAGATTATCTAGTCCAGCAAAGGAAGTGAGGCCCTGAAAGACAGAGTAATTAACCCAAGATCATGCAGCTAGTTCATGGAAAAACAGGGATTGAAATTCAATTTGACTTCAGTTTAGTGTTCTTTAATTCTGACACACTCATATTTCAGAGTTATATTTTTTAATGTACAAATTATTCCTTGCTATGGGAAAATCTATAAATACAGTTATTTTGCAGGTCACAAACTTTATCTTATGAAATAGAGGTTGCCCTTTAAAATCCCAATTGAATTTATTTTCTGATGCCCTTTGATTAAAGTGATGTAGCAGGTAATGGCCAAAGCTTGTTTCAATTTTTTTTTAAACACGATCAAGACTAATTATTTTCTATATGGCTCTACTACAGGACTTCCACATCTTTTGTTTCCACACTAATTAAGGGACTGAAGGCTTCCACATCTCTTGTTTCCACGCTAATTAAGATGCTGATTTCTTCAGTCTTTGGATATGTGCAACAGTAGATTAGAGTTGTGCCTGCTTCCTGTATAACAGCAAAATGGATCACACTGCTGCCAGGAGAGTTCCATTAGTGTCATAAATCTTAGAAGTACTGTACATATTCTGAGGATGAAGTGCAATATTCAGAAGGCAGTACAGCAATTTTCTGGTGATCGATACCCCCACCAGGACAAAAAAAAGAATCTCAGCGGAGAGCCACAGATTATCCTCAAGATTAGCAAAGTAAGAAATGCTTTTTGAAAGTAATTATTTTCCCCCTACAAAGTGGTATAGAATTTTTTAAATTATTATTTTAGTTTTTTTTTCAAATTTAGTTTTGGCGTTTTGTTTCATAGAATATCAGAGTTAAATTGAAATTGGCAAAGAAAAGAAGCCAGTCACTTCATAACTCTTTTCTACCTCCCTGCAATATAGCACATTCAGTAGCTTGGTGATTCTATGGAATACTTGGTGTGAAACTGTGGTATGAGTAGAGGAACTAAAAGGTAACATTGATTCACTGAATGTTTCCAAGACTTAGTAGAACCTTGGACTAGAAACAGCCTGAGGATATCTGATTCATGTTTTTTCTAGTGTCCACGGGAAAAATTGAGCTTTTAAAAATCTTTTAACGATACCATTAAGTATTTACTCAATCAAGTATGAGCTGCACTTATTTTTAGTGAAATAAACACAATTATAAAATTATTCCAAGTAACACTATCCACAGGAAGCTGATTACCAAACGATTTTGTTGTTCAAAACACAATGTTTTTCTCCACACAGAAAAGCATAAAACAGAAGAAGAAAGGCAACAGGAAGTAGGATGGTGGAGGGAAGAGAGAACTGGCAACCCTCTCTGCACATCACAATCATTTGTCGGGGGAGGAAGCTTTTCTAAAACACAGGTACCCACACTCCACCCAGGGCTTCTGATTAAACTAGTCTGGATTGGGGCCAGGCATGAATCTCATGCACAACTTAGGTTGAAAACCACTATGATAAGAGAATGAACAAGCAGATGTGAAGGCACATGAGGTATCTCAATGACCTTGGGAGAACTGCAGAGAATGGACGCTCCTGTCATCTGAGGGTTGGCATTATTCTAGGGACATGGTGTCCAACCCCCAAAGACAGATAATGATGATCTTGGAGTCTTGGAAAGGAAACAATTGGCTGTGCTGCCTGCTTGTTGTCTGAGCTTGAGTGAGTTACTTAACAGTTGGTGTCTCAATTTTCCCATCTGCAGAAAGGAAATGATAATACTATCTGTCTCACGAGGTTATCATTAGGATAAAATGAGATCATCCACATAAACAGTGTCGCTCAGTGTCTAGCACATAATAAGTTCCCAGTACACGTTATCTACCCCATCGGGAGAAAGTAAGGAGATCATTTCTTTGCCTTTTAAGTACTTACTAGCTGAGGTATTTACCAAAAATGAATGTTCAACCAAGCTGTGCTGCATATATTGTGGAATGAGAAATGAAAAGCAAGTAGAAGTGGTCGTGATGAAGCCCTCATCACAACTGCAATCAGATTGCAGCAGCATCCCTCACGCAGTGCCTCACCTGCCACAGCAAAGAGCGTTGGATGGTACAGTAACAACCTCTCTAAGAGAAAGACAGAGTAGCTGGAGCAAGTGTGTGTGTGTGTGTGTGTTGTTACTGTTGTTGTTGAAGTTGAGAAAACTTGAGTAGATCTATAGACTGAAAGGAAAGAGCCAAAAAAGAGGAAGTGGGGAAAGTGCAGATGAGGGAGAGGTGTTTGATGGAACAAGAACCTTGAAATTGCAGGAACTCATGTGGCAGGATCAGCCTCTGATGGAGCAGAGCACAGTCCTCCACTGAGATGGAAGGAAAGAGCATTAGAAAGCCATAAAAGCAGATAAATATGTAGGCAGGGCAGGAGAGTGAGCGGAGCAAGGTCTCCCTTGTTGGTCCTTATTTTGTCTGTGAAATACGAGCTGAGGTAGTCTGCAGAGGTTGGAATGAGAGGAGGAGAGGAAGGGAGCATAAGGGCTTTAAATAGCTGCTGGGGAGGTCCCAAGAGCTCCAAAGTATCGCTTACTGCAGTAAGTCATTTAGATGGTATTCTTGATTTGTCTTCTTGGCAGATTATTGACAATTTGCAGCCTTTTGGAGATAATTAGTTTTCCAAACAGATCCCACTCTGGGAGAATCAATTGCAATCTTTTAATGCAGGCTTTTATGAATAGCAATAAAACATTCTGCCATCTAACCATAAAGAAGAGACTCACATAAAGTCCTCCCTTCATTGAAAAGGGAGATGTTATCTTCTAAAACTAAGCTGCAAAATATCCTTGCCTCCATACATTGTGAGTTCCTATTAAATAACTGTTTTGGTGGCAGAGGTAGAGGTTAAAAGCTGCAGTTTTTAAAACTGAGATTTTTATTTCTATTTCTAAATAATTAAACTTGCTTCTCTTTTGAAGGAGGAACACGATATTTTTTAATGAAAACAAACTATACAAGAAATACAAAAATAAAAAAGTTAAAAATGTAAATATACATATGCCAAAAGCCAACCACTTTTCCATTTTTCTGACTTAACCCTTAACCAAAAAAAAATGTATTTCATGGAGTTTAAGCTAATGAATAAAAGGTCAAAGAGCTGAGGAAAGATAATAAAAAGAAGCATAAAAACAATTGAGAAAGATGAGGAAAGCATTGGAGCAAACCACTTTGCAGATGGAATTTATGCTGAAGCCCATAGGCAGGCCAGAACTGGAAAATACAGTTGAAAGCTCAAAAGATAGAGCGATAAGGAAACATAGTAAAGGGCATGCAACAGCCCTTCAGGGTCTAATCACAAGTGCCCAAGACAATTAGAGCTTTAACAAAATATAGCACTGCTTCAGAGAAAGTCAAAAACAAAATGAAAGTGCTTGCCTCCAAAAGGAATCAGACCCATCTGATCTGGAAAAAAAAAGAAAATTATAATGTAGAAAGAATGATTGCTTTTTTATTTATCAATACTCAGTGTCTCTCTAATATCTGTTGTTACATTTTTCCTTCATGTCATTATGTAATTCAATTCAACAAAAATATTTAAATTACTTGAACCCAGGCCATGAAAATATGTATAAGGTATATATATACACATGTACAGGAGGTATAAATTCCTTCTTTTTGTTTTTTCATTAGAAGATCTATATGTAATAATCTGTAGTAGGTTATATTATTGTTCAAAACTATGGACTGCCTGCCACTCCCTGCAGGAAGATTATACTTTCTCACTGCATTGATTTCAGGTTTGGCCATGTGACCTGCTCTGTCCAATTAAATGTGAGCAGAAGTGACATGTATCTGTGCAGAAGTGAGTAAACATAGCAGACCTGAGGTGGTTAGGCTTAGAAAGGCCCACTTTCAAGGCTGGCCCTTGGCTGGTGTTGGGGAGTTTGGTTTCAGGAATGTTCCCATCATTCTCTGGTAAGATGAGCTCACTGTACCTAAACTAAACTATTTGCACAGTGTGGCTTATGCTGAACACAGGGTCCCCTTCTTGGAGTCCAGAATTGTGGTATGTGCTAGGCAGAGGGTACCCATGGGAATATCCTCCAGTAAAACTCTTGGGTGGTGAGTCTCTAATGAACTTCCCTAGCAAACAACACTTCAGACATGTCTTCACAATTTGATGCTGGAAGAACTAAGCCCATCCTGTGTGACTCCGCTGGGAGAGGGCTCTTGAAACTTGTGCCCGGTTTTCTCCAGACTTTGCATCATGCGCCTTTTCCTTTGCTGATTTTGCTTCATATGTTTTCACTGTAATAAATCACCACCGTATGAGTATATGCTGTGAGTTTAGTGAGTCCTTCTAGTGAGTCACCATGTCTAGGGGTGAGCTTGGGGACCCCTGACACAGTGTCACTTCCAGGAAGTCCTTCACAGCTTTTTCTCCTCTCTCATGATAAGTGTCACTGCTCCAGCTAGAGGCTGCTCTGCCTTCCGGGTCTCAGAGTGAAGATGACATGACAAAGCCAGAGCCAACCTGAAACTGACTCACATGAGGCTTTAAGACTTTGGAGTTTCCATTACCACAGCAAAACCTAACCTTTTCTGGCTGATCTGTAATTCCAGTGATACATTTGCACAGTTCTTTTGTGCTCCCAAAACTTTGTCTCACATTATTTACTTTGACCATCCCAAAACCATATGAAGTGTGGAGGCCAGTGGTGATATTTCTATGCTAAAGACTAGCTGGATCCTTCTCTTGTTCCCCAATAACATGACATTAAATAAACAAATCTCTAGTCAATTTGAAGCATAGTTCCATGGAGTTGCCTGTGTAAAAAGCAGACGAATAGCAAGTTAGTCACTGCAATCTGGAGCCCTCACAGTTACAACTTTCTACTTGAGGTTCCTCTTAGTGTTTACTATTTTATTTTTTTGGTTTTTTTCTGTCCATAGCACCTTAACAGGCATAGGTGTGTTTCCAGGCCTCTGGTTGTCCATCAGTTTAATCTGCTCTGGTTGTTAAGTTTCCTTGAGATGATCTTGTAGAACTACTAAATTAGATATAATTTATGTCACATAGCTTGTATTTTAAGTCATACTGAACCAAACATAATTCTCAAATTTGGAAAAACTCAATTTATTAATTATCTATTGCTGTGTAACAAATTACTCCAAAATATATTGGCTTAGAACAACAATAAGCATTCATTATCTCATACGACTTCAGTCCATCAGGAATTCAGGAAAATCTTAGCTGAGTGGTTTTGGCTCAGGACTTCTCATCAGTTTGCAGTCAAGATTTTGACCAAGGCTGCAGTCCACTTTAGGCTTGACTGGGACTGGAGGATCTGCTTTTATGGTGGCTTGTTTACATGGTTGGCAAGTTAGTGTTGTCTGTTGCCAAGAGGCCTCAGTTCCTCACCACATGTGTTTTCCATAGGGCTGCTTGAGCATCCTTTGGGTATGACAGCTGGCTTCCTGGAGGTCAAGTCATCCAAAAGAAAACAGGGAGGAATCCACAATGCTTTTTATGACTTTATCCTGGAAGCCATACACCATCACTTCTACCACATTTTATTCATTAGAAGTGCATCACTAAGTCTAGCTCACATTCAAAAGGAGAGAAATTAGACTCCACCTTCTGAAAAGTGGAGTGTCAAAGAATCTGTGAACATATGTTAAAACCATTGCATGCATGTAAGTAATTATTGCTGTTCATCAATATGTGCAATTCTCCCTGACTCTGGGCACACTGTAGACAGTGAATTGCCTGCCTCCTCATGTTAGGTGGGGCCGTGTGACTAGATCTGGTCAATGGGTTGTGAGTAGACTACTCAATAAATACTTCTGGAAAATTGGCTATCTATACAGAAAAAGATAAGCCATTCTTACTTTATGTCATTCACAAAAATAAAATGCAGATGAATTAAAGAATTAAAGAAGAAAATCAGTAACATGAAAACTTTCAAAGAAAGTTTATAATATTTTATGACATTGGAGGAGATAAGAATTTCTTAAGACACAGAAAATATAAAGATAAAATTTCTCTTCAACAAAAGACATAGCCAACAAAGTGAAAGGTAAGACACAAATTAGAAGAGGACAAACGCAACCCATGTAATTAGCAAAGAATCCAGGGTATATACAGAAGTCATAGAAAACCGTAAGGAAAAATAACAGACCAGTAAAAATAAATAAACAATGCATACAGTAAGACAAGTCACAGAAGGGGAGATGAAGGACTTTCAATGTCACTAATAAACCAGGGAAATGCAAAATAAGCTACAATGCGGTACTATTTCACACTTGTCATATTAGCAAAAATTAATCAATCTAAGAGTACAAACTCTTAGCCAGGTAGCTATTACTGAATAGCTGTGAATGTAAATTGAATATAAATTGGTACAAGCATGATGGAGAGCAATTGAACTACAGCCAATAAAATTTAAAATGTAAGTAGTCTATGACCCAGAAATTCCACTTTTATTTCCACCTTCCTGACCTTGGAGAAGCACAGGGGATATGTGCACAAGAAGACATGTGTGAGGATGCTCACTGAAGTACTATTCAGAATAATAAGAACCTGGAAATAACTTGACCATTTCTCAAATGTAAAATGGAATACAATATAGCAGTTAAAATAAACGAACTAGATCTCCATTTACCAACATGGCAAATGTACCATGTTAGTAAAAATCTCAAAAATCAATAATAAGTGAAAAACCAATTTGCAAAATGGCATTCATAATGTGATTCAATTTATGTAAATTTTAAAACATGTAAAACAATACCATATAGTGTTACTGAATAAAGACATATGTAGAAAAGATTAAAAACCCTGTATGCATTTCAAGGTTGAGCTTACTTCTGCGGAAAAAAATATGCAGAAGGATTGGGGAGTGGAAGAGGGGTGGTTTGCTGTATCAGGCATATTTTTTCCTATTTTTAAAAAAGAGATGTGAAGCAGATATAGCAAAATGTTACCATTTGCTTAATACTGGTAGTGAATGCAGGTTGTTATTTTCCATAATTTTCAGTGTGTTTGAAGAATTTCAAATTTGAACACTAAAATTTTATTTTAAGAAAACCACTGGACTAGATTATCTCAATTTCTTATTATTTTAAAATCTGTGATTCTAATGGGTACAGGGGTAATCCCTAAATCATGAGTGATTCGTAAGATCCTGGGCTTTAAAAATTAACCTTCACTAGCAACTCCTGTAAGATGAATTCTGTATATGACATACCAAAGCCACCATCCCTGGAGCAAGACTCACTGATGCCTGTGGCCCAGGAAAGTCTTCAGGCCACCCAAAGTTCTGTCCCTTTACAACAAGATAGTGCCATTATTTCGGTTCCGGAAAATATCCTTCAAATCATTTATCTGTATCTCCTTGAAAGAACAAAAATGGTTTGCACTCTACTGAGTGTTTCTAGCTGATATAGTAAAAGTCTCTGTTTTGACAGAGATAGGTTCAAGGTATTCAATTCTCTCTTTCCCAAAAAACCAATCCAATCACATTTGAATTTATTAGGAATGAAAAATACACATAAATCTCCATCATCTCCTAATTTCCCAAGGTTTTGGAAAGAGTGGAAAACATATGAATTATACTTTGATTATAATTGTCACTTCCTGGACACAGCTGGATTACGAGAAACTGTGAAATTGCTTAAATTTTTAAAAAATTCCAACAGTTCTAGTTTTGCTGACAAGAGAAAAGTCCAACTTTCTCCCACAGGAAAGAATCCTGTTATGTTTCTAACCACATTTGGAGCTGGATGGGACTGAATAATGTAGATAAGCCTCCAGTCTACCAGATGTTTATCCTGAATAAATCTCCAAACTTTGAAGGGACTGCCTGGGAGTTAAGCTTTTCAGCTTTGAGCTTGAGTTGGCCAATAATGAACAATAAAATAGAAAGTTGATCCATTTCCCAGTCTTTCACATCATTACAGTACAATACCAAGAGCAACATTAATTTAATCTACAATGTTTCTGCACTGGGTGTGATTGCATATGTGTGAATGAGTATGTGTATGTGTACCATTGTGAAAAAAGATCTCCATCCAAGGACTCAGAATTGCTCCTTCTCAATAGCAGAGGTTTGCAAGTCTCCACAATATGGACAGTGTTTTGGATTTGGGCCAAATAACCAGGGAAGAAATTACTGAATTATCCTAGTCATAAATTGTCATTTCTAATGAGTCTAATCCTCATGATTATTTCTTTAAATCTCTTTCTTTTATTTGTCCATCATTCTTTTGTTCAATAGCAAATCAATATTTACTGAGTACCTACCCTGAGAAGATTCTATACAGGGCATTTCACAGTCAAGCCTATGAGATTATAAAGCAACATGTCATTTCCTGTTTTCCATATCAGTTAAGCTGCAGGAAAATTAAGTCACAGAACTCTTAGTGAAAGATATGATCTCAGTCCTATTTTCTGATCCCTGGTAATACTGGTGGTGATAATTCTCCATCACTGTAGTCAATTACAGCCAGTAACTCAGCAAAATTACACAATGTGACAATAAGAGGAAATAAAAATGATTTGTAAAGCAAGAATTCATCACATTTTTGGGAAAAAATGAACAGTACCCTGAAATGAAAACCATTAGAAGAGAAATGCATTTCATTAGCCTGGTTTTCCAAGGATGGTTAGGTTATAAAACTAGTTTGCTTTGTTTTAATTCTTTTCCTCCACCCTCTGTCATATAACCTCATGCTGCTATCGGTGTTCTATGATTGTTTTGGAATCTTTATGAGAAGAGAGAAAAAGGAAACCCGAAACATTGTTTTGGACTATTGTTAAACATAATGAATTATATTGGACCCTTCATTTACTTTCCCTAGGAAATTTCAACTGAAACCCCAACCTCCTCTTACTTCACAAGCACACTTTCTATAGTTGTACAATGACCATATGGGTCCATATGCAGTACCATATGATGGTATTAATTTTCAGACTGTCACCATACTCATGACAAAAACAGCGGAAGACTGAAAATGTATGTGCCTGCGTGGGTGTGTATGAGTGTGTTATCATGTGTGTTTCCATGCCACACATGTAGAGAGAGACAGAAAAAAAAGAGAAAAAGAAATAGGAAAACAAGAAGTAAGTGGGGAAACTATTCGAAAAAAATAATACAGCAAAAATCCTTCTTGAATTACTCTATACCAATTGAAATTTATGGTAGAAATTCACCATGAGGTAAAAAGAGAAAGACCTGGAAATGACTTCTTTTTTAAATAAATGAACTGAACTGAAAAAGAACTGGTAGTTCTTTTTAACATGGAAATAGTTGTAAAACTATCAATAAAGTTAAAATTCTATGAATAAAGTGGTCTGAGAGATCATCTTTAAATATGGTTTGGAATGCCAACACTGCCAACATTGCAGAGGGTTTCAGTGTGTTCTCTTTCCATGGTCCAAGGTGGTTGGTGCTCTGTATCCCCGGTTCTGTTGCCAAAGATTCAACCAACTGTGGATCAAATATATTAAAAAAAATAATTCCAGAAAGTTCCAAAAAGCAAAACTTGAGCTTGCTACAAGTCCAGCACCTATATATACAGCATTTATATTGTATTAGGTATTACAAGTAATCTAGAAATGATTTAAAGTATGTGGGAGGATGTGTGTAGGTTATATGCAAATACTAAGCCATTATATATAAAGGACTTGAGCATCGAGGATTTTGGTATCCATGGGAGTGTCCTGGAAAAAACCCCTGGCAGATACCGAGGGATGACTGTATTTTAAGATTATTTTCAGAGATACCTGAAGCCTTTAACTGCTCTGTTTTCTGACTCTAATATCAGAACAATGAAATAAAGAAAATCCAGAATCTGCAAGTTAAAAGGGAATACACACCCTGGTGGGAAAACTATAGAATAACCAATACAGTAACACAATTTGGTAAAACTATTAGACTTCAAGTTTGAGAATGTACTATGATCCAGGCCAAAAAGCAAGCTACTAAAGGCTGAATACAAACAGTATGGCCTTGGATTATTAATAAAGAACTTTCATATTTTAGATGATAAGGAAACTATTATGTATGTGTGGAAAATATCTAAAGGATATGTACTGTATCCATTTAGTGGTATTGTACAGGTGATCTTTGGGGGTTGGAATGTGATCTTGTGATTTTGTTTTTGCTTATTTTTATTTTCTAATCTACTGCAATGTGTATGTATTGCTTTGTAGAAATAAAATGTTGTTAAAAATAAAAGTAAAATAGCAAAATCATAAAAAACAGATAAGAAGAAGATAGTGGAGCACACTCGAAAAGAAAGGAAACAAGACACAAGAAAATTATATGAATAAAATAGTTTGATTTTTAAATCGACATTCATGTATTTTGAGGAGAAAAGTAGAATTACAAAATCCAAAAAACCCCAATAAATAATTGGACAAGCCACTTAAAAATGAGAGACACTAAGCACTGAATTATTTTGAAAACAGATATATGTTAAATAAATTATAGATACAGCATATAATTATACCAGTATTACGAAGTAAAATTAAAAGTTATAATTTAACTAACAAAATTTAGGAAATGAGCTCCAGAAGATAGGACAAAAAGACTGAGATTTCTTCATCTTTCATAGGGTGGAGTCACTAGCTTCTATCTGTGGATGATAAAGTAATAGTAACTTAAGGATGTTCAAATGTATAAATATACTCCCAGGAAAAGCAAAAAAATAAAAAAATAGAAGAAAAAAAGGGTTGATAATACCCCCAAATTACTTTAGAAAATTATGATAATTATAATGCCACTAATCAGAATTTTTGTAATCTACCTAAAGCAATATTCAGTGGAAATTTATACCATGTTATTCAAGAATAAATACTAAAAATATATTAATAAAGTTAAAAAATCAATACAGGAAAAAATATCAAAGGTAAGATAAAAAGTAAAAATTATTTCTATAATGTAAATAAAATAAGAGAAATAATGAACAAAAACAAGAGGCGGTTCTTGGAGCAGTGGAGAAAACAACATGAAAATATATAAACTGCCAGCAAATCTTAAAAAAAAAAAAAAGGAAAAAAAGCACAAATTTGCAAAGTTAGAAATAAAAAATGGAAAATAATTAGCAAAAATATTTTGTAAAACTCTTCATATAAATTTGAAATATCTGAAAAAACTAAATACCATTTCTATACAATTTTAGAGAAATATTGCTAAAATTAATTCCAGAAAGCTAAAATTGACTAGTTACATTTGAGAATCTGATCAGATTCTGATGAGTCTGATAAGAATTTACCCTCTAATGAGAAAAGTCCAGAATGTTTTAAAAAATAAAAAAAGTTGAATATATCTGTGAATGGGACAGATTATTTCAGTGTTATTTACATTGTTCCAGAACATAACTAGTGAAGGAACGTCTCAAAATGCTTTTTCCTAAGGCAGCATAATATTAACACCCAAACTAGACAAAATAGCCCACAAAAAGGACAACAGACCAATCTCATTTACAATGAATAACAATGAAAAATATTCAAAATAAAACTTAGCAACTACATTTCAGTAGCACATTTAAAGATCAATGCACCATAAACAAGTTAAGTACGTTTTATTCAGAAACATAAGCATGATCTATGGAAACTAATAATAGGAAACCAGTTAATATAATTCATCATAATAGGTAAAGTAAAAAAACATGTTATCATTTCTGTACATAATAAAAAATACTGTTTAGTAAAATGCAAAAATTCCTGGCTAAATTTGGAAGATATCCTTTAACAACTTGTATACAATTGATAACAGATTTACTAGATGCCTACAGCAAAGAGTCTTTTAATCGTTAAACATCAACAGCTTACCCATTAAGTCAAGAACAAGGTAAAAATTTTTTAAATGTATTATTCAACATTGTTCTGAAAGTACCAATCAATTCAATTATCTAAGAGGAAAAACATAAGAGTTTTAGAGGAAAAGAGTGGCAAAATTATCTACAGATGATATAACTGTTATCTGAACAACACTAGAGAATCAAAAGAAAGAGAGAATGAATGAATGAATGAGAGAGAGGGGAGGGGAAGAAAGAAAGAGAATGAGAGAAAGAAAGAGGGAAAGAAAGCAGGGGAGGGAGGGGAAAAGGAAGGTGAGAGGGAAGGAAGAAAGGAAAGGAGGGAGGAAGAAAGGAAAGAAACAACAAAATATTTGTTAGTTGTTACAAAACTGGTATCCTAAAAATCCAATTGCTTTCCTGTATGAAAACTGGGACTTCCCTGGTGGCACAGTGGTTAAGAATCCACCTGCCAATGCAGGGGACATGGGTTCTATCCCTGGTCCGGGAAGATCCCACATGCCACGGAGAAACTAAGCCTGTGCGCCACAACTACTGAGCCTGAGTGCCACAACTACTGAAGCACGCATGCCCTAGAGCCCACACACCTCAACTACTGAGCCCATGTGCTGCAACTACTGAAGCCGTGTGCCTAGAGCCCCGTGCTCTGCAACAAGAGAAGCCACCGCAATGAGAAGCCCGCGCACCACAACAAAGAGTAGCCCTCGCTCGCCGCAACTAGAGAAAGCCTGAGCACAGCAACGAAGAGCCAACGCAGCCAAAACTAAAATTTAAAAAAAGAAACTATAACCATTTGAAAAATAGCACAGTGTAAGGGAAGATCCTATTTACCAACAACAACACTCATGTACACACAAACATTCATGTATGACTTGATAATAAAAAAAGAAATGGGTAGGGAACCTCAAAATTTTCTTAGTCATAAAAAATATGAACTAATGGAAATATATACCTATTCTTGGTAGGTATATATTTCAATAATAAATATTACAATAAAATATTCAATAATAAATATTACAGTTTCCTATAAATTAAATATTTGGTGTGATATCATTAACAATAACAACATTTTTTTGTAAAGAGACAAATTATTTTTCATCTTTAATTGCTGGAGGACATTATGCTAAGTGAAGTAAGCCGGACACTAAAAATACTACTGTATGATCTCCCTTACATGTGGAATCTAAAAAAGTTGATCCATAGAAGCAGAGTATAACAATGGTTTCCAGAAGCAGGGAGGTGGGGAAAATGGGGAGATGCTGATCAAAGGGTACAAAGTTGCAGCTGTGTAGGATGAATAAATTCTAGAAATCTAATGTGCAGCATAGTGCCTATAGTTAATAATACCATATTGCATACTGGAAATTTGCTAAAAGAGTAGCTATCAGGTGCTTTCACCACATATACACAAACACAAATGATAACCATGTGAGGAGATGGATATATTAAATAGCCTGACTGTAGTAATCACTTCACTATGTACACGTATATCAAGACATCATGCTATATACCTCAAATATATACAATTTTTATTTTAAAAATAAAATTTTAAATAAAGTTTAGTTGGAAAAAATAAATATGTGAGAATAGCCAGAAAATTCTGGGAAAAAAAAACCCAGTAATGAAGGGGCAGGGGTGGGGAGCAGAGGGAAAGCCTAGGTAGCCAGATTATGGAGTGATTACAAAGAGTACAGAAATATAAACTAGTTAGCTATTTAAAGTAAAAGCCGAATTCTTCCTTCACTCTTGATACAAAAATAAATTCAACTGGTTTAAACTTGGAAGGAAAAAATCATGAGATTATAACCATAATAAAGAATATATCCCAATTTTTCAAAATTCTGAAGTTGAAAAACTTTTTTTTTTTTTCCCGGTACGCGGGCCTCTCACTGCTGTGGCCTCTCCCGTTGCGGAGCACAGGCTCCGGAAGCGCAGGCTCAGCGGCCATGGCTCACGGGCCCAGCCGCTCCGCGGCATGTGGGATCCTCCCGGACCGGGACACGAACCCGTATCCCCTGCCTCGGCAGGCGGACTCTCAACCACTGCGCCACCAGGGAAGCCCGAAAAACTGTTTTAATCAAGACTAGAAAATCCAGAAGCCATAAAAGAATATGCTGGTAAATTGCCCTCATGAAAATTGGAAACTTTTGTGTGGTTAAAACCAAATAGTATAAACAAAGACAAAAGCCAAAAAAACAAATTGAGGGAGAATATTTGTAATATATTCAAAAATAAAAGGCTATTCTCCTTAAAATATAAAACTGTCCTAAAAATCTATAAAGAAAATACCCAAAATCCTTTAGGAAAACATAGATTAATAAGCATTTCACTAAAAAATAAATACATATGGCTTATAAGTAGATGCAAGGATGCCCAATCCTTTTCATAAATAAGTGCAAATTAAAGCAAAATAAACATAGCAGTTTTTAGCTGCCAGATTGGCAATAGTTTGATAGTATACAGTCTTGGCAAGGTTGTGAGGAAAAAGGCATTATCACACACTGGCAGTGGGTGTACACAGTGTCATAACTTCCTTGGAAGTCAGTTTGACAGTATCTATGAAAGCTAGAAGTGTGCATATCTGCCAACTCAGAAATTTGATCTTGAGGAATTTATCCTACAGATAGGCTTTCATATTTGTGCAACTGTAAATGTACCCCAAAAAAGGCTTTGAAGCACAGTTTGACATATTTAAAAAAAATAAAAACAACTGGGAACAATCTAAGTATCAATACAGTTAGAGGGTTAAGTGTGCATGAGCCCTGGGACTCTACTGCCTGGAGTGGTGTCAGGGTGGTTCCAAGACTTACTAGCTCTGTGACCCCAAACAAATGCCTTAAGCGCTTGTGCCTTAGTGTCCTCACCTGTTAAGGTGGTGGTAAAAGAAGTCTCTATTTCATAGAATTGTTGTTGAGAAGAAATGAGTTAATACATATAAAGTTCTTATGACACAATTTGTATCATACATATATAAAGGTATATTTGATATTTTAAATTATAATATTGTCATATTTTAAAAATTATATTTGCAATATTGTGATATTTTAAAATTGTGATATTTTTGAATTATTTTAAATTGTCATATTTTAAAATTATTTTAAAACACTGTAAGCTCATTGTTGATATGAAAAAATCTCCAGGATATATTGTTACACTCAAAAAAATAAGAGAAAACAGAGTGGGTCTTGTGCTCCTAAGTATGTCCAAAAAGATATGTGTTCACGTAAATCTCCAAAATGATATGTGAACATCTAAATGCATCCCACACTCCTCACAGGATGCACAAGAAACTGCTGATGGCTGTTGCCCGTGGGGAAAGGGTTCACGATCTGAGGTCAGAAGCAGATATTTTAGTGTATACTTTTGCATGGCTTGACATTTTTACCTTGGAACTACATTAATTTTGTAATTTAAAAATCTAGGTTGTTATTTTTTTTTTAAGAAACTGAAACAAAGAGCAAATTAGAGAGGTCCTCACATTAAATTATAGTTCTCAGCCTTATTCAGGAATAATGTCACAGTCTACAATTTCCTTTTTCTATTGGATGCCCCTCTGATTACATTACCCATCATAACTCCAGAAAACAGAGCAATTAGTGTCATGAAAACACCTATGTGTTTTGTGATTACAATGCTTAGCAGCTGAGATATCCAAAAAAAATTCCAAGCTTGAAAATAGAAAGCAATAATAGAAAGCACAAATCCTCAGCTCACTCAAACATCCCACAACTGGTTCCTGTACGGAATCCCCTCTGAGTGCACAAATGACTTGCCTTTCCTTAGGCTTCCATTTTTGCATACAATTAAAAGGCTGACTATTTACTAGTAACCTTAAGTGAGCTATTAAAGTTTATTAAAAGTTGAAATCAGTTTAAATTATAGTAATACTCTACAATTCTATTAGCACTCAGTTCTTTCAATAGGGAAATGGACCCCCTCCCCACCAAAAAAGTACACACTTATTATTTCACAGTTTCCATAGGTCAGGATTCTGGACACAGCCTAACTGGGTCCTCTGCTCAGGATCTCACAAGGCTACAAACAAGGTGTCAACTGGACCAAGTTCTCATCTGGAGCCTGGGCTCCTTTTCTAAGCTGATTCAGATTGTTGGAAAAATGTCTTTCCTAGTGATTGTATGATTAAGGTCTTGCTAGCAGTTGGCTGTATACTGCTCCCAGCTCCTATAGGACTCCCTAGGTCCCTGCCACAGGTCCCCCTCCATATAGTGTCCCACTGTATTCGGCTTACTTCTTCCAGGCCAGCAGAAGAAGCTCTCACTCTGGTCTGCTGAGAAGGAGGCTTATATAACCTCATAATCACAGGAGTGACATCCCAGCACCTCTGCCATATAATGTAACCTAATCAAGGGAGTGACATCCCTTTACCATATTCTATTGGCCAAAAGTAACTACATGTCCATCCTGCATTCAAAGGGAAGGATTACACAAAGGTGTGCCTCCCTGGGGTGATCTTAGGGTGTGTCTGCCTTGGCGTTCTACCTGAAAGGCCAGTCAGGAAAGTCTGAGAATTATTATTATTAAAGATATAAGGGGTAAAATAAAATAATTTAATGTGATATACTTACAGATGAGGACAATGCCAACATCTGGCAGAGCCTACAGTGTGATGATGTTGGTTGATACGCTATGTGGTAGTTACAAAATGGTAGTAAATATTTTAGTGGATGAAAAATACTTGGATGGCTATGTTCCATAAACAGTTCCATAAACCGTTTAGATTTTTGCCTTCTATGCCAGCAGGTACATTTTTAAATAAACACACACATACAAAAAGGCCATGCTTCCAGAAAGTATCTATTTTCTACTACAACTCACACCTGACATTTGGATATAATCTCTCTGGGAAATTTTTGGTGTTTTTTTAAAATGTTATTTCTTCAAACCCTGACATTCAGAAGATGGCAGCCACCTGTTCAGAAATAGGTCGGGAGATGATATCCAAGGGCATAGGTGCTTATAGGCTACTGGGCCTCCCTATCGCTCCCTCATTTCCTTTGCAGTCACCTCTGGAGACATGCTCTTTTCTCCAGTCACTGAATTTATTTGAGAGAGATTAGAATTATCAAGTTCAGTTGAGCCCTGGAAGAAGTGATTAGTCACCGTCCCAGAATAAGTATCACTTTTTGCTTAGAAGATGGTTAAAAAAGTAACGATTAAATTCACTTTCTGTAGGAAATTATTATAGGCTGGTTAATAATTCGTATTTATTTATAAGCACAATTTAAGTATGTGCATAGCTTACCCTTGAGAACTATAGAAAGCACAGGCTTAAATAGGCCAAACATTTCCAACAGAGATATGAAGGAAATACATACAGACATCAGTGAATGAGAACACTTCCATATATGGCTTTCCTTCCTGTTTTTGCAAGATTGAACAAAGTCTGGGAGGTACTTTGAAGGCCCCATAACATCTGAGATCAGAGGATCCAATCTATACGAATGCTAAACTGTCACATACAAAACAATGATTGCACTACTTAGAAATGAAGTTGACATTTGAGTGAAATTCCAAGATAAAGCTAAGACATTATCTGTACCTAAATTATCTTTAAATAATCCTTAAATAAAATTTAAATGCTAGGATTGCCTATTCCTGGGTCTTAGATAGATAAATGGAAGCACACATCCTGAAAATGCCATTTACAGTGAATTTTCCCCATAGATTCCTGCTCATACTACCTGAGTTAAAACTCAACTCTTCCACAGTAGCTTTTTGAACGTAGGCAGGTTACTTACAATCTGTAAAATAGGGGTAATTGTACAACCTATAAAGTTCTCCAAATTTGAAGAGATATTGTAATGCAATTGTTTTTAACACAGTGCCTTGTATGTACATAGTAAGTGCTCATTAAATGCTATTAAAATAACACTATATAGAAAAAACGATTAAGTCAGAATCTTGTGTGGACAAGTCTCTGCTATCTCATTCGTGGGTTTTGAAGGGAGACGGTTTGAGTCTTGAAATACAAAATAACAATGCTGATAGATGTAAACATTTCTCTATGTGATAAAATTATGCTGCTCTTCTTTAAACGGTACCTGCATTTTACACAATTGAAAAAAAAAAGTTATTTTCTAAAGTTTCTGTTTCATGACTGCTGAAAAAGTCCAAAGAGAATTTTCAGGGGGCAAAAATCTGAGTCAGAGAAGAAAGACACATGCAGCCACCTCTTACTCCTGGTGAGAAAACTGCTGTGTTATTGTCAAATGAGAGTAGTTTGATTTGCTGTTTTCTTAACCCCATTTTGCACATTGAGTTCCTCTAAAGGCCTGCCTATCTCCTTCTGTTTCTTCCTCTCTGAGATCTTGTGCACTCTCAATATCTCCCTCTCCCTCCCCCTCCCCACCCCCCCTCCTCTCTTTCCCTCTCTCTCTCCCTCTCTGTCTCTGTCTCTCTTTGCTTCTCTGTCTCTCTTTCTCCTTTGTTGTCTGGAGCTGAGTGGCAGCAGCTCCACAAACTCCATACTTCTCTTTCTCAACCCCTATGGATTTGATGATCTCATTATTGAAATGCAGTATCTTTTGTTCATATCTAAGGTAGATATTAACATTTTTATTGAAAACCAAAGTAATTCACTTACTCTGTGAATTCTCCACTGCTGTAAATGACAGAAGAGACCCTCTTGCCAAGTGCAGTCATTTCAGAGGTTTTATTACATTCAAGGAGAAAAAGGTCCAGGTTAAAATGAAGTTAACAGATTTGCTGAAGGGCATGTTTCTACACACGAGAAATTGTTTCCCTTTCTAACATATTTCATTGCTGAACTCTGTGATCAGAGCTGCCTGCTTAAGGTGAAACTCCAGATCTGAATGGTGCATTGGAGCAACAGTTTTGGGGTACCAAACCAGAAAGTCTCCCACTTTATGCACAATGCCCAGGGCAATGACCAGTATTCTACTTCTTTCATCTCGATATTTTTCTGAGCCCAGGAATAATCAGGGAAACCACATTCCAGGTTCATTGTCAAAATCAAAGGACTCAATCACAGGGTATCTGCTAGCATCTGGGAGCAAACAAATCCTCTCTGCATGGCTCCTGCCTTTCGGGAGCCTCAACAGGCCTCCCTGATCTACTGGTCTGAATTAAATAGTGGCAAAGGCACCCTCAGTATCATCACTAACTTAAGGGGTATCAGGTTTGATGAAATGACCCTGAACACATGGGAGACACCTGGATATTAGGCCTATCTCAGGGACCTCCAATCCAGACCAGCTAAGGTACCATAAAACACCTTAAGACCTTCCCTCTCTTCTCAAGAGCTTCCCAGTAAGAAGAGAACTGAACTGGAATTCAGGAGACTCGGGTTCTAATATGCCAGATCACTGCCTGTCTTTGAACTTTCCCTCTTCTGAAACTCAAGATTCTTGATGGAAATATAATGAGTATAAAAATACCAAACCAATCTATTTGAGTACTTATGATGAGCAAATAAGATAATGCATAAGAAAACTTCTGATAAAATGTAAATACCGTAAGAATGACAAAGGCCATGTGCAATTTTTCAGTCCTTACTCCAAAGCCCCATTCAGGATCCAAAAAGCACTTGAGAGCCAGGAGATCAGCCCAGAGTCTCCTGATCATACCCATCAGGCAAACCCATGTACCCAGCAGTACCTGCAAAGGTTCTGAGCCCTACCACAGGGAAAGGAGGACCAGTGCCTGGCAAAGTTCTTGTCAGATGCCTAATCAGGAGGTGGATGATGCTGGTAGTCTAGGAAGAATTTATGGAGAGACAGAAGGTAGGGACATGATCAGAATACAGAGTCTATTCGTTCCCTTATCTTTTTACTATTCCTACAGACAATTATACACCTCCTTCCTGGTCTTTGAAGTTATGAAGATAAGACTTAACAGCTAATTTCT
Source organism: Physeter macrocephalus (assembly GCF_002837175.3). Classification (NCBI taxonomy): domain Eukaryota; kingdom Metazoa; phylum Chordata; class Mammalia; order Artiodactyla; family Physeteridae; genus Physeter; species Physeter macrocephalus. The sequence continues at coordinate 121,104,517 of NC_041224.1, read as the reverse complement.
CTCAAATTTAGGTTCCTGGAATCAGGATGAGTATACATTTGACTTTTCTACAAAGTGTGACATTGATCTGAAAATAAACACAAGCTAGAAGATGTGGAGGATCCAGGAAAGAGAAGATAAGACTTTTCTTAAGGGAAATCTACCCAACATGCAGAAGATGGAGAACTCAATATCAGAGTTCATGCTTTAGAGACGCTTTGTTCTGGAATGAGACCTAATGAAAGAGTAGTCTTTGAATGGAAAGTGTTTCCCTCGCAGTGCGTGGCATCTGCAGTTATTTAATGGGTTTGCCGATTACAAAACATCTCAGAAGAGCCTACATCTCTCGTTCAGGTTCGTTTCATCAACAGAGGTGTGGATACAGACCCTAATGGAGCATTCTAACTTGGATGGTCCCCAGAATCCTCACACTCATTATGTACAGAAGTGTACTTTTTATCTCCTCTATCCCATACTTTCCCTTCCTCACCACCACAAACCCTGTTGAGTTCTTTATCACACCCCCAACTGCCCAAATGAAAAAAATTAAAATGAAAATAGGAGAACTAATCAACTTCTTCCTCGATTTCACGTTTCCAAATGCAATCAATCATCAGATCCTGATGATCTAAATTCTAAAATACCCCTTGATTTCACATCCACTTTTCTTCATCACACTACTACTATTTTGGTTAAGAGGGCAATAATTGCTGACTTTGTTTACTGGAATCTAAGCCTCCATACTACGTAAACTGCGCTATTATTTATTGTATCCCTGAGAAAGAAAATAAAAGCTTCCAGTTAATCTAAAACATGCCACCAATGGTAAGATAAATGCAGACTTCAGAAATAATAAAATGTGGGGAAAAAAATAATATATTATAGAACTAACAAAATTCTGTACTTTTTCACCTCCAGCTTCTCTCCTTTCATCTATTCCTGCCCTCCATTCCATTCACATTCCATTTAGAATGTTCTTTCAATAATGGGACCATGGTGGTTTCTTGATTACCACATTTCAAATTATTCTCTATACGTTCAGGATAAAATCCAACATTAGTGCAACATACAAGGCCCTGCTGATTTCTCCAACTCTCGACACTCCTTCTCTTACTCTAAGCTCCAGTCATGCAGAGCCGCTTCCAAATTCTGAAAACAAGGAAAAGAAGTTCTGTCCAAACTTCGCATTTCACACATACTCTTCCTTCTACTGAAATGATCTTCTCAACACTTCTAACCCCCTACTCAACCTTCCGGTCTCAGCCAGCTCAAATGTCATTTCCTCCAGAAGCTGCTTCTGACTTCCAGAATAGGTCTGGGCGTCTCTTCTGTGTTCTCATAACATCCTGTGCTTAACACACATCACACGCCATGGAATTTGCCTCTTTATCTCTTTGTCTCTCCAGAGAGTCCTTGAGATCAGGGACAGTGTCCTGTACACTAGCACATCCCTAGTGCCTCACATGGTGCCTGACACCTAGATATTTGTTTAAAGTTGACAACACATGGGGAGCCAATGAGAAGTTACCAGCCAAACAATTACACCAGCCATAGGATTTTTCTTCAAAGATTTCACAGTTGCTCAGCTATATCTGCTACCTGAATCAAATATCAAATCTCTATCAAAAGTTTCTCATCAGGACTTCCCTGGCAGTCCAGTGGTTAAGACTTCACCATCCAATGCAAGGGGTGTGGGTTCGATCCCTGGTCGGGGAGCTAAGATCGCACATGCCTTGTGGCCAAAAAACCAAAATATAAAACAGAAGCAATATTGTAACAAGTTCAATAAAGACTTTTAAAATAGTCCAAATCCAAAAAAAAAAAATCCTTAAAAAAATGTTTTTCATCAATGGATTAAATACATCGTGAATTCCAATCATATGTCCAGCTAGAGTTAGATGCTGTTGTGTTTTTAGGGAGACCATCCTGGAGTTGGAGAGAGAAAACTAATACAATTAGGGAACAAGCTTGAAAACAAAACAATTAGAGAAAAAGCAATACAGGATAGTGTAGAAGTGCCTAGTTATGTGTGGCAGATATGCTCATTGTTGGCACTCAGAGGAAAGAGAGATCACTGAAAACTGGAACAGTCATAGAAGGATTCATTGAGGAAGATAATCTTGAGCAATCTCTAGAACAAAGCACAGAACTTAGACTGGTCACATTCAGGAGGGACTCTTGTGAGCTACCAAAAAGAGGGCCATCTGTTATTTTATTCAGTTTACCCTACCTTGGTGGATAAAAAATCTTTTTCAGAGAGATTAGAATCATAGTCTTCGGGAAATGGAATAACCCAATTAATTTGAAATCCACTCTTAGTTAAATTCTCAAGCAGATTCATTCTTCTCTCTTCTCACCCTATCATAGTCTTCCTATTCCTCCTGCATTATGTTGTTATTTAGCTTAGGAAAAACCTACATAAATCCTGAGGAAGTCTAAGGATAATTATTCTGAAAGTGGAGAATTTCAGCAACACTCAACAGAGCTGTCCATGCAGCCAGCATTTGCCTGTTTCAGCCAATGTTAGCAGCCCATCAGTTTCTCAGACAAAAAGTCACAGTGACCTGCAGTTGAAGAGTCACTTTGCACCACTTAGTCAAAATGACAAGCATGTCCCTAGTGACACAATGTTTGAATGGTTGGCCATGGGTTTGCTGAGGTGACAGCCCATGGGTCTAATTGGAATGGCAGTTTCCCCCTAAAGAGCTTTTAAAGGCTGCTTCCATCTCTGTCTCCGTGTCTTCCTATTATTTTTTTTAATTTTAACAACAACACTTCAGTTAATGATATAGAATTCTGCCCTTATCTTATATTGTCAAGCTCATCACTCACGAAAAAATAGTTACCATGAAGTCAGAACTGGGTCCACCACCACCCTTGAGCCTGAGACAGTGAGTAGAAGTCAGGTAGGAGACCACAGCTGGAATGAAGTACCTGCAGGGATAATCAGCAGTTGTGTAGGTGAAAAAAGATGGAGGGCCCCTCTTTTCTGTCATGGTGGCTAAAATGTCATCTTTGTGGATATATCTCTGTTATGTATCATTTCTTCAAGCATCCATTTTTAACAGAATTTCCACTCCCACGGTCCTTACCATGAACCTCTCATCATTACCAATAACTACAAATCCTTTAATAGTCTTAATTTTATACATTTTGGTTTTTTGATAACCCTATTTTCCCACCTCATTCCCTCTAGAACCTTAGTTTCAACATTCTCATGATACCAACTTGATAGCCAGTATATTGACTATCCACCCTTACCCTGTCCCTTTGACATCTTCTCTCCTTCCCTTACTCAACTTAAATTTCATGATCAATCATTATAATCACCTCTTTGCATGCACTGTCTGAGAAACATTTTTACCTTTATCTTCAAACAGGTCTGTTGGTGACATATTCCTTTCAACGTTTGTCTGAAAATGTCTTTATTTCCAAGAATCTTTTTATTGGATATAGAATTACAGATAGAACGATTTCTACTTTGAAAACTTCAAAGGTGTTTTTAGCGTCCTATGGCTTGTATTATTTCTGATGGAATGGCTACAGTAATTCACTGATTTTCTATATGTAATGTGGGTTTTTTTCCTTATAAATACTTTAAGGATTTTATCTTCATCACAGATTTTCATCATTTTGATTTTAGTATACCTTGGTGTGATTCTATTTGTGTTATCCTCCTTGTAGCTCACTGGTCTTACTGAATCAGTCAATTTATAATTTTCATCAGTGAAAAATTTCAAAATAGCTTGAAAAAATTTTAGGCCTTAATTTATTCAAATTTTTTTTGCTCTCGCCCCTCCTGTCCTTCTGGGATTCCAATTACTCATATTCTAGTCTACTTAATTTTGTTCCATAGGTCACTGAAGTTCTGTTCATTTTTTTTTCAGACATTTTGCTCTCTGTGCTTCACACTGTATAATATATAATACATATTGCTATGTCATCAAGTTTACTGATTTTTTTTTTCTGCAAAGTTTACCTCTTTTAATCCAATCCAATGAATCTGTCATTTATGGCACTGTATTTTTCAGCTCCACAATTTCCATTTGGGTCTTTTTTCCATTTCTCTCATTATGTTATGTTTTCCTTCAAAGTCTATCTTTTAAAAATCTCAGTCTACCTATCTTTTATTTTTTTAAGTGTCAGTCTTTTAATTTTATATCTCATTAATTTCTTTGTCTGTTTGTAGACTTGACTTTTTTTCTCCTGGCAATGGGTTACATTTTCTCATTTCTTTGTATTTATCATATGCTGGACATTTTGAATTTTATGTTCTTGAGCGCCAGATTTTGTTTTCTTTCTTAAAAAGGGTTAAACATTTTTCTGTCAGGTAGTTAAGTTACTTGTTCAGCTTGATTATTTTGAGGTTTTTTTTTAAAGTTCTGCTGAGGTGGGTTTAGTTTAAACATACCACTAATACATGAGCTTTCTAGGGTCTTTACTGAATGTCCCAAGTGTTCATTGAGGACCCTCTACTCTGGCTAATTAGAACTCAAATGTCTTCTAGCCTGGCATAAGCTATGAGAATTGCTTCAGCTTAGAGCTTTTTATTTGTTCCTTTTCTAGCATCATTTGTGGCTGAATAGTCAGCAAAAGAATCAAAAGTATCCCTGTGCAAATTTCCTGAATTATTTCTCTGCTATTTTCCCTGCAAATGCCAACCACTTCAGCCTGCCTCAACTCCTCAATATTTTCTTCTCAACTCAGTGAGATCACTGTGTTCTGGTTGGGTCTCTTCCCTGTACTTTAGTCCAGAAATGCCTCCAGGCTGAAATCCAAGGAAAATGTAGGGTTCGCCTCACTTATTGCCTCTCTCATAGTGATCATTTCCCCACATTTACTGATGTCCAATGTTTACAAAAGTTTCATTTATTTCTTCTGGTTTTCTTGTTGTTGATGGTAAAGTCTCATCCCAGTTACTCTAATATGTGCAGAAGCAAAAGTTCTGAGTTTGTTCCTTTTTAAAGTAGGTGCTTAGAATAGTGCCACAGTTCAAAAGCTGGATGTATGTCCTCATCCCCAATAAAGTGTTCAAGAGGAAGCATGAGGTTAGAGTTGAACAAGTCTGGGATTCAACTCTGGTTCCACTATTTATAAGTTGCATGATCTTGAACAAGACCCTTACCCTCTCTGTGCTTATGTCTCCTCTTCTCTATAACAGTGGTAACAATAATGACCACAAAGAGGAGTAACTGTAGATTTAGATGAAATATTACACATGGAGAGCTTACAGCTATTACTCAAGTTTAACTTCTTCAATAAATCCTTCTATGACTGTTTCAGTTTTCAGTGGTCTCTGTTTCCTCTGAGTGCCAACAATGAGCAGAATCTGCCACACATAGTTAGACAGTCCGTATCTATCTTGTACTGCTTTCTCTCTAATTGTTTTGTTTTCAAGTTTTCTCCCTAATTGTATTAGTTTCCTCTCTTCAACTCCAGGATTCTCCCCCTAAAAACAAAAGAGCATCTAACTCTAGCTGGGCATATGACTGGAATTCACAATGTATCTAATCCACTGGTGAGAAAATTTTGATAAAGATTTGTTATTTGATTCAGGTAGTAGACAGCTAAGCAACTGTGAAATCTTTGAAGAAAAATCCTATGGCTGGTGTAATTGTTTGGCTGGTAACTTCTCATTGGCTCCCCATGTGTTGTCAACTTTAAACAAATATCTAGGTGTCAGGCACCATGTGAGGCACTAGGGATGTGCTAGTGTACAGGACACTGTCCCTGATCTCAAGGACTCTCTGGAGAGACAAAGAGATAAAGAGGCAACTTCCATGGCATGTGATGTGTGTTAAGCACAGGATGTTATGAGAACACAGAAGAGACGCCCAGACCTATTCTGGAAGTCAGAAGCAGCTTCTGGAGGAAATGACATTTGAGCTGGCTGAGACCGGAAGGTTGAGTAGGGGGTTAGAAGTGTTGAGAAGATCATTTCAGTAGAAGGAAGAGTATGTGTGAAATGCGAAGTTTGGACAGAACTTCTTTTCCTTGTTTTCAGAATTTGGAAGCGGCTCTGCATGACTGGAGCTTAGAGTAAGAGAAGGAGTGTCGAGAGTTGGAGAAATCAGCAGGGCCTTGTATGCTACACTAATGTTGTTGGATTTTATCCTGAACGTATAGAGAATAATTTGAAATGTCATAAGCAAGAAAGAGAAAAATGTAGCTTCACAAGATCAGGCATCTTTGTCTTTATGTATCTCAGGTGTCTGAACAGTGTCTGACACAAAGTTATGCTCAAAAGAGATGTGCTGAATGAATGAATGTATCTATACATCAGTAACAAACATGGAACCTCCCAATATCATTGCTAAGACAAAGCTGATGCTAAGTCCATAGCATGTCAGCCCTGTCACTCTACAATTTTTATGTTGCCCATTCTCCCTTAATCTTCACAGAAGTTTCAGCCCATTTTCTACACATTTGGCTCACGTTGATCTGTTCTAAGCATCTTCTTGCCCATATTTGCTAAAAACATGTATTCTTGTCCTGGAAAAAACAGAAATTAAATTACCAATTTGTAGTATTTGAGATAATTTCATTATTATCCATAGGAATAAATGTATTTTTTCTTAATTACCACTATAATTGCCTTCACAGACTATTATATAGCCCTCTACAGACTGCTCAAAGTAAAACCTAGTTAGAAGTTTGTAAACAGAGGTTCTTAATCTGGGTTCTTACAGATGTAATGATAGATTTTTAAGAATGAAAGTACCCTACTTTGATTGTATATCATTTCTTACCATCTGTCACTTAAAAATTCAGGTTGCTGAGTAGAGAGAATTCCTTGAGGGTAAAGGTTGTTATTTCTTATCCTTGTGTCACTAATCCCATCATAATGCAGGACACATTGTAGATGCCCAGTGCATGTTTGTCAAATGAAAGTTAAACCATCAAAACATATTTGCCGAAGGCCCTCTGAGAAGGTAATCTCATTCAGGGGTCAGGACACGCACATAAAAGGAAAATAATATGAAGTAGTAAAGCCTGGAGATGTGGAGACTGTCCCCAGAGTACTAAAGCTGTCCCAATTAGCTGCGTCCTGCAGAACCCCAGGCTACAGTCACACTTTTAGAAAGAAAGGTGAAGTATGGGTTTTTTGCTTATTTACACCTTGAATATTCTAGGGAAATGACTATATTTGACATGTAGAATTAAGGAAAAGGGGGGAAAAGAAAAACATTTAAAAATGGGTTTTACTTGTTCCTATTTCTTATCTAAAGGCATATTTTCCTAAAACTTGTTAATCAAAACAATGTGTTTACCATAGTCTAAAAAGCATTATTATGAATATATTTACTATTGTTTTCAAAGCAAAGTGACGTTTTAACTCCACCTTTCTTTGTTTTATCATGAAATCTCTGGAGAATGGCATCTAGAGAAAGAACTTTGGACTTGGATTCAGAAGACTTGAATTTTAAGCCCAACTCTGCTTTTAAATAGCTATGTGATTTGGGGTAAGTCTTTTTACTGAGGACTTTGGTTTCTTAGCTATAAAATAAGAGCATGTTCCTAGATAATTACTGAGTTCCTTTCAGGGACTAAATTCAATGACAATCATTCTGTCGGTCCACAGTTTACAACTATAAAGCAAGTTACAAATAGGATGTTTTAAAAGAGTCAATCTCCAGGTGAAAGGCATCTCGATTCATTATGTCTTTAGGAATTCTGTTCCTTCTCCATGTAATCAAAAGTAAATGCAGGGAGCTTCCCTGGTAGCGCGGTGGTTGAGAGTCCGCCTGCCGATGCAGGGGACACGGGTTCGTGCCCCGGTCCGGGAAGATCCCACATGCCGTGGAGCGGCTGGGCCCGTGAGCCATGGCCGCTGAGCCTGCGCATCCGGAGCCTGTGCTCTGCAAAGGGAGAGGCCACAGCAGTGAGAGGCCCGCTTAGCGGAAAAAAAAAAAAAAAAAGTAAATGCAGCCTGAGGGATATAAAAGAATAATGCATCATCATTACTATGATTAAACAGAAAAAGCCCCAGAGCTGGGTTGCTGCTGTATAAATCACAAATTAAAACTTTGTTATGGACATTCATATTCCAAAAATAGTCTTTTCCCATAGGATGGTTCTGGTGATTATTGATCATTTCACGTAGAAAAAGAGATGGGTCTATTTTAGTTAATATTAGTTGTATCAGTCAGTTCTTGGCTGCACGCAAGAAAAGTGCACTCAGCTATCTAATCATAAAGGTGGGAAGGACATTGGGGGTTCCCAAGGCGAGGTTTGGAGAGCAAGCAGAAAGCCAAAGAGGTCTGAAGCTTTCATAGTTTGGGCCACAAAAGGATCCATGCCCTACGGCAGGAAAAATCTGGTTACCGGGCCACTTTCTGTGACCAGTCCGACACCCAAACATTATTTTCACCTTGAATCACTCATGTAAAAGTTCCAGGAGCAAGCGCCTCCTACTCTTGGCTAAACCAGGGATTTGGTCCCTCAGATTAGAGGCCAGAGTAGAAGTCTGAAGCCAGGGAATATCCATCCTTCTTGGACTACCCGTAATAGAAAAGTTTCACAAAATGGACATGTGGGCCTAATAGCTGTGTGTTGGGAGGGGGAAGGGGGAGAAAAGTAGGTGCACAACAGTCAAAATAAACACCTCTATATATTGTTCAATATATCAATAAAAGAAAGCAAATACATGCATACTTTTGTTTAATGGATTAGGTGGGAAGTAATAATCACAGAGTTAAAAGCAACTGTAAGTATTCTAACATGATTTGTAGATTTTTTTATGTTTAATTACATAAGTAACACAGGAATAAATTCAGTAAATTTATTCAAATATTACTTAAATACGTAGAGTAAAAATTGTAATATTCCTTTCAATTCCCCCAGTATAGCTCCTTTTCCCAAAGGTAACCACCACCATCCATTTGTTGTTAAATTTTCTGGAACTTTTCTATTTATAAATATATTTCAGTGAAAATATTATTTGTATATACATACATTTATACATACACACAAATGTGAAATAATATATTGTATACATAAGTATGTAACTTTTTTTACATAAAATATATACATTGAAGATCTATCCAGATAAATCCATATAGATCTATCTTATTAACTGTTGCTTAGTATTCTATTCCATTGTCCATTATATACCATATTCAACTAGTGCCGTATTGGTAGATATTTAAATTCATTCCAAACTTTTAATTCAAGTGTGAGTAAAACACTAAACAGTTATTTTAAAGCACTTGGCAGAATGTGTGCATGTCTGTGTGTGTATACTCCTTCTCCTTAAAATAAATCATTATATGGGGCAGTAGTGATATCAAAGATCTACTTATCCAAGTAGCAGCTATCATGTTGCTGAGTTATTTATCTCCTATAGGAAGGCAAAAAAAAGATTCATTTTGAAATTTGATTATAGGTTGAATCAGTTAGGATGATTTGAGTTGTAAGTCACAGAGTTCCAACAACAAGAAAAACAAAGTGGCTAAAATGCTTAAGGAGTTTATTGCCTCACAACAAGAAATTCAGAGGTAGATTTTTCAGCAACAGGGCAATATCAACAGGGATCCAAGTTACCTGCCTTCCTGAGCACTTTCAGAACGACTTTGTCTTTCATTCTGCCATGAGAGCAACATGGCTGCAGCAGTTCTAATGCAACACTGAAATCCAAAAAAAAAAGAGAGAGAAAAAAAAAAAAAACCCACGCCACTGCTTTATATCCCTTTTTAGAGACATTTCCCAAATCTCCCCAATGAACTTTCATTTGTATCTAATCAACCAGGATTGTGTCACATGTCCACGCTGACACCCATCACTGGCAAGAGGAATAGAATTAGTACAACTGACTTAGACTAGAAAACCTGCACTATCCTCACCGCTTGAAACTGGAGAAGAGCACATGAAACATGGCCACCCAATACACTGGGTTTCTTTAAGAAGGAAATAGTTGAGGTAGAGCAGATGACTGCTCTGTAAGCAAACAGTGGTCTATAACACCAACAAACCACAAACTTCCCTAAGGAAATTTCATGATGTGCACAAGTGAAGGTCTTAGTGGAGCATAAGTCATTAGCATGCCAAGTGATTCATTTCTCCTGACCTGAACGTCACAGTTGCAAAGCTAAAGTGATGGTGCTACAGCCAAACCAGGTATGATTCAGAGGAAAATGGGAGCTCAAAGACCCATCCCCAGACAAGGGAAGAGCTAGAGTTTCCTGCTTGTCTCTAGCCCACCCTTTCTCATCCCCTTTTTACTTTTCCTACCACATAAACACACACTTCTGACATAGAATCCTGGGAGGTGAAAACAGATGTTTCTTTGAAATAGCAGCTCCTCATAAGGAAAATATCCACCTAAGTATACATGTTGTATATATATGCACACGTGTACACACACATGTATGTTCATGTATACGTGTGCGTGCTTTTATAATACAAATAAATCATTTAGAAAAAGAAGACAAACAAAAAAGGAAGAATTTTAAATCATCCAAAACCCTCCAGCCAGAAATAACCACTGTTGATATAGGATTATACTATTTTGTAGTTAAAAACTCCTTTTCACATCAATGTTTGTTTATGCCATCAAAGAAAATTAATTCAAAACACAGATTTTTACATTGCCACATACTCAATTTTCAATATATTTTCTAAACTTCACTACTAAAAATGTTTAAATGTCTTCTTTATCAAAATTTCTGCATAAGTTTCATCACAAATGCAATGGAGGAAACCAAGCAAAATAAAATGAAACACATACGGTTCCTCTGTAAATAGCAGTCCTGGCACTACTCTGACCCTGCGCTAGAAAGTCATTATGAAATTCATGATAAGTTGGATCAGAGCCTTCCCCAAAGCAGCTGTATCTCTAACCCAGATGTTCTATTGGCGCTCTTTCATCCTGGGCCACTCTAGTATTGACTGGCACCTTCTCTCTACCCCACTTGTAGGCCAATCCACTACCAACCCAGCAACAACGCAACATTAAACAGGAATGATACCCAGCAGCACTCTTTGAAAATGGAAATGAGAGTCTTCATTAATTTAGAAAATCCAGGACTGCGTAGGAACATTTTCCACAATAATTTCTCTCCCAGATTAAATCACTGACTAAACCAGTACTCACAGCCACATTATCCAGATCATTCGCTTTGATCACCTCCTTTGGTTAAAAGCAAGCATTTGTTTTTTCACTCTCAGGGTCGAAAAGGTAAAGATGTAAGTTTAGATTCAGACAAGTAATGCTCAGTTCACACCGAAATCTGGGAGAATACAATTCATTATGGTCCAAATGTGTGGCCCTGAGTAGCACATAAATGCTAATCAGGTTGTGGAGAGACAACAGACAATGCTGCTGAAGGGGGCCGTGGCCCAGTTACATAGATGCAGTGCCACTGTATGTCTACTGATATCTGTTCATGGACCATGTCCTTGCCAGAGCTATAGTATGAAGGCATTTATAATAAAGATATGTAAACATGGTACCCTGAAGCCAAATTTTTTTTATCTCCACTGAAACATAACCTCATGGATCATTTTAGAAATCTAAAAAAAAAAGAGATGGGGATGGAGTTCGAAGAACCTGCTTTAGTGAAGTAGCAAACAGATAAGTACTTTTCAAAATCCTCTATGCCATAATTTATTGCCACAGTATGAAGACTAATAAGTGGTGAAAGCCTAGTGTTGTTGACCATAAAGGTAGGTTTTAAAATATAGAGTTTGAATAATAATTACACACATTTGTTTATATATATATATATAGAGAGGCTGCCCTTAGTGTCAGGTGTGATGTGTGAGGTTGCAGGGTTGTCTCTAATTCATGCCTCACAGCAAGGCAGGTCTTTTTATGTCAGAAACCAAACGCGAGATTACCTGTTTATTTAGACATCAACGTGGCACTTGGCACCTGAATTTAAATTGTGTATTATTCATCTGTGGTTCAATAACCTGATTATTTTTATTTTTATTTTTTTTATTTTTTCTGATTATTTTTAGATAGGAATTTAAAGTAAAATGGCACCTGGATATATTGAGAGTGGCCTGCAGCTGGAATCTAACTATCACAGACGGCATTTGTTTGAGGAAAATATAATTTTCAAAAGGCAGGGGTCAGCAGCCACAGGTCACTAAGAACTGCTGTAGGAAGCCACTGATTCCTGGAAGCTGTGACTGGGGTCTTGACACCCTGGAATTTTTCCCAGACTACTTGGCTAAAGCAGATAAAGCTCAATGTATGCCCTTGCTCATATGTATTTCCTTGTTGATAATGGAAGATGGGAACAAGGGAGAACAATACCTTGGATTTGATTTTGCAGGGAACAGAGCAACACTTTATTCATTCAGTAAGTTATCCAACAAATGTTCATTGAGCATTTACTATGTACCCAGCATTGTATTAGATGCTATATATATAACAGTAAAGGAAAACAAATATTCCCATGTCTTCGTGAAGCATAAGGCTTAATGGATAAGATTAACATTAGTCAAATAATCATACAAATAAATATAAAATTTCTACATGATAAATGCTGCCAATGAAAAGTCTATGGTACTATCAGGGCAGACAGGAGGGAAATTTGACATAGCCAAGAAGGTAAGACAGGGTATCCCTGGAGAGGAGGCGATTTTCAAGTCTGAAAAATGAGTACAATTCTTAAGTGAAGGGAGAGGGAGATCATTCATACACTTGGAATAATATGTGCAAAGGCCCTGAAGCAGAAGGAACACATACATTTGGGGAACTGGCAGATCAGTGTGGCTGACACAGAGCGATCGAGGACAGGCTGTTTTAAGATGAGCCTGAAGAGGTAGGAAGAGGCCCACCATAATGAAGCCTTGTAAACCCTACCAAGGGCTCATATTCTCAGCCAAACAGACAAAATTTGTGCAAACGTACTTTAAAAAGAGGTAACAGGTACATATAAAAAAAATTAAAGTCAACATATATTGATTTGCTAGTGCTACCTGCAAGGAACAATGCTAGATTCTGAAAAAGATGCCAAAGGAGTACAACTGCCTATGTCCATAATACATAAGCAGCCCAACTAATAGACAGTGGACTGTGCCCCATGTTGTGAGAGAACATCTTTAAATAATATAAAGATTTACTAGAGGAAGAGATCATAGAAGATGACAAGAGAAAATGGAATCTGTGAAAAACTTCATGGAAAAAGTTTGATGAACAGTCAATAGAATTTCTACCAGAAGATACAGAGGGCCTGGTGTTGGTACTATCAACAAAGGTATCAATGTGAGCAAAAAACCAAACACCAAAAGTAGACCATGTTCTTCATCTTTAGGAAAAATGGTAGAAACTCCAGTTAGGTTGTGATACAGGTTATGCATGGAGATGGTGCAACACAGCAATGTCTTACACTTATATAATGCTCTACAACTTTATTAAACACTTAATCTCAGTAAATCTTCAAAATAATACTATGAGAGAATATATAGGAAGTTTCAGCAATTGTTCCCATTTTACTGAAATCTAGAGAGGATAAATCATTTGTCCAAGAACACACAATGAGAAAGTGATTGACCCAGGATTAAAACACAGGCCACAAGTTTCCACTCCTTCACTGATTCACAAATTTCATTCATTCAGAATCCATCTTTATGATTTTGCCACATCTGCACATCACTTTTCTGTTATACACTTAACTGTTTCTCTTTCAATAACTTATTCTTTTTCCTTAAAAAAAATTTTAAAGGGAAATTTTATATCACTCCCTTAAATGAAAAACCAATATCATCTGTCACAACTTAAAGGTAACCATAAACATAAAGACTTTAAATACAAAACATTTCTTTAGATATTATTGTCTTTAAAAGAGCCTGAGACACAAACATTTCTTTGTTAAAAAGAGAGATTAGCCAGTATTATAAAGGCGTTAAGAAACACATGCTGGTAAGGACATGGAGAAATGGAAACACTCAAATACCCTTGGTGGATGGGAGTATAAATGGGAACAACCACTATGAGAGTCATTTGGCAGTATTTACAGTATGTGTGCATGTGTGTGTCTGTATATACACACACACATATATAATATATATAAATACATAAAATATATTTATATATGTATATACAAAAATATATGTATGTGTATACATATATATGCATTATTTTGAACACAGATATTCTACTTCTAGATGCATACCCTAGAGCAGGGGTCCCCAGTCCCCGGGCCATGGACTGGTACCAGTCCGTGGCCTGTTAGGAACCAGGCCACACAGCAGGAGGTGAGTATGGGAGGGTTAGTGAAGCCTCATCTGTATTTACAGCCACTCCCCATCGCTCACATTACTGCCTGGGCTTCGCCTCCTGTCATATCTGCAGCATTAGATTCTCATAGGAGTGCAAACCCTACTGTGAACTGTGCATGCGAGGGATCTAGGTTGTGCGCTCCGTATGAGAATCTATTGCCTGATGATCTGAGGTGGAGCTGAGGCAGTGATGCTAGTGCTGGGGAGCAGCTGCAAATACAGATTATCACTAGCGGAGAGGTTTGACTGAACAGAGACCATAATAAATCAACTGCTTGCAGACTCATATCAAAACCCTATCAGTGAGCGGCAAGTGACAATTAAGCTGCCTCTTACGGACTAGACAGGACATAAGCAACACACTTCGGGTGTCAGTGTCTCCCAATATCCCCAGATGGGACCATCTAGTTGCAGGAAAACAAGCTCAGGGCCCCCACTGATTCTGCATTATGGCGAGTTGTATAATTATTTCATTATATATTGCAATGCAAAAATAATAGAAATAAAGTGCACAATAAATGTAATGTGCTTGAATCATCCCGAAACCATCCCCTGCCCCGCCCCCGGTCTGTGGAAAAACTGTCTTCCACGAAACCGGTCCCTGGTGCCAAAAAGGTTGGGGGCCGCTGCACTAGAGCAGGGGTTCATGAGCTTTTTTCTACAAAGGGCCAGATAGTCAATATTTTCAGTTTTGCAGGCCATCCAGTCTCTGAAGCAACCACTCATCTCTGCTGTGGTAGTGCGAATATAGCCGTAGACAATAAGTAAACAAATGAGCATTATTGAACTCCAACAAAACCTTATTTATGGACACTAAAATTTGAATTTCATGCAATTACATGTCCTGAAATATCATTCTTCTTTTGATTTTTCTCAACCTTTAAAAAATGTAAAATCCCTTCTTAGCTCACGAGCTATACTATACAAAACGAGTGGCAGGCTGGATTTGGACTCCGGGACTGGTTTTTTTGCTGATTCTGCCCTAGAGAAATTCACCTGCATGTGGATGAGGAGAAATGTACGACTAGAGTGTGTCTCTTGCAAGCGTGTTTTGAATAGCAGCCTTAGTTTAGGTTCCCAAGAATAGATCTGGAAACAAGGATTTGCATTCACTTAGTTTATCTGGGAGGTGATCCCAGGAAAAACAAGTGAGGAAGTGGAGATGTGACACAGGAACAGGCAGGAAAACAAAGGGTGCATGATCAACAAATTGCAACCGTGGGCAATTGAGGCAAATACTGGTGGGAAACACACCTCAGAGTTCTCTCATAAGCGGTATGAAAAGAGCTGGGTTATTTATCCACTAAATTCCTGTCTATCATTGAATGAAGACTGCTTCAGGCTCTCTGGCATTTCAACTTGCTCTGCGAGCAGGCTGAGTGTGCTCTTAGTGTATCAGAACAAAAACCCTCCAGCAGAGTGTCACTGGAAGCAGCCTTCAGCCTGAAGAAGTGAATGCCAAGGCTGTACGGGCAAAAACTGTAGCATATGCTAAATAGCAACATTTATAAACATGAACCTGAAAATGAATCAATTGCTATTCGCTCATACAAAGGAGTATTACATATCAGTTCAAATGAATAGTGTAGATCTATATTAGTCAAGATGGATACATTTAAATACATGATATTGAGGAAAAGTGGAATTTTTATCATGGCAATTACAATATGCAACATTTATGTGAAACTTAAAAGAATGCAAAACTGTAGCAAATTCAGAAATAGCAGGTGCACTTAGAGAACAAGGGAAGGAAAATTACACAGAGGACCACAGCTTTATCTCTAGTCTCGTTTTTTTTTTTTTTTAAAAAAGGGAAAATGTTATGTAATGAAAAATCTGGGTGTGTTTGCGTGTGTATTCATGTTAATATTTTTATATATTTCTTTGTGTATTTGAAATTTCATAATAAAATAGCTTTAAAGAAATGAGTCAATCTATAAATCTGGGTTGGTCTTGTCAAAGGAGCATACCTCTAGAAAAAGGGAATGAATTAGTAGTGCAAAAAATAAAATAAAACCTTGAGAGTGGTGTGGAAGTTTTCAATATTTATTGTTTTTAGAAATGTCATTGACTTTGGTAGAGAAGAATTGTGTGGATATGAAATATGTAAGTAACTTTTATAGTAAAATAGCTGGGAAGATTACAAAAAAGATTTTTAAAAAAAGCTAGCAAAGTACTATTACTAAAAGACAGTGACATTTTGAAATGTTCAAACTCTTGGTGTTAGCTGTTGAATATTTATGGAAATGGCTGCCTTGTCTTTTGTCCAAACAAAACAGAATTTCCTTTTTCTCCTGTTATCTCTATCATGATAGAATCTCATTTTTTGATAAAATTTCACCCATATTTTAATGATTTGGAAGTATAAACAACTGAAACTTTTAAAAATATTGTGTTTGTGCTTTGTACATAATTATTTATGGCAAAGAATTAAAAATATGTCTAACAAATATCAAGTGCTTACAGTATGCTAGCAATGTGCTAAGTGCCTTAAATATATAATCTCATATAATCTTATTCAACCTTGTTATGTAGGCATCTTATTCTTCCTGCCTGGAAACAGCTCAATGTGACTTGCCCAAGAATATAAAGTTAGGACTTGTGGTGACTAGGCATTTGAAATGACTCCTGTTAGTTCATTTTGAGTCTTTACCCTTAGTCACTTGTAGTATACTGCCCCCCAAAAGAAAAACGTTTATAAGTCAAATTCTATCATCCAAAGTGAGGAAACATCAAATTTTACTTTAACATTTTTCCAAAAAAAAATTGGCGATTACTAGATTTTGGAAATCTTTTGGGTCACCAGCGCTCCATTATAATGTTTTATTGTAATAAGATTTAAGTATTTGCCATAATTCACTTTCACAGAACCAACTGCACACTTGGAAAGTTCACAAGTTAAATTATACTATGCAGAAGGGCTAAGACAATTTAGTATACTCCTGGTTGTCATGCATTTAAAAGAGGTTCATTTTTTTTATAATTCTCCCTCTGACTATACAGATTGGGAGACATAGGATTCCTCCAGTAAGGATGGCACTGCCTCTGGCATTCACAGAACGCTTCAGCACCTAGCCAGTGTCTGACCATGTCCTATTCCTTGCCAAGCTCAAAAAGTGCTAACAGTATTGGTGAGAATCCTGACTGTCACTATTATGTTAGTAACAGATGAACGGGTGTGGGGCTGACTCAACACAATTCCACAGGTTTCGGACAGGCTCGTCCTGACCTTTGACTGCTGTCCTTACCTCTCACCTGAGATATGACCCTGCAAGCTGTCTGGTCAAGCACCTACTAAGAACAAATTGTACACTGTTTAATAAACTGTTTTGTGACAACCCTGAAATCTTTGTGGCTTACAATAATATTTATTCCTAAGGAGTTCAGGTCAGCTGCAGGTGTATTGGTTACATAGGTAACCAGGTTTGGGCTTACCTAGGCTAAGCTGGTTCCATTGGGCCAGCTTCATATGTCTACTCTTCTTGGGATCTAGTCTAAAGAAGCAGCCACTGCCTAGGGCCTGGTGTCCTCATGATGGAGAGCAGATGGTCAAGGGTGGGCAGAGACAAATCACACAAGATCATTTAAAGCTTCTGCTCAGACATGGTTTACCTCCTATCCACACATATTCCAGTGACCAAAGCAAGTCACATGACCGTGGCCAAAGTTAATGGGACAGGGGCAAATGGTCCACCTATAGGAAAGATACTGAGAAAATTGTGGCAAAGGGCAAGCATGTAAAACCCTTCCTAGTGGGAGAAAGGTAATCATTGGGAGCAATAGTTCAGCTTTCTTCAGAAGGAGAAAATATCAAAGAAGAAGGAAGAGAAAAAACATATATATATATATATATATATATATTTATATACACACACATATACTCATATAAATTTATAAGTATTGTAGCAGTCAATTTTTCAGCTGGTAAAAAAAAATCAATTTTCTAAAATTATAGCCATCAAAAGTATAATAATATTTGGGGAGAAATCTCAATGTCCCTCCCTCTTATGTTTTCACATGGGGGGACTTCCAGCCTCCCTCAAACACCTCATTCACTCCTCCCAGGAGAAGGAATGATAGGTGCATTTAAAAGTGTCTGGGAATCACACTCAGGTACTCTGGGCTCTCTCTTTTGAAGCACCTTCCTAGTGGGAGAGTATATTCTGGTCTATCCTCTTCCATGATGCAAGATACCTGTCCCTGTCCAGCTGTGCCAGTGACTAGATGGGTAGATTTTATTTAGAGGGGAATTATTAGTAAGCCCACTGTAGCCCTAGTCATGACTTCAATCCAGCTGTTATGAGTAATTTGAGGTCCATCTGTCAGCCTTCTATGTCCATTTCTCACTTGTCCCATTCTTAGGCAGGGTAGAGAGTGTTCTTTATTGACTTCCCCTCAAAACTCTAGTAATAATAATTAGTTAATATTTGTTAAATACCTACAGCTTAAATATATGACTTCATTTAGTTATCACAATAAGACTGAAAATTAAGTCCATTTTATAGCTGAAGAAACTAAGCCTCAGATGAGCTACATGATCCTCTCGAGGTCACACAACTAATAAATTGATAGACCTGAGTTTCAATATCAGGTTTATTGGAAGCCAAAACATAGAAGCTCTATCCTAGCCCAGACTGCCTCTGTGTGTGGTGATGGTGGGGGAGAAGAGCAGGGAAGGCATGATAAGGCAGAGTGTCTGAGGTGTTAGGTGTTTTTCTTTTCTTGGCTTTCTTATCTCTCTGCAAATCGTACTGTTAATAATTCAGACATGTTTTACTATAGAGCTTTTTCATCTTTATATAAATTTTGGTAATTTATTAGTACAGCTCTGATCTTGTTAGAAGACAATGGTAAGATAGGGTTTAATTCAAAGAAATTTTCATTAGTGTTATTTTACTAATATATCCCTATTCTGGTATAAGGATATACTAGTGCAGAGAGGAATAATGACCTCTTTGAAGACTTTCGTTCAAAGAGAGCCTCCTGGGTCTTGTAAAATTTTCTACAGTGCTTAAACCCTTCAGCTACTGGCTATTTTCAAATCGTGATAATTGGATATGTGAGTTCTATCTATATAATTGTAGAGGTCTGGATTTAGCCAGAGTTAAGGTAAGCAAATTTTTATCAGTGACCAATGGTGGGATTTTTGGTCTTTACCTGATACCTTGATATTTACCTGATCCTTTAAAAAGATATTTATGTATCTTTTTAGGCTTCCTGGTTTTAATTGAAGATAATATGATATCGTGTCTCTTTTTCTTTCAGCCCTGAGATTAATAAAATATACTCCTGGAAATTTCCCATTCACATAATTGCTATTATCTCAAAATCTTGATGTAGGGAAACCCCACAAACTTCAATGCCTTCTGCCCTTTTCTCCATGTTACTTGTCAAACCGTTATTGGAAATGAAGCTTCTGACCTTTTTTTCTCCCACACTATTTCTAATAAAGATGCTGCCACACGGCCGTATCCTAGTAACTAGGTTTTACAGTGAGAAAAGCAATTAAGAAAGAGTCCAAGATAAGGCTGATTTCAACCATCAGCAAAGGTAATTTGCTAGTCTTGTTCTCTTTTTCAATTTCCTTAATTTAGATGAATAACTGATCTAAGTTTAATGTCCTATCTGATAAAAATACTGTCCTATAAGCCCACATTAGCATATTTACTTTTGATTACCTTGCAGAACTCTATTTGCTCTCTTTTTTGAATAGCTTAATAATTCATATAAGGCTCCAGAAGAACAAAATCACTGCGTGTGGCTGAAAAATCCAAACACCTCTGTTGGGGTTAAATGGTAGGCTTCAAAGAATTTTTTAAATAAATAATCAAGATAGATACTCCATCTTGCCTCTGAACTGCTGCATAAGCATTTCCTTACTCATCTGAATTTGTAGAGACAAAAAAATCGGTAGTTACACAGGCAGGTACTAGAGACCAAGATGTTCCCATTTCTTACATGGAAGTCCTCAGCTTTCAATGTCATAGGTTGCTTCTCTAGTCCTAAATTAAGAGCATGAAATTGGATGAGGGAACAAAATGTACTCTTCTCAGGCAGATTTGAGGAACAGAGAGGTAGGAATGTACAGGTACCCAGGAGAAGGACCCTCTGCCCTTGGAGCTGTCTGCTGGCCAGAATAGGAAGGGCTTGGGAGGAAAGGCCTGAGTGGGCTTGTGACTGTGTCATGACAAGACATTTTTGCTGTCTAAGTCACAGAGGAAGACGGGTACCTTGACCCAACCCTTACATCCCCCCAGCCTGAGCTTAGCACGCCTCTGTCACCTAGAGTCACGACAGCCATATTCAGGCAGAGTCCAGTAGCATTAGGCTGTGAACACAGAGGTGGGTTTTCCAACACTACTCCTCTCTCATATTTGTTGCCCTTTCCAAATTCTAGCAGCTTTAATGATGGGGACTCACTGGGCTGACAGTTCCATGAGATTCAGATCAGACATACAGTTGGGTTCGCTCAGCATGAGAGTCACACTTCTCCAGAACATTCTTTACTGTAATCTGCCTAAAATTAATCTCTCAGAAATGCTGTAAGTCCTTTCTAGAGATATACTTTTCAGTTCTTTGGTGGTGGTTGTTTTTCTTCTTCTTTCAGTGGACTCAGCCCACCCCACACTAACTTGGGACTAGGGACCTCACGCTGGCCAGTATTTCAGCTACAGTGGGGTTCCTTTCCTAAATGCTTTAGGCATCTGTGGCTTTTCTTTCTTCCTTTACTGCAAAAGGGCTCCATATGTCTTGGTTTATCACAGTATGTTTGCAGCCACACAGATTAAACAATGCCAATTGAGATCCACATGGCAAAATATGAAAACTCAAGTGAAATTTATATCTCTGTAATGCAGTGTTTCCTGAACTTTGGACTTACACAAAGCATCATCCTGATTTTTGTCATATCTTTCACCTGTAGTGTGAGTTATTTGAGATTTTTCACTAAGTTGACTCACAGTTTTACTTCTGAAAATTAATTTCAAAGGAGGCTGCCATAAGTATAACAATCACTCACCCTAAATAAAAAGTAAATATGAAATAAATACATAATCACTAGAATACAAAATTTTTCATTCCCCTGAAAATCATCTTGCAAAGCAACAGGTTTTGGAAAATTCTGGTATGCAAGCTTACAATTTACAAATTTCTCTAATATACATTAATTCATTTAATTTTCACAAAAATCTTATGAAATTGGCTAAGTAGGTACAACCATCCCCATTTTGAAGATGAGAAATGGGCACTGGCTTCAAAAAGAGAGCTTGCCACTGTTTTTATTTGAAGCCCAAGTTTTCTAATTTCTTCACAGTTGATGTGTGACTTTCCCAGGATCATCTGTGGTCTGAGTTTAAGATTCCAGACTGTAGATTTTTTTTTTTAAATGCCTCTCTGAATTTGTTCCATGCATACCACAAAAAAAACCCAAAAACCTTCTTGTGACTATCCACATTTTGAATGCACCAAAACTGTGCCAAAATGATATAGTTGAAACAATTGATAATTGACTGAACACTGAAAAGTTCTTCATAACACCAAAATTTTATTTGGTGAGGCAGGAGGCACTTTTCATTTCATTTTGCAGATTAAAACAAATCAAGAAGTATTTAAATAATTCGCCCAAAATCAAATATTTTTTTTCTCAAATTAGAAACAAAAAAAGTTAAAAATTTTAAAAGACCCAAATGCAGTTTAAATTGTGTTTTATAAATTACATTGGAAAACAGGACCTCTGTGTGAAATTCCTCATACTGAAAATCTAAACTATTTAATTGGTATAAAATGCCTTAATGATTTCTTCACTAAGTTAATAAAGAGGTAAATGCTAATCATCTAAAGCAAATAGTGAACCTAAAATTTCAGATAGATATTTAAACATGAGACAACAGCTACCCTACTTACTAGTCAAAAGAAACAGAAGATATTACATAGATGTTCAAACAAAAATATCCATAAGAAAAAGACTGTCATTATTATTATGCCATTGAACAGTACACTAATCCATTCTACAAATAAATGTGTTCTTAACAAACGCCCATTACTTCTAAAATTTAATTTAGTTTATTTATAAATATAAATGTCATAAAGGGAATTTAAAAGTTTTAATGATAGATGAGAGTATAAAATAAATATTTCTCCCTCCCTCCCTCCCTCTCCCCAGTCCCACTTTCTATTTCTACACCCCAGAGATAATCACTGTTAAGTTTCTTGTATACTTTCCAGGAAAATTTGAAGTATATTTATATTCTTTGTTTTTAGGCAAATACCATCTGAAATATTTATAGCCACACTATTTTGATTCATTTTTTTCTTGATATCAGATATCTTTTCATATCATCTATACAAATCTTTTGTATTCTTTTAATGGTAGCTGAGTGTTCCATTGAATGTGTGCAACCATGTAATCAGTGGTTGGCAAATTTTTTTCTGCAAAGGGTCATATTGTAAATATTTCAGTCTTTGTGAGCTACTTCAGTCCTTGTGAGCTATGCAGTCTCTTTCACAACTATTCAACTCTGCTAAAGGCAATACTTGATTGATGTGTGTAGTTGTACTACAACTTCACTTTACAGAAACAGGCTGCAGGCTGGCTTTGGCCTGCAGGTCATAGTTTGCTGACCCCTGATTTGTACAATCAGCCACGGAGTGGTGGATATGGTTATTTCCTGCTTGTTGCTGTTATGAACACTGCTGATATGAAGCTCTATAATGCATATATGCTTGCTTGGTCAAGGTAGAATGAGTCCACTACAGAATATTTAAAATACTGCTTTAAAAATGAGAAGACTATCTTGTATATTCTGCACTTCTTTCCATCAAGTCCGTACGGTCTCTCTGTGGACAAATGGATATTTTTCTTGTCTGGGCCCTTTTATTTTTTGATCTGGCCTACCCTAATGATGGTTAAGTGAAAAATCCAGAGAGTCAAATCTATTATTGTAACTATTGCCTCTTTCCCCTGGTTTGTGTTCTGTGGAGATTAGTGACAGAATATTATCCCTTTGGGAGAGAATTGTCTAACTTAGAGGTTACGCATAAAGGGAAACACCTGGAGCAAGGCTGAGTGGAGATTGAATGAAATACCTGTCTTTTTCTTTTCTTTTTACTTTCTGCCTCTTTAACTGTTTTTTCTTCTTCTTCTTCTTCTTCTTCTTTTTTTTTTCCTGAGACTCTTTGTGGCTACTTGAGATTTAATCAGAATAGTTCCAGACAAAAGGAAGTTTCTGGAATCAGCTTTTGGCATTTAATTAAAGACCTCAAAGACATTTCTATCAGCTACTTCAAAGGATAGACAAGTTAACACTTTCAACTACAGGGTATTTGGGAAAACATCAGAACATCAGATCATGTGTTATCACAGAGGATAGTGGGCACAATTTTTTCCACTTCCTTGAATTAAACATTTATACTATGCCTGGCAAGACACTTTCAGGTAGAGTTAAACAGGAGCCTCTGTTCTTGCTCCTCTACAAATGGTCTCATGATCAGCCCCTGCAGACATATGACTTTTAACTCATTTTTGCTTCCTTTATCCCTGAAGGGCTCAAAGGGGATGTCATTACTAGCTAGAGCACTTTTATTTCCCCTTTTCACTACAGCTTGAAAAAATAAAGTCCTTGTGTCCTTTATTCACCATCATCCCATCAGACTTTTAGGCTGAGGTTTTTGAACAAATATCTTTGTACTTAAAATTTATTGAGTTTATAACTAAATGTCTCACCAATAGAGGGGAACACTCACCATCTGAAGAAGGTCCCAAATGACCAAAGGAGATATAAGCACCATAAAGATTTAGTACTGATATGACAGTTAATATTAACCTGGATCTGAAATTTAGCTTGAAAAATTAAATCCAGTCAGGTTCATTTGATTCAGACAATGTCATGGTGTGCATGGTTGTGCCTTTTGTAATGAACTAACTTATCTTAATCAGTGTTATCTGGCACATCTCACCTATGAAAGAAGGTTAAAACCCCTTTTAGTGTTCATCCACTCTGAGTCCCTCCCACCTATCTGGAGAACGTCTGCCTTTTCTCGATAGTGTCTCTCTCCCTTTTCATAGTAAGTTTATGAAGCCCAGGGGTGTTTATTCAAACAAAGAAGGTCAGTCCTGTTTACGAGTGATTCAGAGAAAAAACATCAGAAAGTCTCATCAGTCCCCTTAATTGTATTTGCTACCGTTGCTACCAAAAATCACGGAGTCCGGTAGTACTTTAGTGATCTAGGCATGAGCTACACAAAAACTAGGTTTTCTGGGGGCAGTTTCTCAGAAGAGACCAGAAAAAGGCAATGTTTCTCTTCCCGGTGTTTTAACTACCTCTGGTCTCCCCACACAAAGCATTACAGGAAACTGGAGAAAGTCTCCCTAGGGAATGGACCCTTCATGTTAAAATCTTGCAATTGTCACCCAAAAGAAATCAAGCAGATATGGGGGGGGGAAGTAAAATGTGTCTGACACTTTTACTCTTTCCATTTTACACATAAGGAAACTGAAGTGAGGTGGGTTAAGAAACTTACCAAGATAATGCAGCTGGTAACTGAAAAATATTGATGACAACATTCACTCTATAGTTAAAATTATAATTAAATTAAGTGTACTCACACTGAACAGCTAGTTCACTCATCTACACTGTGCCAGGAAACATGCTCGATATTGGAGAAACTCAAAAACAGTGAAGGGTCTGCAATTGTGCCCTATTTGCAAGGTAACAAATTAGCCTACCCTATTTCATGGTTGTTGGCAGAAGATACAAGACCCTGGGCTCCGAGAAAAAGACTGACTACTCACAGCACAGCAGGCAGGATGAGCTTCACGTTCACACCAGTCTTCCTTCCTTCCTCCACCCAGGTTGATTGCAGGTAATGTGGAAGGAGTCTCAAGTGGAGGCTGCACACACGGCTGGTTTGTGTCACAGCTGAGGAACCTGGGGTTTAGGAAATCCCATCTTTCAAAAGGGGTTGCTAGAAAATCTACTCAACCTTTCCCCCGAGAGAGATTTTTATTATCCTGCTCAGAAAAACATCTTCTGCCCCTTAAGGGATGTGAGACACAACATGTTCTCAGGCTGTTTGCTATACAAACATCCTTGAAAAGACAGTCCATGACAAAAGTTGATATGAGACATAGAGAAATGCCATGGAAAACTGTCTGCCAAAAGATAAAGTGGCATGATTTTGGCCCTCCATGCATCTAGCGAGGAAAACAAAATCAAAATATAATTATAAAACACTATGAGAATTTCTATAATAGGGGTAAGACTAGGAAGCAACAGGAATGTACAGAAGACACCAGTGACGGTTAATTCTGGGAAAGCGTTTACACACCAGGTGATTTTGAGTTGTGTGCTGTTAACCAGTCTGTGAGTTCACTGAGTGTGGCAATCATGCTTTCTCATGATTGATGTTTAATAAGTTTTCTAGAATTTAATGACATTTGCAGAAAATAGTAAGGAAGGAAGGGTAGGATACCTCATGACCATAAAATTTACCAGCATGTGAAGGACATAAACTTTGTGTAATAAAAATCTGAGTCCTAAAGATGTTAAACTTTGGCAGAATGATGGTGATGAAAACATTTGCAAAATAGCTTTAAAAATTCTAATAACTTTTTTCCCCCATTTCTTTGATAACAAATGACAATGCCCAGTAACTGGAACATCTATACATCATCCTTGACATTCAGAGTAATATATTTGAATAGTTACTGCATTTCAGAATATGTTTTTAGATGAATAATTACAAATACGCAACATGAAACATGCATTTTACCCAGTCTGCTGCATTATCTAGCAGATCATTACAACTTGTTTGCACCTTTAGCACTGAATGTGTTACATTCGCTCCACACAATCACATTTTATAAACTCCAAGTGAAATCTGTTGCTTTATCTTATTTTATCCTGTCTTCTATTCTCTGGAACAGTGGTGGCACATAGAGTAGAATCTCTGACTCATTGAGTTTCAGTCTCGAGCACTTCAGAAAACTGAGTAAAGATACTTCTGTTAGACTAGAGAAGGACCAGCGGCACTCATGATATATAATGAGAAATAAGAAATAAAGGAAAAGAAAGGAAAAACAGATAAGAAAACTAAAGTCCAAAATCTTTTCTACAAACTTTTTGAACCCCTCTAAGAGTCCTCTAAGGGTGTATCTGTAAAAGGGAACACAAAGACTAAAAAAGCCTGCTCTTAAATAACTCATTACCCTTTTCTTTTAAACACTGAGAAAGAAAACTTCCTCTCTTGATATTGCACATACTTTACAGGGCACACAAAAAGAAGCATCTTCATGTGTGGGCCAGTGGCATGTACTCCATGCACCACTGAAGCTAGTTCATAGCTTTATCCTCCCCTAGTCTTTTCTCTGTGTCTGTCTCATTCCCATCAGTGACCAAGCCTAGGCTTCATAAAGAAGACAGGTACCCCTGGACATGAGCTCAATTCAACTGAACAAATGCTTATTGCATGTTGATCTGTGTTGACTGCAAGCAATTCAAAGACAGATAGGACACAGTCCCTGCGTTTAAGAAGCTTGCTTTCCCACACCCTCCATTTCTTCCACCTACACATTTACTCACATCCATGCCTTTCTTTCCTCTTTCCTTCATTCTGAGCTTGCCTGAGACCAATCCTTCACCCAGGACTCTGAATTATATCCTTCCCTCACTCCCTTGTTTATGACTCCATCTGATTGCACATTATAAACCTCTTGCTTTTTACTGGCTAGGGTCAAAAGTGGATAGAGGTACAGATGAAACAAGAATGACAGAATATTGACAAGTTTTGAAACTGGGTGATGAGTTCATGGAGGTTAATTATACCATTTACTTATTTTGTATATGTTCGAAATTTTCCATTTAAAAGAATTTTTAAAAGAGATAGGCCAACCGGAGAACTGTTTGAGTACCATAGACTTCTTTTATCTCTCACTGACACTGGCCATACTTAATGTAAATAAACAATTTTTTTCTACACCTGTACTGCTCCCCTATTGTGGCTGATGCTAATTCTGGGTGTAGAAGGAAATCTGAGAGGAAGCAGGGAGGGTAAATCAACACATATCTAATTACATCTCATTCTTGTTAAAAATTCTTTGTTAGCTCTTCGAAGAAAAAATTCAAGTTTTTTAAAATGACATTCATGACTGTTTATAACTTCCCACCTTATCTCACTTATGTCCATCTTTATTTCACTCAATATTTGCCCGTACCATCCAGCATGGACATTATCAACTGCCTGCACCTCATTGAATTTGCCATGAACTCTTATACCTTCTTGACCTTACAAATACTCATCTCCTCTGACTGGAGAGACATCGTCATCCCCCAGGTCTCCCGGTAGTTCTCATTCATTTATAACCATGCTGAAATACTACAGATGTATATTGTCTTGCCAAACCTAACACTCTATTGTACTTGTCTGTTACTCACATGCTTCCTCCACTAGACACGAGCAGCTCGAAGGCTGAGATTGTGCCTTATTTATCTTTCTATTCTCATCACCAGCCTAATGACTGCAACTTAGTAGATGATAAAATTTTTAGTAAATTAACCAATGAATACATGTAAACCATGTGCTAAAGACAAAGTTATATTATATACAAATATAAAGATATCATATCTGATAAAATTAAGAAGCACCAGAAAAAGGTTTTCCAATGACTCACTTAAATTTAAAAAAATCTTATAGTGCCTAATAAGACACTATTTTAGGGCACAGGGTGGTGATTGAAACAGACAACGTCTCTGAGCTCACATAGCTTGTGTTCTATTTAGGGCTGACAGACAATTAAAATACAGAATATAGTATCAAGTAGTGATACATGTTATGAAAAAAAATTAAGGCAAGATCAGTGTTGGTGGGGAATAATAGACTACATAAGGGAGCGAGTGTAAGCATCTCTGGGGAGGTGACATTTTAGCTGGGACCTGAACGACGAGAGGTGACAAGCCAGTTGTTAATTAGGAAGAAGAGCAGGCTGAGCACAAAGAGCCAAAAGTGAAAAGATCCGGGATTGGGAATTTCAGGAACTAGGAATTCTTGTGCCCAAACCTGAAATTCTACCTCCAGAACGGTGTATCCTTTGGGGTCCTACAGGCTTTTCTTCACCATTTTTCTATTAAAAACCAAACACTGCTAGAAGCGGTGACATTTCAAGTAAAGATTAATTAACCATCTGCAGCGAATGAAGCAAGAGTAGAAGGGGGAAGTGAATTGCAGAGCAGATCCCTGAAAGGAAAGGCCAGAGGGCACTAAGCCTTGCCTGTGTCACTCTGTACCTACCCTGATCCTGGACAGAGATGTGCCATGTTGAGATAGCCTATGTACAGGTGAGAGGGAAACAAGGTGGCACTGCTGCCTCCTCTCCCCATTGTGCACAGCCTGTCTCCTCCACCCACTTTGCATCCTCTAAACAACCAGGGTCAGTGACAGCAGGGACGGGTAAACTCTGAGAGGCCAACAGTCACTGTAAAGAAAATAGAAGAATCAATTTTGTTTGACTTTGAGCAAATGACCCTGCTATGACAAGACAGAAAAATGTGGCCCTTAGGAGTCCAAGGGGCTGTTAGGTTCATAGCAGTGACTTTGCCACTGATACCTCTTAGCAGTGGCAGTAACTAACAGAATGGTCAATAATACAGGCTCAGGGGGCCAAGATCACTGATCCTGTAAAAAGAAGAAAATCGGATGTTCTTTCAGACACTTGGAAAAATCAACAGAGCAGCAAGAGCCAAATAAAGAAGTCAACAGCTCTACCCAACAGCAGAGATGCAGGGACATCAGCCAGGAATATGTGTCACAGGAGGATAGTAACTTACTGCGCACACAGGTGCAATGGTCAGATTAAGCTTTCTATTCATTCCGTTAACAGAAACACCCTCAACACCTAGTGTTCCACCAATACAAAGTATTATGCCCAAAGTGCATTCTGTCCACCTCATTTCATTTAATCCTGACAAGCTCTTACTCTATCATGCATAGTTTGTACATAAGGAAACTGAGGCTCACAGCCACATTCACAGGTGGTGGAGCAAAGGTTCTTTTTTTTTTTAATCGACATATAGTTGATATACAATGTTATATTAGTTTCAAGTGTACAATGTAGTGATTTGACATTAATATACGTTACGAATTGATTGCCACAATAAGTCTTTTATTTATTTGGGCCCTCTCTTTTTTTCTTGATAAGTCTGGCTAAGGGCTTATCACTTTTGCTTATATTTTCAAAGAATCAGCTCTTAGTTTTATTGATCTTGTCTATTGATTTTTTTTAAGTCTCTATTTTATTTATCTCCACTCTGATCTTTATTATTTCCTTCCTTCTACTAACCTTGGGTTTTGTTTGTTCTTTCTTTCTGGTTTCTTTAGGTGTAAGGTTAGGTTATTTGATACTTTTCTTGTTTCCTGAAGTAGGCCTGTATCGCTATAAACTTTCCTCTTAGAACTGCTTCTGCCACGTCCCATGGATTTTGGAATGCTGTTTTTCCGCTTTTATTTGGCTCAATGTATTTTTTTTTATCTCCCCCTTGATTTCTTCAGTGACCCATTGGTTGTTTAGTAGCATTTTGTTTAGCCTCCACATGTTTCTGCTTTTTCCAGTTTTCTTTTTTGTAACTGATTTCTAGTTTCATATCGTTGTGGTCAGAAAAGATGCTTGATATCACTTTAACCTTCTTAAATTTATTGGGACTTATTATGTGATATAATGTGTTCTATTCTGGAGAATATTCCATGTGCACTTGAAAAGAATGTGTATTCTGCTATTTTGGGGTGGAATGTTCTACATATATCTTTTAAGTCCATTTGGTCTAGTGTGTTTAAAGCCAATGTTTACTTATTGATTTTCTGTCCGCATAATCTATCCATTGATGTAAGTGGGTGTTAAGTTCCCCTACTATTATTGTATTACTGTTAATATCTCCCTCCATGTTTGTTAATATTTGCTTTATGTATTTAGGTGTTCCTACGTTGGGTGCATAGATATTTACAAGTGTTATTTGTGCTTGTTGGATTGATCCTTTTATCATTATGTAATGCTCTTCTTTGTTTCTTGCTACTGTCTTTGTTTTAAAGTCTATATTATCTGATATAAGTATTGCCACCCCATCTCTCTTTTTGTTTCCATTTGCATGGAATGCCTTTTTACTTCCTTTCATTTTCAATCTGTATGTGTAGTTAGATCTGAAGTGAGACTCTTGTCTCATATATATGGGTCTTGTATTTTTATCCATTCAGCCATCCTATGTCTTTTAATTGGAGCATTCAGTCCATTTAAAGTAATTATTGATAGGTATATACTTTTTGCCATTTTGTTCATTGTTCTGGTTGTTTTTGTAGTTCTCTGTTCTTCTTCTCTTGTCCTCTTTCCTTTTGATTTGATGACTTTCTTTAGTGTTATGTTTGTATTCCTTTCTCTTTATTTTTTCTGTATCTGTTACAGGTTTTTGGTTTATTGTTACCATGAGGTTTATATATAACAACCTATGTAGATAGCAGTCTATTTTAAGTTGATGGTTGCTTAAGTTTGAGCCCATTCTAAAAGTACTACATTTATATCCCACCCCTATGTTTTATGTTTTTGATGTCATATTTTACACCTTTTTATTTTGTGCAATACTTAACTTATTATTTTATATATAGATGATTTTACTACTTTTGTCTTGTAACCGTCCTATGAGCCTTATAGGTGGTTGGTCCAGTACATTTAATATATGTTTGCTTTTACCTGTGAGATTTTTTCCTTCATAATTTTCTTATTTCCAGTTATGGCCTTTTCTTTTCCATTTAAATAAGTCTCTTTAACTTTTCTTGTAAGGTCAGTTAGTGGTAATAAACTCTTTTGGTTCTCTTCTTTCAAGTCTTTGATGTGACCAAACAGGGTGGTGAACTCTCCACTTTCCTTCTCACTTTGCCCCTCTTCTACCCAGTTCATCCCCGGCCCTGTTTCTTTTCTGCTCCTCTGTTTCATAACCACCCTAGCAGGGTGTTTTTATGAGCTTGGGCTAGAATCAGGATGCCTTGGTATGTATAGATATTGTCACTCTCCCAGAATCATGCATGTGGTGATTAACATTTTGGATATGTTTTGTTTACTTATTTGAAAAAACTATAAATTACCATTAGTCTCCTGTAGACATTAGCTGGAGAGTAAATTCAATCGCAGTGAATTAGTCAGAGAAACACACTTTAACTATAACTTTGCCTGTGAAGAACAAATTCACTTTACAGGGAAGAACGTATTTCTAATGGTCAGGGATTCTGTGGGATTCAAATCAATGTCACTTTATGAGTTTTTTTAAAAAATTTTTCTATATTTTAGGAAACACATGGAGTTTTAGCCTTCAGAAGTGTAAAATACTTAAGGACTTGAATTTTTAAAATATTTATTATTTTTTATAAGTTGTTTTCCAAAGAAAAGCATAATTTCAGAAGTGCTTTGTATATAAGCTGGTTTCCTAACAATTTCCAACCTACTATGGATAAAAGAAAGAACAATAAATCTGCATTTGTACAGTGGAAAAAAAAAGTGGTGTCTATACATACCACTTATTACCTATGTGACATTGGACAAATTACTTAATCTCACTGTGTTTCTGCTTCCTCCTCTATAAAATGAGAATATTAGTACCTCATAGTACTTAAAGCAGTATTTAAAGCCAGTCCCATAGTGAGAGCTCAGTAAAAATTGCTATTATAGTTATATTTCTTTCCCCTCTCATGCCTAATAAGCACTGGTTGACTGGATCATCCACTTTGCCAAATCCTTCTTTTCTTGCTTCTCTCTTCTGCACCAGTCCCCCTAAAATCTTCCCATAACCTTGCCCTCAGCGACAACCCACTCATTTCTTTTTTTTTTTAAAGATAGATTTTTTAAAATTTATTTATTTATTTTTGGCTGCGTTGGGTCTTTGTTATTTCCTGACTCCAGTAACCATTTGAGTTTGAAATCCCTGTGCATACTCATCATCAAGGATCTCTATAAAGCTAGGAATCACCACCCTTGTTAGTATTTTGTTGAGCTTTCACAGCGTGGAAATCACGCTGCTGGACTCCATAGGGCTTGGGTACTAAGGTGAGAACTGTGACAAGCTGGACTGCTCACAACCCATCTAAGGGCAGGGTTGCTACTCTGCACCAACTGATGCTTCCTGTGCAAGAATGCAAGCCTAAAGCTGCTAGATACTCCAGGGTTTTTTTAAGAAGCAGGAAATAGCCTGTAAATATTGACAACTAATTTAATTTTGAAAAATCTTCTGGCAGATAAAAAAAAAATCAGAAGTTGAGTTGTAGGCCCTCAACTTGCAACCTCTTACCATAAAAGGTCCATGTGCTTGACTTGACACAGGATAAAGTTATTTATTGTCTCAGTACCTCTATTTCTTTAACCATAAAATGGAGATAATACCTTCCTAAGGGGAGTGTTTGGAGGATTAAATGTATTACTTACTACGTGGTGAGCACTTGGACTATTTGGCACATAATACGTACTGTTATTCAAAATTATATTTTAGCATATTTTCCTAGATCCTTCTGAATGAAATATGTAGTATGTAAGTCATAAGCCCCATGTTTGATTGTATAATCTCAATAAAAAAACCTCTCAAGCTGTGTTGGAAAAGAGCCATCCACTCACTTTCACCATGTGTGACTGTAGCAACTGAGTCAGAAAGGGGACAATTTGTTGTTCAGGTTCACAAAGAGTCATTGGAAGGAGTAGGAAGAGTCTGGTTGTCTCAGGGTACACTTAACTGGGATGACCTCTGCTATGACTCATAAGTATTCCTCGTGGTTCTCCATGTCAAAAAGACAAGGTTTGTTAAGACAATGAACAACCTCAGCCTGTTAAGTAGCCTTTAGTTGTGGTATTCAGTTTGTTATCTTTCAAGCTAATTTGCAGAGTTTCACTATAGACATCGCACTCAGTACCACTTAAGGACACATTTTAAAATTGGATCTAGCTAAAGTAAAAATCCTTGAAAAAATAGGAATCCACACTTGAGAGTCCATTCTAAAGCATGGGTATTCAAACATAATAGCCCTTTATTTCTCAAAGTGTGGTCCTGGGTGGCAGCATCAGCATTTTCTGGGAACTTGTTAGAAACACAGAATCTTGGGTCTCACCAAGACCTACTGAGGTAGAATGTTCACTCCCAGGGGATCCATGTGCACAATAAAACTTGAGAAACACAATTAAGTAAGTTATCCCTATAATGTCCTAGAATTTGTGTGTGATTAGGGAAAGGAATAGGAAGGAAGATAGAAGAATTTCACCTTCAAAATTACAGGGAGGGTTTTTGCTGTTTGATAACCCACTCGAGGAACAAAAAAAATGTCAAAAGCCAGCCCTCACCATCTGTTCAATTATAGACATCTAACGATTCCAAACATTCCAAAGAAACCTAAAGGTTTATCGTAGACTCAGGCCCAATTTGCTGGGAGTCGCTTTAAGCTGAGATTCTGGCTGGGATATTGACGTCCTTCAGCCTGGCTGCTGAGACCTGCTGTTTATCCCTCCAAGGAGAGAAAGTGAGTACAATGTTTTGTTGGTGTGGCAACAAAATCAGAGCAAGGTGCTAAGCTCAATTTGCTCAGAAATATCACTGACAGCCTTGCTCATTCCTAAGGGATGACAGAAACAGGTAGATAAGTCATACTTTTTCAAAAATGAAGAAAGGAAGGAATGAGGGGAAAAGAGGATGAGAAGGATGGGGAAGGAATGAAGGAAGAAAGGAAATAAAAATCATTGTCAGGATGTTTACTTGCCTCTCCATTTCCATCATTCTCTTTTTTTCTAGTTGTTGAAAAGTCAGTGCTTCTATAATCCATCCTGGACTAATCATAAAGCAAGAGAGGCATTCTGCCAAAGAACCTCTTGGAAGTAGGTGAGGAGAGACACAGGGCTTTATTTATGAGCTGGAGACCCACCTCATATGTAGGAGAATTCAGCCACGCTTATTCCTCCTCCTGTGTAAATTCTAGGCAGGCAGACACTATTCATTTATGAGGCTGTTCACTTCCAGCCTTATATGTTCAGGCAAGGAAGGGGTGGGTGTTGGGCCACAGTCTGCTTTCCATTCCCTGATGATTCCCTCACTGTCCTGTCAGCATGGCTGTCAGCATTCACTGTATATCAGTGAATACTCTCAACAGACTACACAGCATGTGACCAGCCATCAACACAGCCCAGTGGCTCTTACTGTAAGGAAAATGCTAAAATCCGCTCTTTAGAAGAAATAGGTTATAAAATCAGCTCACGATGTTTTAAAAATTTCTTACATTTTCCTCTGCATCCTCTTTTTTTGTAGATAATACAGATATTCCTGGAAAATAGCATGTGTTGTGCACACACACTCCCTGTCTGAAGAAATCTCTCAGAGAAGAGTTTGTAAAAATGTAAGTTTACTAGTAACTCAACCAGCAATGGTGTATACAGGCTACAGCTCATTGGTTTAATTCTTCAAGTTCTTCAGGTTTCATAGCACTCAACAAATATTTTCAAATATCTTCTAGGAGTCTAGCACCCTGCTAGTTAACCCAAACCCTCATAATCCTTCTGGGAAGAAAGAATTAATTAGCTATGTTAATTGTATGTTATTATTTGATCAGTATAGGAGTCCCTCTGTATAAAACTAGGTCAGTATGGAGCGCATACAAATACTAAAAACTAAAAGCATAACACATTCTAGTTGAGAGTCATTTTTCTTTTAATAATTGAGCCTTCCGGAACATTTCCACAGAAGGCATTGTCTCTGTACCATAAGTCATTTAAATTGAAGGAAAGATTTTTCAGCTCAACAGGGCCCTGGCATTCAAGAAAGTCAAGATTCTGGGAGTTAGAGAGCAGAATGTCAAAGTCTCCGGAGAACCTTGCTGTACATGAACCATCGTTTCATCCATCATTTTTTAAAGCAACTCTTTTAGATGATTTCCTATCTGACCATGAGGAGGGGGGCCTTGTTCATAGACCCCTGAGAAGGAAACATGAGGAGGAAGTGTGACTCTCTCAATCCTCTGCCTGCCAGTTTTTCGCTATCTCAGTCCCCTTGGCTTCTGCTTAGCAGAGTTCACAATTTGAAACTATTTTACTTGTGTGTCGGTTTGTTTGTAATTTATTAGTGATTATCATTCTCCATCCCCAAAACTCTAGGAAGTTAGGGATCACACTTCTCTAGTTTCCAGTTTTATTTCCAGTGCCGAGCACAGTTCCCAGCCCATAATAGCAGTTAATAAACATTTTTGAATTAGAAAATGAATGAATGTTTTGCCAAAGCAAATCAATGCTGAGGCTGTGAGGCTGTAACCCCAACTTCACATTGCCTTTGTCTCGTTCCTCCTGCTGGCCAAGACCCACACTTGGTGTTGGGGTCTCTGAAAAATGAGACAGACACCACCTCTACTCCCGAATGAGATGCTTGCTTGTAATCCAGTAATATCATTGCAGTGAAAGCTGAGAAGCCAGAAGGTTTCTGACAGGAATGATTCCTCAAAAGGATAACATTACCAAATGCACTTCTTAAACATTTCTAGCAAGTGGCAATTCTTTGATGGTTTGGGAAGAGCCTGGAAAGAGCAGCTCTTGGGTACCATTCTAAAACTCACAGTGTTCGTTTCCAAATAGAACCTGTGTCATCCAACCTGCAGATGCTGGGATGTCAGGGTCAGATTTCCAAGGTAAACCCTAAAGCACTGCACTGAAGCAAGGAGCCCTCAGCCTTGTTTAGTCATGGCTCTAGGAGCCAGTCCAGCACCCAGGATGTAAGGCATCCTGGGAAACTTGACTATTGATGAACAAATTAGGAAGAATTTTCCTAATTCTTGGATATGTAAATAATTCTTAAGTGCCTAGAAATGAAAATAATATAGGGAAAGGCTACAATTTAATATATTCAGTAAAAAGTTTTTAATACAAAGTATTTGTGGCAAGAAAAACATTGAGTCAAAAAATTGGGGCAGCACATCTAAAAAATTAAATTCAAGGATTTTTTAAAATCCTGTAAGAATTAATGATGTATTTTGGTAAGGACTTACCAAAAATTATGTAAATGTATATGTTATCACACATTCCTTTGAAGCCTTGATTCTTCTTTATGTAAAATACTGAGAGTGATTTCTCACACTGGACCAGACTAGCTTGTGGTTTCTTATCTAGGTTCTAAGTGGAAATGAATGCTTCAGGAGTCCATTTTTTTTCCTGCTCTACCCTGGCCCTGGCTCTCTGGTTCTCTCTGTGTCAAGTTAGTCCTGTAGCCAAAGGAAAAGTCATCATGTTCTATAGAGCAAAGGGATAAGTATCACAGATAGAATTGGTGGATGTATTAAATTATTGGGTGTAAAAGTACATAAAAGCCTTTTGACGATACGTTTAAGTGGAATCTTACCAGTGTGCTAAAAGGAGAACTACACTGGATGAATAAAACAATCACTAAGAAAGAAAAGAACAATGGTGAATGGTAGTCCTGACTCTCGTTCCCAGGGAGAAAAATGGACTAAACATTCCAGAAAAATACCTCTTTGACTAAGCCACTGAATTGGAGACTAACCAACAGAACCTACTTTGGGGCTGTGGTCACCCTACCCATTGTGGAGATGTTCCTCCTCTCTGTCACTTAGAGGGCAGATAAG
Organism: Physeter macrocephalus; assembly: GCF_002837175.3. Lineage (NCBI taxonomy): Eukaryota > Metazoa > Chordata > Mammalia > Artiodactyla > Physeteridae > Physeter > Physeter macrocephalus. Next base: position 121,067,683 of record NC_041224.1, on the reverse strand, counting down.
TGCTCTGACAAGAAGTTAAAATCTCTTAAACATAGTCACATCCTCCAATAGATGATTCTGTGCTACAATAGTGCAGTTTGAAACATCCAATATTCTCGATTTCTCGAAAACAATGAACATCTTTACTAATTTCTCCGTGCCTTGTTTCCTTAGCTGTAAATGCAAGAATAGTAGTAGTGACGACCTCATAGAGTTGTTGCAAAAATGAAATGTAAAGCTTTTAGAAGAGGTGTTGACATGTAGAAAGCATGATATGTGTTTGAGATCAAGGTGTTGATGATGGTGACAACTATGATGACGTTTTCCTTTTTTATAGGAAGGTACTGTCCTAGCAACCTTCAGTGACATAAAGAGATAACGTGTTGCTTTTCAATGCTAGGTCATTGTGTAGATTTGTACTGTTGACCTCAATTCTTCACCTCCTCTCAGTATTCATGTTTTACTTACTTATTTTGGCCAATGGAATGGCGTGTTGGAAGTGACATTGTGCCAGTGCCACATCCAGGCCTTAAGAAGCCTTGCACATTTTGCTTGCCCTCTTGCACCTCTAACACCACCATGACACGGACATGCATTGGGAGTCTGCTGGGCCAAGGAAGTTAAGAGATATATCAAGCAGACCAGAAGATCTGGAGCATAAGCAGAGTGCCTCCTGTGTTTACTGTTATGTGCCATTGAGATTCTGTACTTGTTTGTTATGCAGCAAGTTAATTCAGCCATATTCCATACATTAGTGAAATTAATAGGAATAAGCAATGAAAAGAATATATAATAAAGCCAGGGCTATAAAAGCAAATTTTGCTTTAGCTGAAGTGTGTGTGTGTGTGTATGTGTGTGTATGTGTGTGTGTGTGTGTGTGTGTGTGTGAAAACTTATGGAATTTTATAAATAAATAGTGGTCAAATATGGCAATTCCATATGGTTGTGTGTGTATGTGTGTGTGTGTGTGTGTGTGTGTGTGAAAACTTATGGAATTTTATAAATAAATAGTAGTCAAATATGGCAATTCCATATGGTTCAACCTAAATATTCTAAGGTTTGTGCATTGTGACCACTATTTAAAATACATTCATACATAACATATACACACTACTCTACATAAAATAAATAATCAACAAGGACCTACTGCATACCACAGGGAACTCTACTCAATATTCTGTAATAACCTAAATGGGAAAAGAATCTGAAAAAGATTCTTTAGATGTATGTATACGTATAACTGAATCACTTTTCTGTACACCTGAAACTACCACAACGTTGTAAATCAACCACACTTCAATAAAAAATTAAAAATAAATAAATAAAACTATGTAAACACGGAAAAAAATTTTTTTAATGCATTCGTTTATCAGTTGGAAGGAGAGTTCCTTACATTTAAATAAGGAGGGGGTTTTTAAACTGCCTATCACATAAGTGACATTCAATAAATATTTACTGAAAAAGTTATTGAATAAAGACAAAAAACTCAAACTACACTTTGTATTTGCATCCTATTGGAAGGAACTTTCTAAAGGCTTTATAAAATGGGCAGATATTTTATGGATCCTGAACAAGCTTTGCTCAAGTGCAGGGAAGCTCCTAAACCCCAAGAGTTCTGTTTCCAGTGGCTACTAGATACATTCCTCCTGGTTACATCAAATTCAAGTATAAATGTATTAAATACTGAGAGGTAAGTGCTTTCTCCTTTTCAGGGAGTAGGTCAAATAATACAAATCAGTATTCTATATTATCAAAATGTGGAAGGAATCTAAACATCAATTTTCTTTCATCAGATGTATTTGTGTGTGGATATTCTCAAAATAAAAACTCTTGTCGTAATACTGGAGAACAATTTAGTAAATAGAATTTCAGATTTCTGTTACTGTCTATATATGGGATTAGTGTTATTGTCCCATTATCTGGATCCAGTCTATGCCTAATAAATGTATTAAAGAAAAGCATCTTGTTCCACTCCCCAAACCATTTTTGCTATGCTTACATCATGATGTTTCCTCATTCAAGCACATGTCTGTGTTTACCAAATTTTAGCATCCCATCATGTTGTTGAGTTTAAGCATCTCATCATGTTGTTTAGTTTAAATGGATAATCTCAGGCTGAAATAAGTTGCTCTCAAACATAAGATGTCTCTTCCATTTTTAGCTGCCATGAAGAGTTTTACTATTGTGAAATGAGCAACTGTTGTCATGCTGCTTTCTCTCAATGAGTATAAAGTGATCCATTTTTAGTAACCATGGTTATCACCAAAAATTCCATCAGTCTGAATTAGATGCACATCTCCTTTGTTAAGGAAAAGGACTGAAGAGCATTCACTTTCATGCCTGCATTTCATTTTTAATCCAACAACGCCTATTCTAAAAGGAGGCATTGATATACTTTTCATCTCACAATCTGCCACTTGCTTTCTCTCCTACTCTGGCCAGGCAGGATTAACAACTGGGAACACACATACGCATTTTCATATCCCTATTGATGAGAGAGACTAAAACTCAGACCAGTTTTCTCCAAGCTCCTAGAAAGCTGAGTAATCTTCAGCTATTTCCTGGGAGGTAAGTGGAAAAGAGTGGCAGATTAGAATGTAGCTCTAAGATAAATAAGGTGCTGCTCCCCCCAAATCAAGACATTTAGCTTTCCTCCCATTTTCACTCTTTCCCTCACCACAGAAGTCAGGGGTCCTTTACCAAATTGGCTACAGTGCAGCAATGGCAGGGTGAGCTATGGAAATGTGTTGTTGTGAAGCCCACATAGCAAGTATGTCAGTCCATGCTGCAGGCAACAATGACCAGGAAGCAAAACATACCAGATGAGCAAAGAAGTAGAAAAGCTACATGTTTATTCCAAATAAGCAATTGAGATACATTTTTAAATTTCCTGCTATACCAATTTCTAAATCTAGACACTAAAGCTAATATCTTTATCCACCTGATTCAAGTTGTACATTCCTGATTATGATTTAAGTATGCTTTAAATATCTATAATCCTTTACTAATTTTAATCACTTTTAGAAACCTGATCTTATCTGATCCTTGCAACAACCCTCAGTAGCAGTTTCTGCAGAAGGTTGGTACGTTTTATAAATGAAGAAGCTGAGGAGCAAACACCAAATATTTTCCAAGATCAACTTCCTAACTCTCAGTGTTTTTCTAACTCTGCCAGCATTTCTCAAAATTGATCATATGAGAGCCTCCATGAAAAGGGTGTTACACAACATGTATTCACATTCTAAAGTCTTGAGAAAGTCTGAAACAAGAATGCTCCTTAAATGTTTTAACTCAAAAGTTCCTTAACCTATTGTGCATAAGACCCATTTGTTGCTCAAAATTTATGAGCATCCTCTGGAATTGCCTCTTAAGTCATATTTGGGATTTTATGAGCTCCTCAAAGCAAGGACTATATTTTATTCAAGTGCGTGTTTGGGTGATGTTATGGGTTGAATTGTTGCCCCCCTCCATTCATATGTTGAAGCCCTAACCCCCAATACCTCAGAATGTGACCTTATTTTGAAGTAGGGTCATTGCAAATGTAATTAGTTAAGTGACATCATACTGGAGTAGAATGGGCTCCTAATCCAATATAACTGGTGTCCTTATACAAGGGAAATTTGACATAGACCCACACACAAGGAGAACACGACTTGAAGATGAAGGTAGAGATGGGGGTTGTGTAGCAGAAGTCAAGGAACACCAAAGACTGCCAGAAAACCACCAGAATCAAGGAAAGAGGCATGGAACAGATTCTCCTTCACAGCCCTCAGAAGGAACCAACACTGCCGACGTCTTGATCTCAGACCTCCAGAACTCTGAGACAATAACTTTCTGTTGTTCTAAACCATCTGATCTGTGTTCCTTTGTTACAGCAGCCCTAGGAAACTAACAGAGGTGACAAGAACAGGGTATAGTCATTCATTTCCCACATTCAACAAATATTTAATAACTGCCTCTACATAGGGAGGATAACAGTCCCTGCCCTCACAGAGGTGACATTCTAGTGAGGAGACAGAAAATAAATAAATGTGAAATATAATTTATCTTCACTTGCAAGAGGAAATTGAGGCTCAGAGATTTCTATTTTGTCCAAAATATAGAGTCTTATTCATGAGCACAACGGGAATCCCAGAAGACACGTTCTCACTAGGGTGCCACACTCTATGTCCAGCCAGTGCTCAAAGCACCATCTCCAAATTGTATGTAGCTAGGTAACATGAAATTCTCTTTCCTGGCTCTCATTTGCCAAAAAGTACGCGATCTTGGCAGAGTGGAAGTACTGGATTTGAAGTCGAGGAACCTGGGCTGAGTTTCTAATTTGCTTTCTGTGCAATCCATTACATTATTTTATACATTTGAGTCTAAATTTTCTCATTTGCAAAATAGTACCTACTCCATACGATTATTGTGAAGAGTATATGGTGATAAAGAAAACAATCAGAGTGAAGTAAGTCAGAAAGAGAAAAACAAATACCGTATGCTAACACATATATATGGAATCTAAAAAAAAAAAAAAATGGTTCTGAAGAACCTAGGGGCAGGACAGGAATAAAGATGCAGATATAGAGGTGAGAGAGTAGCATTGACATATATACGCTACCAAATGTAAAATAGATAGCTAGTGGGAAGCAGCTGCAGAGCACAGGGAGATCAGCTCGGTGCTTTGTGTCCACTTAGAGGGATGGGATAGGGAGGATGGGAGGGAGACGCAAGAGGGAGGAGATATGGAGATATATGTATATGTATAGCTGATTCACTTTGTTATAAAGCAGAAATTAACATACCATTGTAAAGCATTTATACTCCAATAAAGATGTTAAAAAAAAAAAAGAAAAGAATCAGAATTTAATTCCTCTGAATCTTTTGTTGGCTCAACCTCATAGATTCTGGACATCTTTCACATAAATTCGTAGGTTTTTTTTGTTTTGTTTTTGTGTTTTGCTTCTTTGCTTGTTTGTTTGGTTTGGGGTTTGGTTTTGGGCTCCAGATACCTTATTTATCTACTCAGAGGTTCTGGGCTTGTAACCACATTTGGATTTCAAGGCAGGAAGTTGTTATTCTTTATGTTCCATAAAATGTATATTAAAGTACCAACTATCTCTGTGCTCCCACTCCTCCCCCCACCACACACACATTAGACAAATAACTGGGCTAACAGTTATTCCCTTGAGAGTGACACATGGTTGGGATGATGGAAGGTGAGGGTTGTTTGAGTAATAAGGATCCCCCCCACACACATATACACCCAATACCCTTTGCTTTTCCTAACTTCTGCTGTTTTCAAATACAGCATCAATCAACCCCATAAGGAAATAGAAATAGAAACCCAAATCTAGCAGAAGGAAGGAAATATTAAAGACTAAAGCAGAGATAAATAAAATAAAGAATTTTTAAAAATAGAAAATCAACAAAATCAAAAGTTGGTTCCTCAAAAGAATCAACCAAATTGACAAACTTTAACTACATGGACTAAGAGAAAGAGAGAAGACTCAAGTTATTAAAATCAGAAAAGAAAGTGTAGACATTACTACAGATTCTACAGAAATAAAAAGGATTATAAGAGACCACTATGAAAAACTGTGAACCAACAAGCTGGATAACCTAGATGAAATGGACAAATTTCTAGAAACACAAAACCTACTAGAAACACAAGACTAAATCATGAGAAATAGAAAATCTAAATAGACCTATAACTAGTAAGGAGATGGAATCAGTAATCAAAAATCTCCCAACAAAGAAAAGCCCTGGACTTGATGACTTCACTGGTGAATTCAACCAAACATCTAAAGAATAACTAATGCCTATTTCTCAAACATTTCCCAAAAATTAAAGAGGAGGGAAGACATCCTCATTCTCTGAGGCCAGCATTACCCTGATTCCAAAGCCAGATGAATACACTGCAAGAAAATAAAAACTACAGACTAACAACACTTATGAACATTGATGCAAAAATCTATAGCAAAATACTAGCAAACAGAATTCAGCATCATATAAAAAGGATTATACACCATAACCAAGTGAGATTTATCCCTGGAATGCAGGAATTGTTCAACATATGAAAAAAAAAACAATGTAATATGCCACATCAACACAATGAAGGGGGAAAAAATATGATCATTTCAATTTGACAAAATTCAACACCCTTTCATGATAAAGCACCAGTAAACTAGGACTAGACGGAAACTACCTCAACATAATAAAATGTATATATGAAAAACCAATAGCAAACATCATATTCAATGGTGAAAGACTGAAAGCTTTTCCCGTAAGATCAAGAACAAGGCAAGAATGCCTGTTTTCAACACTTCCATTCAGCATCGTACTTGAACATTGTAATAGCCAGAGCAATTAGGCCAAAAAGAAAAAAAAAAAGAAATCCAAATTGAAAGGGGAGAAGTAAAATTACCTCTATTTGCAGATGATATGATGTTATATGTATAAAGTCCTAAAGATTTCACACAAAAAAAGGTTTTAGCACTAATAAATGAATTCAGCAAGGTAGCAGCATACACAGTCAACATACAAAAATCAGTTGCAGGCTTCCCTGGTGTCGCAGTGGTTGAGAGTCCACCTGCCGATGCAGGGGACATGGGTTTGTGCCCCGGTCCGAGAGGATCCCACATGCCGTGGAGCAGCTGGGCCCGCGAGCCATGGCTGCTCAGCCTGCGCATCCAGAGCTTGTGCTCAGCAACTGGAGAGGCCACAGCAGTGAGAGGCCGCGTACCGCCAAAAAAAAAAAAAAAAAAAATCAGTTGCATTTCTATACACAAACTATGAACAATTTGAAAAGAAAATTGCAAAAACAATTCCACTTAACAATAGCACCTAAAAGAATGAATACTTAGGAATTAACAAAACAGATGAAAGACTTGTAGAGTGAAAACTACAAAACATTGCTGAGAGAAACTGAAGAAGCCATAAATAAATGGAAAGACACCCCATGTTCATGGATTGGAAGATTTAATATTGTTAAAATATCAATACTACCCAAAGTGATCTACAGATTCAATGTAATCTCTATCAAAATCCCAATGATTTTTTTTGCAGAAACAGAAAAACCCATCCTAAAGTTCATATGGAATCTCAAGGGAACCTGAATAGCCAAAACAATCTTAAAAAAGAACAAAACTTGAGGATTCTCACTTTACAATTTCAAAACTTACTACAAGTCTACAGTAATCAAAACAATGTGATGTTGGCATAAAGACAGACATGTAGACCAATGAAATAGAGAGGCCAGAAATAAATCCTTGTATATATGTCAAATTATTTTGGACAAAGACACCAAGACCATTAACTGGGGAAAGTGTTTGCAACAAATGATGCTGGGAAAACTGGATAGCCACATACAAAAGAATGAAGTTGGACTCACCTAATGCCATACACAAAAATTTACTAAAACTGAATCAAGGACTTAAATTAAAGCATTAAAACAATAAAATTCTTAGGATAAAACACAGGAAAAGGATTCATGACATTGTATTTGGCAATGATTTCTTGGATATGATACCAAAGGCAAAGGTAGCAAAAGAAAAAATAGACCAACTGGACTGCATGAAAACTGAAAAATTTTGTGCATCAAAAGACACTATCTACAGAGTAAAAAGGCATCTTACAGAATGGGAGAAAATATTTGCAGATCATATATTTGACTAAGAATTAATATCCAGAATGCATAAATAATCACTAAAACTCAACAATTAAAAAAGAAACAACCTTATTCAAAAATGAGCAAAGGACTTGAATAGACATTTCTCCAAAGAAGATATATGAATGGCCGATAAGCAAATAAAAAGATGCTCAACATCACTAATTATTACGGAAATGCAAATCAAAATTACAACAAGATACCACATCACATCCATTAGAATGGCTACTTTCAAAAAAACAGAAAACAACAGGTGTTAGCAAAGATGTGGAGAAATTGGAAACCTTGTGCACTATTGGTGGAAATGTATGTAAAATGGTACACCCTCTGTGGAAAACAGTATGGCAATTCCTCAAAAAAATTGAAAATAGAATTCCCATATAATCTAGCAATTTCACTTCTGGGGACATACCCAGAAGAATTAAAAGCAGAGTTTTGAAGAGATATTTGTAAACCTCTATTCATAGCAATTATGCACAATAACTAAACCATGGAAGCAAGCCCAGAGTCCCTCAACAGATAAATAGATAAACAAAATGTGGTATATACATACAACGCAATAGTGTTCAGCCCTTACAAACGAAGGAAGTTCTGACACATGCTACGACATGGATGAACCTTGAGGGCATTATGCTAAGTGAAATAAGCCAGTCACAAAAAGACAAATACTGTATGATTCCACTAATAGGAGGTAATTTGATAGTCAAAATCATAAAGACAGAAAATATAATGGTAGTTTCCAGGAGCTGGGGGTTAGCGGGGGAACGGGGAGTTATTGTTTAATGGTATAAAGTTTCAGTTTCACAAGACGAAAAGAGTTAATGGGGATGGATGGTGTTGATGGTTGTACAACAACGTGAATATATTGCATACCACTGAACTGTACACTTTAAAATGGCTGGTGCTAAATTTGGTTTGTATTTTACCACAATAAAAATGTATAATTAATTGATTGATTTGTCTGATTTTTAGTATAATATATAAAAAAATTTTAAGTTTGATAATACTATTGGAGTGTTAAGAGAACTCAGAATTACCATATTTGTACTTCATTTCATTAGCGTATGAGAGTTATTTGAGTACTTGAAGTGGAATTTTGTCAAAATTCTTTAAAAAGAAATTATTAGTGACGTTTTTATTATACTACTATTATCACATTTATATTTTAAATGCTTAGGAGAATTTTAATCTATAAGTTGTAAAAGAAGTTTAAAACCTCCCTTAAAAGTAACTGTTGAAATTGCCTAGATTTATATGTAGAATAATAATATTTTAAATTAAATTGAAATATTTAAGAAAAAATTAGATTCATCATATTATTACTTTAATACATCAAAGGTTAATTTAAAACTCCAAAGTAACCCCTAAACAATCTTTATTGTGTATAAAAAGCTGTTTTCAAGGACACCAAAATAATCTGTATTTATCATTTGTCATGATTCCTCCACACACATGGACTTTTTAGATTAACCTATCCACTACCAATTCTAATTATGGTAAATAGGTTTCATATATGATCAAATGATCATGAACCACTGAGTCATTCCAGAAGCCAGAGTGTGGAGTTGCTTGATTCGTGTTTCTTTAGCTGTATGGGTATAGGAAAGCAGGACATAGAAATTATGAGTGCCTCTCGAGTTAGATGACCTGGATTTTAAATCTGCTCCACCACACACTGTATATGAGACTTTTAGCAAGTTACTTCACTTCTCTGTACTGTTTCATCACTTGTAAAACCTGTACTTACTTCAAAAGGTAGTTGTGAGGTTTACAAAATGCAACAGACTTGATGTACTTAGCACAGCCCCTGACTCATAATTAGGTGTTCAATAAATGTTGGCTGCGTTGCTATTAATTATTATTATTATCATTAGCAAGAAAGGGTTAAGGATGTCAATTTCACTTAGATGTTCTCAAAGAGGTTTAAGCAGTTATTTGTCAAAATTTATCATGAAGTCCTCTATCTGGGAGACTTCTAAATATATCTTTCTGTATTTCAACTTCTATGACTTTCCAGTAGCCTCAGGGCTGATGATTTAGCCTGAGGAAAACACCTGCTTAAAAAAAAAAAAAAAAAAGAGAAAAAGCATTTGACGTTAATCTCTCATTTCAGGTTTAAATCCTAAAGCCCTCCAGATTCTCTTGTTTCAACCACGTGGGAGATTAGCAGTTAACACACTAAAATCTTGCTGTTTTTTGACCTTTGTCTGAAGAGTAAAAACAGCTATAAAGACTGCTGGGACCGTAGGTGATCCTATCTCTTTAACTATATGGCTCTTGGATGTAAGGACTAATACGGGGAATGAGAAGTATTTCTAATAGTTCATTGTGAACAGCATAATAGCAATTACAGTAGTCCCCCCCTTATCCACAAGGGATACATTCCAAGACCCCCAGTGGATAGTGCTGAATGCTATATATACTATGATTTTTCCTATACATACATACCTATGATAAACTTTAATTTATAAATCAGGCACAGTAAGAAATTAACAATAACTAATAATAAAATAAAACAAGTATAACAATATACTGTAATAAAAGTTATTTTATAACTTCTCTCTCAAGATATCTTATTATACAAATTTAATGACTTTTCCATCTTAACTGAGCACTTATACACTGTGGCTGTAATTTTTGCCGTTTGAGGTGTGACAGTAAAACTAGCATGAATTTCTTTTTCCTTTTTCACAATTTCATGGACCGAAGATTCATTCGTTCTTAACATACATCTTAGCACCTCAGCCTATGATTTTTTTTTTCTTTCCTTATTAAGTCGAGAACTATCACATTTTCACTTAAAGGAAGCACTTCACAATTTCTCTTTGGCATATCCAAATTGCCAGCATTACTACTCTTGTGGTTTGGGTCCATTATTAAGTAAAATAAGGGTTACTTGAACACAAGCACTGTGATACCACCACAGTCAATCTGATAACGGAGAGAGCTTCTAAGTGACTAACTGGCGGGATATGCTGAACAAAAGGATGATTCACATCCTGCGTGGGTTGAAAGTGGATGGTGAAAGATTGCATCACACTACTCAGAATGGCGTGCAATTTAAAACCTATGAATTGCTTATTTCTGGTATTTTCCATTTACTATTTTCGGATTGTGGTTGATCAAGAGTAACTGAAACTGTGGAAAACAAAGCCAGGGATGAGAGGGGACTACTGTACTTTTATAGCACTTGCTATATGCCAGCACTGTTCTTTGTATATTAACTATGTACTATTCAGAGCTACTGATTTAGAGGCACTAGCTTTATTCACTCATTGGAATTTCTCCCCTCAGCAAGTGTTTGAGGCCAAGTATTTCAAAGCATATAGAGGATAAATACAATTCCACAAAGCAAATCTGTGTACTAGGCTGATAAGAGAAACAGTGCATGAAGCAGTCAACCTGGTGATTATTAGGGATTGTCTGTAGCTAGTTAAGAGGCTGAAGCTGAAAAACAGACCCTGCTTTTATCACTCAACTGCATGATGCCTAAGTGGTCACCGTGACTCAGATCCAATCTGCCACAATGAAGATGAACTCAAATTTGCTCTTTCTGTTCTGAGGAGCCATTTCTTATTTATTCTTCTCTCTGCCCTCTGGAAAAAGAGAGAGCTCAGGAGAATTTCTGTGTCAGGAAATGAAAAATTCTCTGAATTTTCCTAAGGATTGAAAGATATTTCTTTAACCCATGGTTAACATATACATGGTCAATCTGGACTTATGGAGAATGCGGGTGACCTCAAATGCTGCAGAAGGAAGCAGTAGACATCACAGGTTCAGTGCCCCCTGGTGGAGTAGGATGAAAGGCACCCTCCTTTTCCTTCTGTCCCTAAAATGTCTCTAAGATCTTAACAATATGCATGTTATAGTATATCCATTTTTTCCATTGCTTCATCTTGTCTTTCCTACTTTCTTTTTTCCTTTGGCCAAATTTTTTTACCTTTCTATGTTTATATTATTTCATCTTTTTCTAATTTTGTAAACAAACTTCTTTCTGGACAACTAACCTATCATTAATAAACATGGCTGATGATCAGCCTATGGGGCACCAGCTCAGCTGCCTAGGGTGTTTATGGCTAGCATCAATTCTCACTGTCTAATTTGTCAGTGACTGGGTCACACCAATAGTTAAATATTTTTCATATTTTACCTACATATAAGTTATACACATGTATATATCCTTACACATACAGTCAACCTGTGCTTTTAAAACTCCTTGTTCCTTAGGGTTCTCAAAGACTAAAGAATGCAAAGAATATTAACCTCAAATTGAAAATATGTATCCCAACTATATTCAAACAAATATATCATACAAAGTACCTATTTTTTTAATGGGCTGTAACTAATATCTGTGATTTTTAGGTACTCAATAAAGCAATGAAGATCATTAAGAGTTCATTGTCATCTCCAAGTCACTTGACGTCAGAATTGCTCAAAAGAGAAAGATTCTGCATCTCTGATATGACTGTACATTATGTTTACCCTCAGGCCCAGTCCCATCCAGATCTGTAGCTGTGATTTGCCCATGTATTTTAAAAGAGATCTTCTCACTGATTATACCCATAGGGTTATAATACCATCCCAGTCAGGGTTGATTTGCAGAAAATGGAAATTACTTTCCAAAGAAAGAAGTTTAAAAAAAGAGCTTACAAAAGTACTTACAAAATCAACGGTAGAGCTCTAGGTTGGGCTTTGTGGAATGACTCCTATCAAACCACTTCAGAACTGACCTGCCAAGACCACAATCAGGAAATAGGGCAATCAGGAAGCTGCCACTGGAATTTTGACTTCAAGAACGTATGTCTTAGTGATGCTCTAAGCCCTACCTCTCAACACCTACAAAGCTAATAATTGGACACAAGAATTCCACTATAGGTAAACCCAGGGTCTCCACAACTCTCTTTTCCAGGAGAAAACAAGAGGAAGAAAAGTTGAAATGTGGCCTCTAATTTCATGCAAGTGCATTTGATTGGCAAATTCTAATCACATCTGAGCCCTTATCAAAGGAGTCCAGGAAATGAAAATTTTAGCATTTTAGAAGTTTTACCAGGCAGAAAGGCATTTTAGAAGAGCATTTTTCAAATTCTACATTGTAAATTACTTGTAAGTCATAAAATCAATTTATTTAATGGGCCATGAAATAAATTGATTTTTAATGAAATGGAATAGAATAGAATATATTCCTATGTAGTAACAGAGGATTGTTTTGCAAAGTCTTCCTACAAAGGAAGGAAGTTCTGACACACGCTACAACATGGATGAATCTTGAGGACATTATGCTAATTGAACCAGTCAGAAAAAGACAAATACTGTTTGATTCCACTTATATGAGGTACCTACCTAGAGTCATTAAATTCATAGAGGCGGAAAGCAGAATGGTTGTTTCCAGGGGCTGGGTGTGGAAAGAATGGAGAGCTGTCTAATGGATATAGAGTTTCAGTTTTTCAAGATGAAAAAAGTTCTGCAGATTGGTTGTACAACAGTGTGAATGTACTTAACACTACTGAACTGTATACCTACATTAACATGGTGTTTTCCAACTTAAAACAATCTTTTAAAATTCTTTAATATCCCAGAGCTGGTATATTCTCCAGTATTCCCTCTCTCAGTGAGCAGCACCTTTATCTACCCAGAGGCTCAAGCCAAGGAGGGGTCTAGGAAGTCATTCTTGATGCTCCCACTTTACACCCAATCCATCATCCCTGTAATTCTAGATAACTCCCAAATCTGCCAACTTCACTCAACCCCCACTGCTTTTATCTTAGTTCTCTCACCTACACTATTTGTCTTCCACCAATGTTTGTAACAATACAATCACCAAACTTCAGCCAGACAGAGATGTCTAAAATGGAGAATGGATCATTTTACTTCCTCAAGAAAGTCCAAACTCCTTAAACAGACTTACAGGCAAGGACTACATAACCAGGTCACTGGTGATTTCCCCAAGTCACATTTCTCACCACTCCATCCAGCCTCACTTTTCATTATGCAGTACTAGTCATACTACAGACCCTGAGGCTGATCTGGGTTCCAGATGAGTCAAGCACTCATGGTTTTGAGAGATGTTCATACAGCTCAAGGCCATCACACTTCTACCCTCTTGAGCTACTCAGCTATAATCTTCATTAAATGTTTTTTGATTTGTGCAGCAATGTCTTTGGCCATGATTCACCAGGCCTACCAAGTACATTAATATCAAGAAAGAAGCTATAATGGGCTTTTAACAATATAATTACCCAGGAAAAACAGAACATATTTCAGTCTCTGAAATGTTCCTCTTTTTAAAATGTAGTAATGAAAAGATAATTTGATCTTTCAGACATTCTAATGACATTTTTCCATAATCTGCTCTCTCATGCTCTCTACTGGGCTTACTCTCTCTTCATATATTAGGAACAAAAAATTATAATAAAAATTTCATCCCTCATGTACAATCCTACATTATTCTGGCTGAGAAGGCTTCTTTTGCAACTTTGTCTTATTTTCTTAGGTTTTATATTTTTTCCTCTTTCATCGTTGTTCCATTAATCTCCAAGTCCTCCCCTTAGTGCTGATGCCTCAAGGTTAATGAGCCTCACTGAAGACAGCAAGGGGACTGAGCTGCCTGCCCGTTCCTGTCCTCCTCTTGACCTAGTTGAGATGCTGTCCTCTGCTTTTTGAGAATAGAAACAAAGAGAAAAAATATATCAAATAAACTAGGGAATTAATGTTGCTGGGCAAACAGAAGCTCGTAAACTCAATAATGAACAGTGAATTTACATATAATTTTTTTCAGACAGCACTCTTGTGGGAACTGACAGTTTATAGTCAAACCTTCTATGCTTTCCTCCCTAATTCCCCATTCTCAGAGACTTCATCCAATCTCAAAACTCAACTCTAAATTCCATCCTGCCAATTCACAACTCTGTCATTGGGCCTGACACTTCACCCAGTGATCCAGTATTTCCAACCATAGTTAAGATCTTTCTATATGAGGTTCCTGCCATTTCCATAAACATAGAGTTTCTAAATGGTATTCCTTCCACATCTAAAGCCCCTATTGTTTGTTTATAACATCATTCTCCCAGATACCAGGGTTCAAGTAATCCTACTGAGCACCTAATATGTGTCTCTATGATATGTGCTGGGCCCAGAGAAATGGGGTATAATCCTCACCCCCAACATGTCCCCAGTCCAGCCAGGGATAGTGACAAATAAATCAGAGGGTAGGTGCCAAAGTCTGAAAAGTGTCACACTGTGATCGATCACAGTTTACTTTTCTCTTTCCTTCATCCTTGATATTCAACTTTTCACCAAGTGCTGCTATATTTTAACCCAATGTTTATAAGATTCATCACTGACACCAGCCTTCTCTCCGCTTTGAAACCCTGAAGTTGTCTTTCCCATGTTTTCCTGCATTCAATCAGTCCAAGTACAATCCGAGCTTCTTTGGTTTTGTCTCACAGGTTCATTCCTCTTCTTTGCAAGGCTGCCAGGTCATCACGCCTGTCTTGTGTACTCTAACATCTTCCTTTTATTGCTTCCACTTCTTCCAATCCATCCAGAACATCAGACTGAATTTCCTACAGTGTTACATTCCCAAAGCCATTCCTCTACTCAGGAACCTGCTGTGGACTGGATCCTATCCACAACTGCGGGGGACCTTCAGGGGGTCCCCAGTGAAGGGCCACTCTAGCTCGCCAAGCTCATCGCCCACTAATCTCTAACACTCTACTCAGGAGTGAGAACCAAGGCTCATTTCCAAATGTGTGCATCTAATAAGCACCCCTACCCTGCCAGCGATTGAGAGTCTACTCAAATTCTGCCTGGCCTTAAAGGACAAGCTCAGGTTCCACCTCTTTTCCTGACCATTGTGACTCAACCTAAGTGTTCCTTCTCTGATGTCAACAGGAGTGAGCCAGGTTCCCCAGGTCACCCAAGGCACAAGGAATCTGCTTAGAAATGGTTCTGTCTTCTATGTTGCAGAGGTGAAAAGCCAATCAGTGTCCTTTTATTTTTTTATTGTATAAATTCTGTTAGTAAATTTTGGATTTCCAAAATAGAGTAACAAAAAAAGGAAAAGAAATGACTCAGTCTTAAAAAGACAAACTTTTTTGAAAGTGAGATATTTGAGACAGTATCAGGTACCTCCCAGGTTCCAAATGGAATCAAGAACTCACTGCCTTACCAAGCCAGCTCCCAGAAATAAGCTCAGCCTTCCCTTCCCCTGCCTCGTTTGCCCCTCAGGCTGACCTTTTTCCCTTCCATCTTTAAGATTTTACCTCTTCTAACAAAACTTGCTCTCATGGAAGGACCTCATGAGCAAGAAAGAGAGCTGTACTAAGATCTGTGTTCTTGTGCCAGTTCTAAGAGAAGGAGTCAACAAGAGAAGTCACTTCACCTACTCTGTGCTTCATTTTCTTTGTCTATGAAATAAGGAAATTGAACAAGATTGAACTCCTCATTCAATCCTCCCAGTTCTGACATTTTTATATACATGGTACTATATACAGGGTGATTAATTAACCAGTGATTAATAAATAAGTCCTAAGTTGTTACTTCTTCTTGAAGTAATTTAATTTTGGCAGACCAAACACTTTAAGCAAAATAAATTAATCTAACAATTATATTTTCTCCTGCTCTTCTGGAGAAAGAATTTGGGAGAGGGAAAAAAAGGTGAATGCTGAACCCAGCAGGTACCTTCTTCCTCATGAGGTCAACCTGGCTGGCATGATTATCACTCCATGGCAATAACACGACTATAAGATTTTTAAAAGGGTTGATAGTTCAAACACATAAGAACAAGAATTCAAGCAAAACCTTCATTTCAAAGCATCCATTGGTCTCACTATATTTCTGGGTCCAATAAATAACACTACTGGTTGAGCAAAGGCATTTCTGTGATTTTTTCAAAAACTGAGTGCTTCCATGTCATAGGGATTGTAGGAGCTCATTAATACTGGTCCAATAACCAAGAGGTCAGGAAGTTGAAAAAACAATCCTGAATAGAAATGTAACAGCCATTTTGCTTTTTCCAAGCACAAGAAAAGGCCAGCGGAAGCAGATGTTTGGCCTTTGAAGAGCAGCTTCCAGAGAAGTCATAACCCAAGGGCTGAGTAATACCTCTTGTAAAATGAATGACTCATTAACCCCCAGGGGAGAACCCAGATCCAATATTCCAGTCTGATGGTAAAGGGCAAGATGTTATGTATTTCACTGGAGTGACAGGTACAGCTACTACCTGGAAAAGCCATCTCGTTGAATCAGATCTTTCTTTATCATCCCTTATGTTACAGGAGTAAGATCATGAGCATAAAACAAAGGAAATCATGAGAGAATATTTTCAATCATGAATCACCCAGTGAAGCATGTAATCAAGTGAAAAACTGTCAGTGATTGCTTATTGTATCTGTACAGGACAGGACACTGGTTTAATGGCTTTACATAAATGGGAAAAGACAACTTGGTAATTGACTTAGTATAACAGTAGACAATGTAGAAAAGATACTTCAGGAGGCAACAGGGCATTAAGTACAATCTTAGGGATACTGAAATCTTAAGGGTGCTGAACACTGAAAAGTATAAAGAGTTGGTCAGAAATTATTCTTTAGATGATATATGTATTTAAAAACAACATTGATTTTTCTGGAGTTTATAGAATTGGCTGAACTGTTAGCAAACAACTGAGTCCATCTCTTCTATTTTCAACAAGAAGCCACTTTTTCTTCATTCTAGAAAAGTCTGAAGAAAGTTTCTCTGAACAATCTTACAAAACTAGATGCAAAGTATTAAAGGAGAGCAGGAAATCAGGAAAGGCCTGAAACTTAAGACAAGTGTTTGCACACCCCCTCCCTTCATAAACAATGTAAATGCCCCTTTGCCCTACAAATTAAATCCCCTATAACTCCAAAAGACAGTGGAAATTTTTGAATACATTTAGGAATTTCATTGCATCTAAGTCTACCCACAATAAATAGGTCATTGACAACAGATTGGAAATATTTCATAATTTAGAAGAGCTTGTTGTAATATGAGGCACTGAAAGCTTTGACTGCTCTGTACTGCCTCAAACCACAGAAAAAGAAAAGAAATGAGGTGATATCAAAACTCAATGCCAGAAAGTAATGACATCATGATAACATTATGTTACAGCTTCCTATTCCAACCTAAGAAGCAATAATAAAGTAGTGAAGGAGAATTTTTGAGAAACAGTAATGGCAGAAGAGGGTGAGCAAGAACTGGAGCTATGTAGCATGGAGTTCCCTGTCCTTTCTCCCTCAGCCTCCTTCAAGACTTCTCCCCCTTGAACTTTTACCCCATGTAGAAATTAACTGATCTTAGTTATACTGGGAATAAACTCATGTAGAATAAAAACTGCTAGTAAAGGGAACATGATAGGACTCATTTCTTCATAATATGAATCCATTGTGTAGCAAACAAGGGCAGAGAACTAACCAAGGAACAGAAAAAGATTGTGTTAAGATGAGAATTTTTGTTAAGTTACTCCTGGTCCCTCAATTTCACCACCTCTGTTTTTCCTGTATCTTCACAATGGGATGGAGAAAAGTGATATTTATTCAACAAATATTTTATTACTATTATTATTATTATTACTGTGAGACAACTTGGCCATTACCAAGATAAAACATGGACTTCCCTAAAAGGATTTGTACTTTAATAAAAAAATTCCTTCCTTCCCAAACAATTTTGTCTTCTGGCTTCCATAACATCACCCTCTTGCTCTGCTCTCACCTTTCTAAGAACATTATTTTTGTGTCCATTTTGCATTTTCCATTAGCTTTTTCAAATTCCATAAATTACAAACTATTCTTGAGGAAATGCCTTCTTCCAAGATTTCAACTACCACTTTTTTGCAGTTTACTCACCAATCTAGAATACCAGAGCCCAGCTATTTATTAAAATTCCATTTCCTATTTCAGTTGCATTCTGGACCAGCTCTAGGTGAATATCGCAAAGGCATGTCCCCCTCAAATGTCTAAAACAGAATTTATTTTCCTGTTCCCCTTTTTCCTTTACCCTTTCCTAATCTCTTAGGTTTACTTCTTCCAGAGGCAAACCCCCAGACAAGAATGTCGGTGCAAATAGTTTATCTGAATGGTGATCCAAGAAAGACTACTCAGGGATTGGAGCAGTGAGACCAGGGAGAAAAGGCAGCCAAAAAGGCTTAGTTATCAAACAAGTTACCACTATGGGAACCTAGAGCTATATCCCACTGGGGAACTCTGCGAATAGAATATAAAACTTAGAGTAATCCCACCTGTGGTGCAAAGGTGCCAAGGCATTTACGCACAACTGCCGTCAAACACTGGTTGAGGGTGTTACCAGGACATTAATTCTCCAGCACTTCCCATGTCATTTACCTCTGCCACCAGAGAAAGCCCTCAGGCGTTGGAAGCGCACTTCAGCTTTCAGGCTGTGTTCTGCGTTTTGGTCAATGGCACCACACCATCAGTGACCCCAACTAGAAATCTTACAATCATCCATGATTTCTCCCTCCTCTTTGTCCCCCACTTTTACTTAGACACCAAGACCCATTGATTTTACTCCCATTATGGTGTTAACTTTGTTTGCCCTTCTCAATCCTTATGCTATTGCTTTAATTAAGTGTGTCGATGCCTTTCTTAAAATATTGCTATGAATGGATTTCTATCTGATCTTTGTCCTCCAGTCCCCTCCTTAGAGCTGCCAGCAGAGTCATCTATCTTTTATACTATTCCTGGAGAGATAAGAAGAATAATAACAGCCAATAATGCTAAATGCTCTCTCTATGCCAGGTACTAGACTAAGTACGTTACATGAATTATCTCAATTAATCCACACAACAAATTTATAAGACAGGCAATGGTTTTTATCCCCATTCTACTGATGAGGTCACTAAGACTTAGAGAAGTTAATAAAGTCAGAGCTCATAAGATCAGAGAAGGAATCCAAACCCAGGCAGTCTGTCCCCAGAACTCTGGTGATTAACAACCGTACGATGTGGATATCGCCACTGTACTCAGTCATCTGCTTACAGTGCAAATCTAATTATGGCATTCCCCCAATTAAAAGCCCAGCCCTAGCCCAGTGGCTTTCTAACACTTTAATGATTAAAGTCCTAACTTTTAAGCGTGACGTGACACTGCATCGCATACTGGCCTCAGGTTCTAGCTTATCTTTCTCCACCTGCACTCACATAATGTTAGTTAATAAATTTGAGCCACAAGGAACAGGAAGCAGTGTGTTTGACTAAAATATGGGGTGCTTTGAGAAGAGTCATAGATGATAAGCCTGTGTTCATATCACAGAGGCCTTCTATAAATCACTAGATCAAAGAAGCTATATGTCCCTCCAAAAGGTAACCACCTGCCTCAGCCATCAGCAGTTCTAAAAAGCGGTCAGGACTTTCAATCTCACACCATGGCCTGAGCCAGCTGCGAGGCTGGCTGACCTGCAGACCTGTCCACGACGTCCTACAGTCACCAGCAGGTGCTGTCTGGTTTCCTGCTCTTCCCTTTGCCTGCCTATCTATGCCCCGCCCTTCTTTCCGTGGCCACTGCAACTGTTTCTTCCTCCATGAGGTCTTTGCTTGCTGCTCACATCACCCTTACTCTGCTCTGAACTCAGAGGAGTCTCATTGTCTGTCAACCAGCACTGCCTTGTATTCTTATGAGGTCATTTCATTTTCCCCTGAAAGTAGAGCCTGAGTACATAAGGGGTTAGAAGGCATCTTATGTTTCACCGAATGCCCTCCAGCACCTAGCATGTAAATGATTTTCAATAGACAGTTGAATGAATAAATAAGATGACCCATCCAGATTCTTTCCAAGGCTATGATGTTTTAAATCCTAACGTTCTCACATTTTTGAATGTATGCTACCATAGTAAATTACACATATCACTGTTGAAAGAATATTAAATTCTGAAGGTCAACTCAGGTCTAATTAATAATAAGCAATAGGCTATATTTCATATATGAAAGTGACCCACTATCAGTAAAGCAAATATTGTGAAAGTTAAATATTCACAGGGCTGGCTGTTATCAGACTAAATGGTGTTATGGGTGGTTAATATTGCACAGGACAATTCTGTTATCCTTTTAACAGGATACTAATCAGCCACCACACCCCTGCCAGTTCCCCTGCTCTGCCTCCTCTTTAGGATTTTGTAGATTAGCACTTAGGATATAGATGCAGTGAGACATATTTCCCTGACAAGGAGTAAAAAAATGTCAGTAGGTAAATAAGAAAATTACATTTTACAGAAGAATTAATTTCCCAGTGTTGGAAACATATGCAGATTGTTGCGCTTTTGGGTCTACTCACACTGCTAATACCTCATGTGAGATGCTTAAAACTTTCTCTTCTCAGGGGAGAGATGGATGTGGAATTATATTTTCAGCATGGAATCAGCATTTTATCATCAAAGTGGCCACAAGAATTATGTTACAATTGTGTTACAGTATTTCTGCTGTGAAATATTATGCAGCACAGAGGTGGGAGAAATGGAAATTGACCCTCATTAGAATGATGATACCAGCCTATGGCTGGAGACAGAAGACAGCCTTCCTACCCAGTAGCGAACTTCACTGATGAGTGGGAGGAAGAAGCTCTTCGTGGCCAACTCACAGTAGTACAACACAACATGTTAAATCAGCTCCAAGTTTCCTTGGTTCAAAATCAATTTTAAAGAATATTCTGTTTCAGTGAAGATAGCTCTTTCCCCTGCGATGCTGCTGCTAACATAAAATCCGGTATCAAAAGACACACTTAGTTAACCAGAATAGGTGATTCTCTTTCAAAGTATGGCTCTTAGAAAAAGGATTTTTACTTGTTTATTTCAGCTTACTTATGGTAGTAACTAACACTCTATTCTTTCTAATTTTATACTAATCACTGATGTAAAATATATATACACCTTAAAGAAAGTATTTTTGAAATTTAATAACATAATTTAATAGCAAGAATCTTAGCCTCAAACTCTGTATGATATTCATGAAGATGGAGAAGTTAGTATAAGAAAAATTAAAGAGAAGGAGGGCATGACAATGTCTTCAATAGCTTTTACAGGCTGGTGTCAAACACAGACTAAAAAAATTATTTTGAAAACTTAAAATAGCCACTAGTTGAATGATGTGTACCTTCAAAATAACTGCAGAGATTCAAGTAAAAATATCATAGTTTATATAGAAATTCATTTGGAAAAACTATTTAGAAATATTAAGTATATTATAAAATATTTAGACATAAATTTCATACTGTGATCCAGCAACTTCATTTCTAGGAACCCAACTAAGAAAATAATCACTGATGCAGAATTGTTGGAAAAGACTGGAGGAAAAAAAAAATCTATCCATATGATGGACAATCACGTGACCTTAATGTGGGGACCATGAAAATGTCCCTCATAGACCTCCAACTACAGGAAATATAATTGACCAAGGGCCTACTTGGCTGCCGCAGTTTGAAATCCATTGTTCCACCTGCACTGAAGCTATACCTCCCAAGGCCTGCTCCCAGCTAATGACCAAAGAGACAATATATAATACTAGGACAGACTCATTCCTGGTCAGACTTGCATGGAGGTATGATGGCTATCCCAGTCTTATCTGACTCCCTTTCTATTTTCTCTCACACAAGCACTTCTAATAAAATCCTTGCAGGTTTAATCGTTTCTTGGCATTTGCTCCTCAGAGGACCCAGACTAAGGCACATTAAAAACATGTTTTGAAAAGATAATTTAATTTTATACTCTAATTTTAAATTAAATGTTTCATGAAATATTACCTTTTTAAAAGCAAGATACAAACTCTATGCCCCAAATTAGCCAGTTATTGTGGGAAAATAAAAGAAAAAGACACATTCATATGAAGATACATAGAAAATAGAATGGAGAGAAATATACCAAAGTGTCAAAAATGGTTATTTCGGGATAGTGTTTTTATAGATGGTTTTAATTTTATTTTATGGATTTTTCTGAATGCTGTTATCTAAATGATTATTTTATTTTTAAATTTAAAACATGATATAAGCATTATAATTTAACAAAATATATATTTTATAGAAAAATACAAGAAATAAAATTTTGCTGCTATAAACTGAATGTTATGTCCCTCCAAAAATTCATATGTTGAAACCTAATCCCCAAATGTGCTGGCATTTGGAAGTGAGGCTTTGAGGAGGTTGATTAGGTTATGAGAGCAGAGTCCTCATAAATGAGATGAGTGCCCTTATAAAAGAGACCCAAAAGAGCTCCTTTGCCCCTTCTGTCTTGTGGGGACACAGGAAAAAGATGACCATCTATGAAACAGAAAGCAGGTCCTCACCAGACAGTGAATCTATCCATGTCTTGGTCTCAGACTTCCAGTCTCCAGAACCGTAAGAAATATACTTCTGTTGTTTAAGCTACCCAGTTTGTGGTATTTTTGTTATAGCAGACTGAATGGACTAAGACATTGGCTAAGCATTAAAAATGGTTAAATTGAGACACAAGATGCTTTCCTAAAATAATTTAGGGTTTTTTGTTGGCTGGTTTATTTTAAATTGGAACTTCAAAGAGAAAGGTGGTCTTCCTGATTCCTCAGTACTCTGATGAAATTCAATATGTGGGTTGAAATCACTGTCTTCTTAACAATAGATAGATATGAACTATCTTTTGCAAGTTTATGAACAAATGTGCCACTATGGGGAGAATCTCTAGAAAAGCAAAAGAAGACATGGAACCCCATGCTTCCTTTTACAAACAAGGAAACCTTTTTCTTGATTTAATTTATGGTGAAATAGGGTCTTCTACCAAGATTTTATTATGAGTTATATGGATGACTTGTTTCTGAATGCTTCAGGGGTGGAGGGGGTGGAGAGAGAATGTGTGTGTATGTGACAGAGTGAACTACTTTTTGTTTGGTGTAGAGCAGGTATGGAAAACATAATTTTATCTTCAAGCCAACTCTGATAGATTGGTAGTGACCACCTTTGCTGGAGAGGATTCTGAGGCAGCATGTGATTTAGCTGGGAAGAGTGGTATGATTAATGAATAATGTCTGCCTAAGTGTGGAAAGGAAGGTATTTGTCATCTCTGGGGTAACATGATAAACAATGTACCATTAATCTAGTAGTTTTTCTATCAATACATTATGTGACTTCTGTGTGAAAACTGTATTTAAGTTCTGTCAGCCTGTTATTGATCAAAAGCATTATGCTCTTATGTTTTATAGAAAGATGTAGATTTTGAGATTGGTTTGTAATACAGACTAATGTAGCTGAGGAGTGGATGATATAAAGTGGGAGATTACTGGTTGTAACCCATAAATAACCTGAGAATGATGGATACTCATTTGGATACTAATGAGGTACATGTTGGAAACTGATCATTTTTATGGGGGAGGAAGGAAGTAGTGTATAATATTAAATTTTAATAAAAATATTTTCTGTATTTGTACACCACACTAAAATGTTTATTGTAATATAAATTGTCATACTGCGGTTGTATCGTCTGAATTTTTAATATAAATCATATTTCATTGCACTTATTATTAAACCAAACATGTTGACGTATGGTGATTTGAAAAGAAAACTACCACTACCCAGGGGTATAGAATGAGTATATTTTGTAAGCTATTATTACTCAGAATGGAATCTAGAAGTGTTAGCCTACAAGTCAGTCAAGACGGGATCTCCAGCATTTCACAGCGTGGAACATGGGTTGGCTGATCAGAATCAGGTGGGGAAATTCTTGACAATGCAGCTTCTTGGTCCACACTCTCTCCCTTCTCAATAAAAATCATTGGGTTTTCAATCCAAAAATAGGCAGAAGACCTAAATAGACATTTCTCCAAAGAAGATATACAGATTGCTAACAAACACATGAACGAATGCTCAACATCACTAATCATTAGAGAAATGCAAATCAAAACTACCATGGGGTATCACCTCACACCAGTCAGAATGGCCATCAGCAAAAAATCTACAAACAATAAATGCTGGAGAGGGTGTGGAGAAAAGGGAACCCTCTTGCACTGTTGGTGGGAATGTAAATTGATACAGCCACTATGGAGAACAGTATGGAGGTTCCTTAAAAAACTAAAAATAGAACTACCATACGACCCAGCAATCAGGAATAAAGACACAGATGTAGAGAATGGACTTGGGGACATGAGGAGGGGGAAGGGTAAGCTGGGACAAAGTGAGAGAGTAGCATTGATGTATATACACTACCAAATGTAAAATAGATAGCTAGTGGGAAGCAGCCGCATAGCACAGGGAGATCAGCTCGGTGCTTTGCAACCACCTAGAGGGGTGGGATAGGGAGGGTGGTCTAATAAAGATGTTAAAAAGAATCATTGGTTTTTGATACAACAGTAAGTTGCTGGTCTCTTAATTTCAAATGCTTTTCCAGTATCCTGCATTTGTACTCTCCTCATGATTGCTGGTTTTGATATCATATTTTTGTGTGGATGATTTCCTACCTTTACTGTGTGTTTGCCTTTGCCGGTGAACTTTCCCATTTTCTTGTTTCTAGTTGTGCCCTTTTCTTTTCTGCCTAGAGAAGTTCCTTTAACATTTATTGTAGATCTGGTTTGGTGGTGCTGAATTCTCTTAACTTTTGCTTGTCTGTAAAGCTTTTGATTTCTCTGTCGAATCTGAATGAGATACTTGCTGGGTAGAGTATTCTTGGTTGTAGGTTTTTCCCTTTCATCACTTTAAATATATTTTGCCACTCCTTTCCGGCCTGCAAAGTTTCTGCTGAAAAATCAGCTGATAACCTTATGGGGATTCCCTTGTGTGTTATTTGTTGCTTTTCCCTTGTTGCTTTTAATAGTTTTTTTTTGTCTTTAATTTTTGTCAATTTGATTAATAGGTGTCTCGGTGTGTTCCTCCTTGTGTTTATCCTGTATGGGACTCTGTGCTTCCTGGACTTGAGTGAGTGTTTCCTTTCCCATGTTAGGGAAGTTTTCGGCGATTATGTCTTCAAACAGTCCTAGCCCTCCTACTGTCGTCTTTTTTGTTTTTGGATGTAGGATACCTTTTTTGGTAGGTTCCAGTCTTTTTCGTCGATGGTTATTCAGCAGTTTGTGGTGATTTGGTGTTTTCGTGAGAGGAGGTGAGCTCAAGTCCTTCTACTCTGCCATCTTATCCTCTGCTTCTCAGTCAGCAGCAACAACTCTGTCAATATGTCCTCATCAACCAAATGAGCAATGCCAGTGTGAGACCCAGGACCACTCACCCAGTGGAAGAATCCCAGGTTAAGGCAGGGAGCAGGCAGACTGCATGTGATATATGGAAATTGCTTGACAGTTTCCAGACTGTTCTCAATGGATTTCCCTTCTTTGGTGAGCTTCAAAGCTTCCAAGATCTTGGCAGCTGGGAAGTGAAAAGGCAGAGGGAGGGAGCATGGGGCAGGAGAAGTGCCTGGACATGTGCCTATGGCATGGCTGCCTGAGGGACCCCTCAATCAAAATCACTGGCGACTCGCCTCTAGAAATCTACATTTTTTTTTTTTTTTTTTTTTTTTTTTTTTTTTGTGGTATGCGGGCCTCCCTCTGTTGTGGCCTCTCCCGTTGCGGAGCACAGGCTCCGGACGCGCAGGCTCGGCAGCCATGGCTCACGGGCCCAGCCGCTCCGCGGCATGCGGGATCCTCCCGGACCGGGGCGCGAACCCGGTTCCCCTGCATCGGCAGGCGGACGCGCAACCACTGCGCCACCAGGGAAGCCCCTAGAAATCTACATTTTTAACAGACACACCAAGTGATTCTTACGCACACAAATTTAAGAACTGCTGATCATTCCCAGGCCCTCTCCCTACTCCCCTACCACTACTATTACCCTCATCTAAAAACACCAACAGCACCTAGATTGTCCTCTAATCCAAACCTAATTCTCTAGATCAACTTCGGAGAAACAAGTATACTTATTTCTAATCCTGAATACTAACAATCCTCCAAAGAGATGCTGTCAATGTGCCCAAAAAACTTGAAAAACTGTTGCTGGCAGGTTTACTTAAAACTGGAGGTTCTTCTATTCTTGTGTTCTTAAGGATGACCTATATTTATTTGGAAATGAAAGCATCTTTCACAACGTGAAAGTAGCTTCAGCAGCTCTTCCATTATGTTAGCTATAATTTTTATAAATCTGATTTGCAAAGCAGTAGTAGCAGTAGGAGTAAGAACACTAGTAGATAATAGTTGACTATATTGAATGCTTTTCCTATAGCAAGCCCTGTGTACTTTATATTCAACCGTTCTTGAACTTGCGTTATGTATGTCTGTGTTGGCGGTTATATTTAGACTTTCTTGAGGCTTAAACCACTTCGTTCACATAGTTGCCATAGTGCTTTACCCCAGGCAAAACACTGTTCCTTCATATCTTGCCCCTCACTCTTATTCTCAGGCAGCAAAATATGGATTTGGAGGAAGCCTTCCTCTTAATGAAGTCTCAATTGAAATATAATGAATTCTAAATTACACCATATCAGCAAACCCAAAGGAAGATCCCTAAAAGGATATATCATCTAAGATGATTTATGGCATTGATTATTCTTAGCCGAGGTAGGAAAACACATGTAACAAGAAATGCCTACCTAGTGCAGTTTCCATAGCAGCAGATGTACCAGGATTCTAGGCTGTGCCAAGACTCTTTCTTCCATTGTGAACCCTGAGAATTTCCTACTAGCAACTACAGTGGGTGACTTTGGTCCTTTGAAACAGGAAAAAAATTATTTAAAGTTTTGAACATATACTAGTTCTGGTAAAAAGACAGACGGCTCCTTAAAATGTGCAATAAAAGCAGTCTCTAGGGTCTTCTGAAAGTTAAAATATGTGAGAAATCATTGTGATGCCATTTGGCCCCTCCTGAGGTTGTGAGCATCTCATTTCCTAACTTCTGTCTTTTTCTGTTCTCTTTGGGCAACACTAGTGTCCTACATCACAAAAAGGAAAGCTCTGTTCAGAAAACTATCTCTTCAGAAAAAAAAAGTGTATTCATTTAGGACCACAAAAAATTTTTTGTTTTATCTCTTGAGTAAGATAAAATGCTTCTTTTGAGATACATTTTTGGCAGCCTTTGAAATTGTGTGTGATGTGTGATGTGGGGAGCGTGGAGCACTGTATTAACATATTCACTGTAATCAGGAAAATACATCACTAACCCCATATTTGTCTCAAACAACTCTGGCTAACAAATTCTTACCTCTCTTCAGAAAAAGTGCCCGTTAGACCTTACATGGAGTTTTCAGGCCAGAAGATAGAACTAAAGATGGAATAGGGTATGGAATGAGAGCTAAGCCAGTGATGAAGGCGCAGACCTGAGAATCAGGAATTCTCTGTTCAGGCTCTACCATTAACAAGCCATGGAATCCTAGGCAAGACTGTGAGTCAATCCAACCACAATCTCTTTCAGCTCTCTGGGGGTGGAACGCTGCAGTAGAAACACAGACTTCCAACTGGCAATATTACAAAACACTCAGTGTCCATCCCTAGCCAAGCCCTCACCAGTGTTCAATAATATTATACTACTGTAGAGAGGGAAAAATTTAAGAGTTCAAATTAAAAGAGTAACAGAGACAGACGGGTTATAAAAGTGAAAGGAATGTCAAAGAGGAGCTTGGTCAAAGAACATGGTCTTCACTACTCTGATGTGTGAAGCTCACAGTCTTCTGCCATCTATCCTGATATCCATTGCATTCCTGGTGGAGATCTCAACCTGAGGGGCTCCATGGACATGCGTCATATGGCTGTGCATCTCCCGAAACTGTATGGAAAATTAGAGGCTTATGTGTCTTCTCCTGGGAAGATGGATCATTGCTTCCTTAAGTTTTCCATAGAGATTCATGACCAAAATTATTTTTATATACTAAATTTAAAAAGGCAAGTGACATTATCCACACCAGCATGAAGATGGTCTATTTATCTTTGAATCTACAGTTCTGTGCATGATATACCTCAAAAAAGTTTCATGAAAGAACGAATGGCTTAATGAATGGAAGAACAAACGCACAAACTCCTTTTGGGAATAAGTTGCTGGACACTGAGAAGCACCCTGCCTGCCTCAAGTAGCACAGCTAATCAGAAGCCTCGATTCCTCAAATGAGCTGTGATCTCTGCTTCCACACGGCAATTTGTGAACAAAATCCCACTTCTTTCCTTTCTACTAGATATAGTGCTTAGTCTTATTGTCTGTGGTCAATTAGTTTCAATGGAAAAATGAAATCCATCATAATATTCATTTTTCTAATGGAAAAGTAAGAAGCAATCTTCTCTGAAATAGGGATGCATGATAAAGAACTTACTGGAATAGAGTTGAAAAGGAGAGCACTATTCTTGGGCCACCATATTAGGGTTATAGGAGCCAGTACCAAGCCAGAGATACTTGTCCATCAGGCCACAAGCCAAAACCTTTGGGTTTCAAGACTGCCCATTAATTTGAGAGGTCATTAAACTACTTTGGTTCCTGCTCATAACCCAAGAATACAGGTGTCTTTGGTTTATTTACTGCACTTGTTGTTCTCACTCTGGTCTCATTCCAACCAAGAGCTGTCTTTTTCATGTTCCCATCGCTGACATTCTGTTACCCTGACCATTTTCCAGGCAGGCCCCACTGATAGAGCTCTCAAAGCTGCCTTGTACAAAAGTCTGCCGCTTCATGTTCTTCAAAAAGTATTGATACTTATTATGCATAGAAAAGCCAAGCTTCTGCCTCCATCTTCCTACCCCCAACACAAGACGGCTGTTGGAGTCCCATTCAGGAGCCAGGAAGGTTCCCACTGCTTCTGTGAGTATGTCATGAGACTTGTGCTGCAGGACAGTGTGTAGAATCTACAAAGTACTTTGACTTCTGCTTCTCCTCTGTATACACCATCTTTAAAAATTCAGAGTTCTGTCTTCCAGGGCAGTGTGCCTAAAAGATTGACCTTGGGCAGGAGGGTTCCCTCACTCCAACTGAAATGAGACAGGCCCAAAGGCTACAGATCTTTGAGGGTTCAATTGTGGCCAAAAATCATAGGTTCTAGCTATGGGACTCACACCAGACTTTCATGGGTCTGATGAAGAGGCACTTTAGCTATCTCTGTGACATTCAAGGACACTCACTTCATATAGGCTAAGGTATTTGAGTGGGGTATCTCAGCTCAGCCTAGCTCACCTTACCTTACCCTAGATCATTCAACAGCTGCCTATTGAGCACTTATTTTTTATTCCTGTATTATGTTAAGCATTAGGAATAAAAGTCCCTACCCCAAGGATTTTACAGTTTAACAAGACAATGAGATAATTGTGGTTAAAAAAATGTTTATTACAATGAAGTGTGTTCTGTTAGTTAATATTGTTCTTTAAAAGATTGGCCATTGTCATTAAGCAGGAGAAATAAATGAGGCAAAAATAAAAAGGAAAATGCAAAATTATCATTATTTGAAAATGATATGGTTACATAACCGTGAACCCAAGAGAGACAACTAAAAAGTTATTAGACACAATGAGATAATTCAGCAAAATCTCTGGTTATAAAATTAATGTCCCCAAATCGATTGCTGTCTTGTATACAAATAATTACTGCTGAGAAAATACAATGAAAAGATAAAATAGTTAAAATAAATATAAGAGTATATTGATCTATGTGAAAAAATAACTTTTAAAATTCTACTAACAGATACAATGCAAGATGAATAAATAAAATGACACCTGTTCGTAGAAAAGCAAAATAAATATTACCAACATCAGTTATTCTTAAAATAATGTATATCATGAATGCATTACTATTTGTAAAATACTATTTTTCTTTGTAACTCACTACACTATGAAACCTACATTAAAAAGTTGGTAATGGCACAGGAGTACACTAACAGATCAACAGAACAAATTTAAGAGTTCAGAAATAGATCATATATATTTTTAATTTAGTATACAAAAAGTAAAATTTTTTATATCAGTGGGGAAAAGATAGATTTATCCAAAGACATGGTCTGACATTTCGGCAAAACCAAAAATGGATGGCTAACTCACTCTTTCAACCAAAATAAAGTCAAGATGAATCAAAAATGTAAAGAAGAAAAAACTAAAACTAATAGATAATAAAAGCCAAGATAGAAAAGAAAATCTCACAGAGATCCACAGGGGACAAGTACAATATGTGGACATGAGTTAGTGGGGAGCTGGAAGTGAGGGGTGAAAGAATGGGTAAGACAAGGCAGAGATATGTCATGCCCTATTAAGAAGCAACAAATTAATAGAATAAAATAATAAGTCACTAAAAATGTACTAGAAGTTTCAGCTACGACATGCAAAAAGCTTAGAATTCTTTACCCCATCCTTACAACAAGAAAAAGCTGAAGAAACTGAAAACTAATAACTTTTCTTAAACCCATGAAAGAATTGAGTTTGCAGGGGAAACCACCACTCCCAAATCTGAAGAAATGGGCAAATCCAGGGAGTGACAGTCAAAATCTGCCTATCTATAGCAGAAACCACTGGAGCTATAAACTTGTAAGAACACTTAAATGGTAACCTTGAATAATTAGAAAAATGCCCTGGTGTCTCTGGTAGGAGGAAAAGAAGATGAATCTTTGTGAAATACATCCAGAGTCTTCTGTATAGCAAAGGCCTACTCTCCAGAACAAAAGACTCTACCAGAGCTTGTTTCCAAGCCCTGGGACTCCAGCCCTCACAGCCTTCCTGTCTCATCTAGGGGAGGTGGGGGAGAGAGGAGAAACTATTAAAGAAAAAACTCTTGTGAGGATCTCAGGCCATAGACACAGGCCCACAAAATATCACACACCAGGGAGACTCCAGTGTGATACCAGTGGATTATAGCTGAAAAAACTGCAAGACACAGATCCTCCTGGGGGAGAAGGACTTATGGAAATCCAAAGTCAAGAGGGGAGATAAGAGCAGGGCACCCAAGTCAAGAGGGGAGATAAGAGGAATTTAAAGTGTCTGGCACCTTTATCAAGAGCAAATACAGCCCAACTGCATATTAACATAAATCATCACAGTGAAGGCCTATTTCCCCAGTTCCTATTATCCAACACAACATGTACAGCTTCCAATAACAAATTCCAAGGCACACCAAAAGGCAAGAAGACATAGTCTAAGGAGAGAAAGCAAGTGTCAGAAACAGATATGACACTGATCTCCTAAAGAAAACAGAAGCAGAGGGAATATTCCTTAATTCATTCTATGAGGTTAGCATTACTCTAATACCAAAAGCAGAGAAAGATGGTACAAGAAACAAAAACTACAGTCCGTTATTTCTCATGAATATAGAGGTAAAAATCCTCAACAAAATTTTACCAAATTGAATCTGACAATGTTTAAAAAGAATTATACACCATGACCAAGTGCTATTTATTCCAAGTAGGCAAAGCTGGTTCAACACTTGAAAATCAATCAATATAATCCACCAAATCAACAGACTACAGAAGAAAAATCATATTATTATGCCAATTGACACAGAAAAGCATTTGACAAAATCCAACCCATTCATGATAAAAAAAAAATTTTTTTTCAGCTAACTAGGAATGAAGAACTTCCTCAATTTGATAAAATCTACAACAAACATGAAGTTAACATAATATTTAATGGTGAAATAAATACTGATCACTTGCTCCCCAACACTAAAAACAAGATAAGGATTTCTCTCTCACCACTCAAATTCAATGTTATACAATAAGTACTAGCTAGTGGAATAAAACAAGAAAAAGAAATAAAAGGTGTACAGATTGAAACTGTCTCTATTCACGATGACAAGATATACTATGTAGAAACTCTCAAAGAATGATCAAAAAATTTCTGGAACTAATAAGCACGTATAGCAAGTCACAGGATATGAAGTTAATGCACAAAAGTCAATTACTTTCCTATATACATGCCAGCAATAAACAACTGGAATTTGAAATTAATAAGACAATACCATTTAAAGTAGCATCCTCCAACAATGAAATACTTAGGTTTAAATCTAACAAAATATGTGCAGGACCTGTATACAGAAAACAATAAAACAGTGATTGTTTAAAAATGAAAGCGTATCTAAATAAATGGAGCAATATTCCATGTTCATGGATTTGAAAACTCAATATTGTTAATTAGGCTGTCAATTCTTCCAAACTTGATCTACAGATATAATGCAATCCCAATCAAAATACCAGCAAACTATTTTGTAGATATCAACAAACTGATTCTAAAGTTTACATGGAAAGGCAAAAGACCTAGAACAACCAACACAATACCAAAGAAAGAAGAGGAGAAGGAGGAACAGGAGGAGGAGGGGAAGGGGGGAGGAGGGGAAGAGATGCAGGAAGAGGAGAAAGAGAAAAAGGAGAGGGAGAGGAAGAAGAAGAGACGGAACCATGTTGGAGGACTAACCTTACTCTATTTCAAGACTTTTTTTAAGGCCACAGTAATCAAAATAGCATCATCTCAGCAAAAGGATACATAGCACAATGGAAGAGAATAAAGAGCCCAGACTAGACCCACACAAATATAGTCAACTGAACTTGGACAAAGGAACAAAGACAATTCAATAGAAAAAGAACAGTCTTTCAATAAATGGTGCCAGAACAACTGGATGTCCCTATGCAAAAAATAAATAAACCTAGACAAAGATCTTACATTTTACATAAAAATTAACTGAAAATGCATAATAAAACTAAATGTAAGATGCAAAACCATAAAACTTCTATAAAACTATAAAACTTCAGGAAAACATAGGAGAAACTTCACAATGTTAGGTCTGGTGATAAGTTTTTTTAACACAACACCAATAGCATGATCCACAAAAGAAAAAATTGATAAATTGGGCTTTATTAAAATTAAAAGCTGCATTCTCTAAGAAAGACACTCTTAAGAGAATGAAAAGGCAAACCACAGACAAGGAGAAAATATTTGCAAAACATGTATTTGATTAAAGATTTGTATCCAAAATATACAAAGACTTCTTAAAAGCCAACAAAAAAGCAAACACCTCAATGAAAAAAATGGGCAAAAGATCTGAACATCTCCCCAAAGAAAATATACAGATGGCGAATAAGTATATGAAAAGACTCTCAACATCATCTGTCATTAGGCAATTTCAAATTAAAACGCAATAGGATACCACTAAACACATGTTAGAATGACTAAAACCAAAAGCTGACAATACCAAGGACTGGTGAGGATATGGAGCAACAGGACCTCTCATTCGTTGTTTATGGGAATGAAAAATGGTACAGCCACTCTGGAAGACACTTTGGCAGAGAGTTCAGCAGTTTCTCACAAAACTAAATGTAGCCCTACCATACAATTCAGCAATTGCACTTCTAAGTATTTTCCCAACTGATTTGAAAGCTTTATGTCCATGCAAAAATGCATGTGAAAGTTTACAGAAGCTTTATTCATAATCAACAAGAACTGGAAGCAACCAAGATGCCTTCCATAAGCATAGATAAACAAACTGGTATATAATCAAATGGAATGTTATTCAGCAATAAAAAGAAAAGAGTTATCAAGCCACAAAAAGACACAGAGGAATTTTAAATGCATATTGATAAGTGGAAAAAGCCAGTCTGAAAAAGCTATATACTGTATGATTCCAATCATATGACAGCCTGAAGAAGGTAAAATTATAGAAATGGTAAATAGATGGGTCATTGCCAAGGACTCAGGGGGAGGAGGTGATTATACAGGTATAGCACAAAGGATTACTTTTTAGGGTGGTAGAACTATTTT
This sequence comes from Physeter macrocephalus, assembly GCF_002837175.3. NCBI lineage: Eukaryota > Metazoa > Chordata > Mammalia > Artiodactyla > Physeteridae > Physeter > Physeter macrocephalus. Next base: position 121,033,385 of record NC_041224.1, on the reverse strand, counting down.
GTGTGATACTGTAATGGTGAATGCAAAATATTAAGCATTTGACAAAACCCATAGAACTTTATAGCACAAAGAGCAAACTTCAATGTATGCAAAATTTTTAAAAATCAATCTAGGAGGTGTTAGGATCACAACAGAGAATGCAGGATGTGGCAGAAGAATCTAAATGTCTTATAAATATATGAAACACCCTCACTGACGTGGGTAGGGGAATAAGTTGGCAACCTAAGTAACTCTGGAAATGAATGGAGTCTGTAAGAGTAAAGGCAATAGGAACTGGACATAGCACTGTAATAAAGTTGTTTCCCATGGGATTATGGGTTAACACTTCTGAAAGCACTGTATGTGTGTGCCAGAAGTGAAAAATTAAGTAAACGGATGACAGATGGGGGGAGTGGGAACTTAGAGATAAGGAAGGGAAGAAAACTAGAATGATCCATGAAATAATAGAGTCGGAAACATCAGTATGAACTCACTGGATCAGCTTTATCATATAGATATAGTTGGTTACATATCCAAGTATTTTTAGATAGGTGTATATACATAGGTTAGAATACACACATATATCTCCTGTTCTTTCAGCTGAGAGAGCCCAGTAGGAGCACAATCAGTGCCCAGATCTTGCTTTTAAATACCATCCTTCAGAAAAAAACAGGGCTCCTGGGAGAAATGGCTGATTCTAGGACTGGGGCAGGAAATACACAAGATGAGCCTGGAGCATCCTATAGTATCAGAAAGTAAGGAGGTGCTTTAAAAAAGACTAATAATAAATAACAATGATGTAGGTATGTCAAAGGGATCTAGCAACCAAATGAAAGAGCTCCCAATGGAACTTTGAGCAACAAAGCTGGAAAAATCTGAGCAACAAAATTAATAAAGTAATATTAGGTTATAACTTAAAATATAAAATATATACCCATGAGCACTCATGAATCCATGCTGATGTAAGTGATTGAATAAATAAATAAGTTGGGGAGAATAGACAACTTTCCCCAGCAGAAGAATTCCAGATAATTTGTGCAGATAGGCCACAGTCAAGGAGGCGGAGCCTAACACCCCACCCCTTAAGTGTGGACTGTGAATATTGATTTCCTTCTTTCCTTCCTTTCCACAGTATATGGAAAGGGGGGAAAAGAGTAACTTTATGGCATGAGAAATCTGAATGCACAAGGAAATTTCTAAAGTTCATTTTAAAAAGCCATAGCTGGTTATGGTTTTTTTCCCAAACATACTTTTTTCTGGATACAAAGATCACCTTTCATATCTTTGAAAAGTACAGAATATCTGTGCACTTCTAAAAATGTTTTTCTAACGAAAGAAACAAAATATGCGAAAGATAGCAACCTCTCCACTGTCCCCACATTCTCTTAATACCCAAGCACACCCACAGAAGAGTTGTGAACCCTAAAAGAAATGATCAACACCATGTGTCTCTAGATTCACCACTGAGTAGTGAACTGGAAGGACAAAATTAATCTGGTCAAGGAAGAAATGCAATAAATATAAATCCCTTCCTTGCTTAAAAGAAAAGAATATTTTCATTTTAATATTTATCCAACCATTATTTAAGGAAAGTAAATTAAATTAGAAGGATTGGATTGCTTGAGCTTTTCTGCCTAGAAAATACATAATTTATTCAGCAATTTATAAAATGAAAATCTTAATGGATTGAAATATTCAGAATTGTGTACTTATCTTGGGAAACGGAATGCCCAGAAAAAGTTAGCAAATACATATCACTGCCTGTGCTTTTCCTTTGCTGGATCAGTTATACTCTTAAGATGAAATTTTCCATGAACTTTTATGACTTCCTATGGACAGACACACTGTTTAGTGTTGAAACTGTTACCCAGGTGGAATTTTAGTACATTCTGTCTCTTTCTAGGGAATGACTCAAACTGAGCCAGAAATCCAAACATAATGGAAGGAAAGATACTAAGAGATACTAAAGGAGGTCAGGCAGTAATATTACCTTTCATATCCTGCAGATTCTGTTTTCAGAGTTCTAGCTCCCTATTGAGTCCAGTGCCCTAAGACTAAAATATAAAGCCCACTTAGAGAAAGGTAGTATAGTAGTAGTAGTAGTAATAGTTACTTTAGCTGATATTTCTTGAATACTTAGCATATGCCAGGCAATGCTGTAATCTTCAGCCGATAACATCCCTGAAGATTGTTATCGTCCCCATTTTACATCTTGGGAATGGAGAAGCAAAGAGATTAAGAGATTGGCCTAAATTCACACAGCTAGTGAGTGACCGAGCCAGGATCTGAACCCGGCAGCCCACCTCCAGGACCCCACTACCTACCTGTCAAAGCACTGTGGTCGTCAGACCTGAATCTGGCTTCTCATTCTGCCACTCTCTATTTAACCAAGCAGAGCTCCTCCAACGTGGCTCTTCAATGAGTCTATCACTGCCTACCCCTCAGGCTCTGATGGGAATTTGAGGAGATCAGGTAGGTGCCTTGCCACAGATTCAGGTCAATGGGAGGCATCTGATTACACTTAGACAGGCACAGAGATACGAAGGTGCTTAAGACAGGTCTCCTGTCCTTGAGGAGCTCACCTTTGGGAGGAGAAGGGGACCTGTATTCCTTCACTGAGGACACATGGAATTGTGTCCGTATCTCTTCCACAACTGTGTGCATGTTGGATCCGTTGCTTTGTTTTATGACTTCCTCACGAAGTGAAATGCAACTCTAGATCACTGACCTCCAGGCTTGTTCTTCTGCCTCTTGCCAACTGCACAGTTGGTAACAGCCTCCTAATCTGGTGAAAATATATTATGATTATGCACTGCTTTGGGAAGGCAAAAGATGGCGAACATAAAGACAGTAGGGCTCATCAGCTGCGGATCTCAGGCTTAATGGTGTTACACAGTGTTAAAAACAAGACAATCAGGCCCAAAATGGAACCATTTATGCTAAGCCCCACATCAACAAACTGAGACTTACGTTAATTACAGTTTGGGCTCTATCAGAAATGGAATCATAAACCAATCAGTCAGGAATCACCTGATAGCACTGGTTAGTAATCTGCCTGATAGACCCCTGCCATCCCCTAAAGGAAAGTAAACTTGCAATAACCAGCACACTTTATGGCCTAGTATAACTTCCTTGCGCCTGCTCCCTTCTGCCTATAAAAGTCTTTCATTTTGTACCGTTCCTCAGAGGTCCTTTCTACTTGCTAGATTGGATGTTGCTTGATTCTAATCAGTTTTTGTTGAAATAAACTCTTAAAAGTTTTAATATGCCTCAGCTTATCTTTTAACAACAGGAAATCTTATGAGGCCACACAATGGGGAATCCATTCCCAATAAGGACTCTCAGAAAGGCTTTTAAAATGTCCTTCTCACTATCAGAAAACCTGAACACCAACTGTGACTGAAAGAGAGCTGGCCTCCATAAAGGTACACAAATACAGAACAGTGAGGATACAGAAGAGCTCAACATCATGAAAACAAAAACCAGCATTGTGCAGAACATACTGAAGCAAATAAAATTTTCCATCTAAGTCAATTGCTATTACAAAAGACAGTAATTCATCTTTGATATCCTATAGATTCTATTTGCAGAGTTCTAGCCCCCTCCCATTTATTAAGCCCAGTGTATTCATATTAAAATATAAAACCCACACTTAGAGAAGAGCAGTGTAGCAATAATTATAGTAATGGTTATTTAAATGATACTGTTAAGCACTTAGTATGTGCCAGGTAATACTGTAAGCCCATTTAAGCTGATAACAGCCCTATGAGATAAGTATTATTATTATCATTCTCATTTTACATCTTAGGAGTGACAACACAGAGGAATCTAGTACATAAACTACATACAGTAAGGCAGGGCCTTTGAAAGAGATTTCAGTGATTTGATACAGTTTTATAAGGAGGAGCAAAGAGACTTTCAAAGAGAATCACTCGGTGAGCATTCATTTTTTCTTTTGTCTGGGTAGCATGGATCAGAAGAGAAACCCACAATGTTAAAGGAAAGATACCATGGTTAGTTAGTAAAAATACAATAGTTTTAGGGAATTCCCTTGCTGTCCAGTGGTTAGGACTCCGTGCTTTCACTGCCAAGAGCCCGGGTTCGATCCCTGATCAGGGAACTAAGATCCCACAAGCCGCGTGGCATGACCCCCAAAAATAAAAAGTACAATAGTTTTGCACAGTTAGCAAGACTTTAGGGGGAAACAATGCAATAAAAAAGGAGGAGACCATAAAGCATTTGTGGGCCTATGCTCTTGGGCTGAAAGGAGGCTAATAAAATGGACAGAGAATTCAGTGAAGCTGAAATTAGACAATGGCACCCTGTCTCATGTTAACATTAAAATTTGAAGATACAGATGCAAATGAAGTAATTAGAAATCAAGGCAGAGTCTCAAATGCCACTTTGGCAAAAGACAAGGACATGATTTGGGAAAGCTTCTGCTGAACACAAAGTATAGGATCATAGCGGGATAGTCTAGGTGTGCAAATAAATATGATTGGGCAGGGCAGGTATATTCAGAACGCCATAGGTAGTGCAGACTGTTGTTTTCTGAATAGGTCAAAACCAGTGTGAATAAATGTGGAACGATAGTAAATATATATGTTGGTCTCTGCCTCTGTTCCTGACACAGAGCTCCTAAGGCTGTTATAATTTCCTGAGGGATAGGAGGCTCTGACATCGAGCTCCTAAATCCCTTGGAATTTCCTCGGTAATAGAAATGGCTTTTGTTCTAACAGGGACTCTTTGTGGGCTCTTGGATGGGGGCTGATTACCCGAAAGGCCAAGCCATGACATCAAGGCAGCTGAAGAGCTGTCAACCAAATGGTTTTGCAGGTGATGTCAGGGTGTGGAGGACATGTAACGAGGCCATAAGAGTCTCTCCTGGCCATGCCAAAATAACATCGTGTAGTATTGAAGAGGGCTCAGACTCTTACATCTGCTGGAGGGAGCTCAAGCCAGTGAAGTTTATGATAACTACTGTTGCTTTAACTTTACTTATGCCTTAGAATTATGAGGTCTGAAAAGCTTTAAACTATATTTTTGGAAGGATGTGTACCAAAATGATAATAATGGCTGTTTTTGGATGATAGGGATTATGAATAACTTATTTTCTTCCTTTATCCTTTTTAATTCCCCCAAATGTCCTATAATTAAATTATATATTATCATATTATTAGCAAACAAACACACAATGTCATTAAAAAAAAAAAAAGAAAAGATACTCTTGGGGCTTCAGTCAGTGCCATTCAAACGCACCCAAAAGATGGTAAGCCTTCTCAAGAAATAATCTCACAACTTCAAGTTCAGAGTAGAACAAAGAAAACCTAAGAACTTGGAGACCCAAGAGTGGGAGGACAATTCTTCCCAGGAAAATCTACTTCTCTTCATTTATCACCAAAATCATTAGCAACATCAGCAAACATCATCTCAGACGTCCAAAAAGCAAAGAAATTGGAACTAATTGTATTGAATTCAAGGCTTTAAAAAATTTTTAGATATGTAAAATATAATATACAGTCCATTTGATGTGCTGTCTATTGTTTGAATTACTGTAAATGTGTAGACATAGATAGCTATACATAGGGATGTAAATACAAAACATACACATATACATGAAGTATACATAAGATTAGATGTATGTATACATTTATCAGAGATCTCAGAATCATACCTGAGACCCACTCTTATATCTTCCAGTATATCCTCTTTAGTTCCTTAACTCAAACTTAACACATCCCCCAGATTTTCAGAATCCTAATCTTAAATTTCAGGAAGGAATTATTAAACAGTCCAGTCACTAGACAACTTTCACTTCATTTCTTATTATGTCTGTTATGTATTCATAATAGAACAGTGGTGTGCAGAGTTCAGGAAGGTTTAAGAGAAAGAATATAAGTTTTATTTAAAACACCAAAGACTTACAGCCAAATAAATAGCTGAAGGAAAATTATTAAATATACTGCATATTATTTTTAGCAATTTAGATAATAAATTTAAGATAGTTAAATTTCCTACTTTGAAAAATCTACAATTTTAAAATACATCAGCAAATGATATTTAATAATAAAATTTTATTTGCAAATGAATTTTGTGAAGCACACATTATATTAAAAATTACCTATTATCTTATAGCTTAATACAAAATGCATTAGTGTTGATCTCTGTTTATATTATTTATATGATATAGGTATAGATTAATCCATAATTCATAAGGAAAAGTAGTCCCAGTCAATATCAATAACTAAAACTTTTCTACAATTCCTAAAAGATAATATATATTTATGGATTATATTACACAAATATTTAAATATTTAAATAAATACCCGCAAAATATGCTATTTAAATAAAATACCCGCAAAATACGCTATTCATCTCAAGTTCAATTGTATATCACATATAAATAAAGAATGGATTTTAGGTACAAGTTTTCTACACAATAATCTTACCACAGTCACAGGACAAAGAAAAACCCAGGACAACTACATTTCACAACTCTGGGGCACACTCACACAGCAACCATGGACAAATGTCACATGAAAATTTTTATAGAGGTGGTCAGTAATTGTTTTCTGAAGGATAAAACAGAATAACATCCTCTAGTTTAACCTCTGTAGATACTATTTTCCCCTCTTCCCATCACTGACTGCTTATTTTGTGTCTCATTAGCTAATTGATCATTTTCTCTGGTCTTTAATAAGATTCCACTCTGTTTCTGGCAAAGCATTTGTGCTAATAATTTCTGGCTCAAGTTCTTTCTATAGCCTCATATGAATGATGACTTGTTGCTTTGCTAAGAGCTCATTTGCTGGATTGTGATTTTGGTTCAAGAAGAATTAACATTTTGCAAAACAGATGGTGGATAATAATTCATCACACCTTGAAAATTTCAATGTTGCTGCTGCTGGAAGGAAAGCCACGTTCATTTGACAGGTGTTCCATTGCACTCGCTAGTATTCGAGGTAATACAAAACTTCCCTCTCCTGTATGCTTTGAATTTTTTGCAAAATTTGTAATATCCAAAACGCTCTCTGAGTTGGGAACAGCATCTTCCTGTAGGGCAAGTCTTTCTGTGTGAATCCCCCAAAAAAAAGGTAATCTCTAGTCCTGTCCATCACTTCTTTGGTGAGAGAGAAAATTACATAATTTTTGCTAACTTTAAAAATACTCTCTTTGCCAAATCAAATCCAGGGCTTAAAACTACATTTCTAAAGCATGCATTCTGACTCAGCAACTAAGAATAAGACTGAAAATTTTCTTTTTTAAAAAGATCAACTAAACAGGCTTCCACAGCTATACAGTTGTTTACAAATTCACATACTCAAAGGAGTTACACTACTATGCTTTAAGCACACTCAGGGTAGGTGGAAATTTGACCTCAATGTTACCTTTTGAGGATCTATTCTCTCCTGGGCACTGTGAGCAGCCCATGATGAAGAGGCAAATCTAGGAGGAAAGCTTCTTCCATAATGATGCAGAAAAAGTGACAGGCTAGAAGGGTCCAGCATTATCACAGAAAGAAGCTTAAGACTACATACAATTTGATTTGTTTTTATGCTTAAAAAGTCCTTCCCATTATGATTTTGGAATTCAACTATGAAGATTAAGAGGTGAACCTCGCAGAGATAAAAAGCAAACTCTAAGAATGCAAACCGTGTACTCTAAGGACATATACAGGAACAAAATTCTTGAAGAAAATAAAGGAGCATCTGTGGCAAAAAGACAGGTATTTATCCTCCAACTCCCCTCCTCCAGGGGGGTATTCTGAGGGGTGTTCTACATTGTACCCCAGAGCTTGCCAATACAATTACATCCCAGTGGTAAATTGATCGACTCACCTGATACTTGCTTCCTTCTTTTGCCTATCTCATGTCCCCACTCCCTTGTCAGTCCTTCCTTGGATCATCACCAAAGAAACTACTTTCACACAAATCTTTGTCTCAGTGTCTGCTTCTGAGGAAACCCAACCTAAGATGATACGTGTGTCCGTGAGTCCCTCTGAACTATAAAAACACTCTATTTCTCCATTTTCTACTGCGGTAGGCAATGAAGAATAAGAAGCAGTATAAAACTCAGTCTGAGAATATAAAAGGGCTCTAGTCCTCCTGAAAAGGGGCTCTTTAGTATAGATGGAGGTCAACTTCATCCATACTATGTATTAGTTTTCTAGGGCTACAATAACAAATAACCACAAACTTAGTGGCTTAAAACAATAGAAATGTATTTGCTCACTGTTCTGAAACATGGATGTCTAAGATGCTCCCTCTGAAGCCTCTAGGAAAGGAGCCTTCCTAGCCTCTTATACCTTCTGGTGACTCCTGGCAATACTTGACATTCGTTGGCTTGCTGCTGCATCACTCCAATCTCTGCCTCTGTCTTCACATGGAGTTCTCCCATGTAAGTCTCTCTTGTATCTTCACATGCATTCTTGTAAGGATGCCACTCATTGGATTTAGCACCCTGCTCCCGCCCCAGTCCAGTATGATTTCATCTTAACTTGATTACATCTATAATGACCCTATTTCCAAATAAGATTACTTTCAGATACAGGAGGTGTGGATTTGAAAATATCTTTTGGGAGGTACAGTTCAACCCACAACATGCCATATCTACCAGCTTAACAGAAAATCAAGTCAGAAAAATCCTTACTCAGAAAAATCATTTGTCAGAAATCCAGAAGTCCAATATGCAGATCAAGTCTAACATAGGCACTTTAAAAGATGCACCTGAGTTTAAAGAAGAATGTCCTCAGCATCCCGAGGATTTCCAAAATGTGATGTAACTTCCCTACTCACTCATATATATTAAATATGATGATGATGATGACGACGATAATGATGATGATGATGATGATGATGAAAATAATGATGGTGGTGATGATAATTCTAAAAATCTACTCCAGTCAGGAATATAGCTTTTGGCACAGCTAGAATATACAGAAAACTCATGGCCAATTCTTTATACTTAGAACTGTGTCTTATTTTACTTTCTAGGCTAGTTATAGTTCATAGACTTTTTGCTTTGAGAATTCAGTGGCTGCCTTGGATCTCTATTCTTCTCTCTCCTGAAAACAGTAAAAGTAATTTTGACATGACAGTGTCTTCCCTAGATGAGGTGAGAGCCAAAAGTAGCAGTTCATCAATCCCTCACAGTCCCTGAACTTAGCTAAATCCTGTTTCCGTCACTCTGAGAAATGCAAACAGCCAGGAAGAAAGCAGCCCATGACCTTTTTACCTTCAGTCCCTTGAACTGAGTGCATCCCTTGTAAAAGGCAATCCCTTTCTCATTTTTATAAGCACATCTGGTTTCCAAATTAAATACTCCCAGGTTCTTGAGTAATTCACAAACCAGTGATGACATTTGAGCCATATAAACTTACATTAAGCTTTTTTGATGCAATTTCTCTTTTGATTACTAATGAGAAGGCATTGAAAAAGAAAGGGAAGTTTATTGAACAACCAGAGCGAAATGTTCATCACTAATTATCTGAAAGCGCAAAGATCCAGCATCCTAATTAGTGCAGGCCTGGAAAAAGCACAAAGTAAAAACTGGAGGTTTATTCTTCAATTAGAGAGCAGAATAATTACGGCTAACCAGATATCCTGGTAAGCAACTCTTCAACTTCATCACTCCTTGAGCAGAAAAGTAATTTAAAAGATGAAGAAGTGCACATTTAGGGTCTAGGAACATACCATCAAAATGCTCTAGTGTGGAAGGCACTCCTGACTTTTTTCACCGTTTATCTCTCAACCAAATCAGTCTCCTGCTGAGGTAAAAACAAAAACAGCTGTTCACAAAATTATATATGCAGCGCTATCTCAACTATTTAAAAATGTACATAACATTTTTAGAAGAAAAGAAAATATTTTAGAGGAAAACACAACAAAACGCTGACTGTGGTCATCTTTGAAGATGCAATTATGAGTGCTTTATTACTTTCTTTTCAATATTTTTGTGTTTTCCAAGTTTTCTACAATGAGCATATATTGTTAGTATTTTATCATTAGTGGTTTAATATGTGTTTAATGCTTATAACATACATGACACTATGCCAAGAAAATTGCACATGTTATTTTATTTAATTCTGACTGAAAGGGGGAATAAAGAACCTATGTAGGAAGTATTAACCCCATTAGGTAACTTGCCAAGGATCACTTAGCTGATATATGGTAGAGTCTGGATTCAAATCCAAGTCTACATAATTTAATTCTGTCCCCCATGTATTGTTTTCATAATCAGAGAACATAACATTATGTTAACATAATCTGTTAAAAAAAATTCAACTGCATAAACTTTAAAGATCTTATTCAACAATTTAAAGCTTTATTCAACAATTCACGAATCGGGCAGCATCCAATCTAGCAGATAGAAAGGAGCTCTGAAGAGTTGTACAAAAGACTTTAACAGGCAGAAGGGATTAGGAATAAGGAAGTTATACAAGGCAAAAAAAAAGGATTGGTCCCTGCAAGGTTACTTTCCTTTAGGGGATGGCAGGTGCTGATCAGGCAATTCCTGATTTACTGGTTTAAGATTCCATTTCTGGGAGAGCTGAAACTATAATTAAGTCTGGGTTTGGTGATGTGTGGCTTAGCATAAGTGACTCCATTTGGGGCCTGTTGTGTTATTTTTAACAGTATATGAGATAGCAAAAATAGTGTAATCAACATGTATAAAACAAGCTTCCTAAAATGCAAATAAAACAATACACCTAGAGAGGATAAAAATCTGTAAAAATAATTTATCTCAGGTTTACCCAATGTCAATTACCAGATATTCAGTGGTCTTACAGTATGAAAATGCATATTACCACCTACACACTTGATACAGTGCCTGGAAATCAATAGTCATCACAGGTAGATTCTGCAAGTCTTTGAAGAGGGCAAGCACAATGACCTGAGTCTGAGCTGACCTCCATCACTTACAAAGCTTTATGACCTCAGTCTGTTTACTTGTTCTTTCTGAGATTCCATGTTTCCATTTTTTCTTTCAACTAGCCATTAATTCAACACAGATTTCTTGTATGCCTAGTACGCCAGGCATTATGTTGGGTCCCAGGGTGAGTGCAGTTAATAAGAGAGGCATGGTCTCTGTCCTCTGTCCTCGGTGCTTCACCTATGACTAAAGGTAATAATGCTTGCTTCAGTTGGGGTTGTCGCTAGTACTGCATGAAAAAAAGCGTCTGACACAACACTTGACATGTGGAACGAGCACAATAAGTTTTACTGCTGGTATAGTCTCAGTTTTTCCAGCTATAAAATGGAATTTATCTTATCCAACTTGGCTGGATGTGAGAGTATTGATCCCCATAATCCTTTAATTATACATTTGCCCCCGTCCAGAAAAACACCTTGATTTTTAAAAGATGCTTCAGAGAAACGGAGATCAGAGGATAAGATGAGAATATAGATATTTTATACAAGGATTGAAATAGATTAAATTCCACTTACTTTAAAATGTTTCATTTTGACTATCAAAATTTGCAATGCCATATTTATAACCCCATGTAAAAACTGAGACTTCACTAGGAAAACTCTAAGAATATTTATTAGGCAGGTTCTTATGATCTTACTTTCTATGATATAAGAAGTTAAGGGAAAAGTTTGATAAGAACTATGTTAAGTAAGTTCCTTTTTTTAAAGGTTTTCAGATAGACATCTTGAGATCTAGGTCAAAGTAAGCTCCTTCCCTAGCCAGAAATATGTTCGTGTACATGTGTCAAACGATATATATTTCCTGTGATGCACATTCAGTACCTTGTGAGCATGACATTTGAAGATATATCAAGGGATTTATATTGATTTTCTCTAATACTCCAAGCATACCTTCTAGAAAAATTAGAAATCTCCTCCACCAGCCACTGAAACTAGGAGACATTAGGCAGTGTACCAAGTTATACTAGTAAGTGTCAAGGCCTGAATGTGAACCCGATTGTCTGACTTCAAAAATTAACCTTTTTTGATAACACCACACCCAAGTTCCAGCAACAGGAAATTCATTACTTCCCAAAGCAGTTCCTTTCTTCTTTGAAAAACTCTTACAATTCAGAGTTCCTTCTAACATTGAGCTGAAATCTAGACCCTTCTAGTAGTCACCATTGGCTCTAGTTTCACCCCATTGTTAAATTAGTTACTCTAATTCCTCTTCTGCTTGAAAGCTCTTCAAATATTCGGAAGCACCTTTCATTTCACCCCTTCTCCTCTACCAAGTTTTACTTTATGCAAAACTGAAGACCCCCATTTTCCCACTGCTCCTTAGATTACATTGTTGTGAGTCCCTGCATTCTTCCTGTGTGGTTCCACTAATCATAGTCTCATTTGTTTATATCACTTTTAAAATGTGATGCAAAGAGCTGAAGAAAATACCACAGGTATGGTCTGAAGAGTACAGAGTTGGATTTCATTATTGCCATCCTTGTCCTAGATATTATACTTCTATTTATGTAGCTCAACAGCAAATTAGCTATCTTATTCCAGCTACTTCATGCTGCTGATTCACATAGTATTTGCTGTAATTATTATACTGAAGCTTCCAGGTCTTTTTCACATGTGCTACTATGAATCCACATTTTCAACGTTCTATTCCTGTGTCTTGCTAACATGACTTTTTCTGTTAAGTTACACCTCAGTTCTTTATTTAACCCACAAGAAATCGCTCTCACCAAATGCTCATTCTGGTGCTGCTAAAGTTCTAGACTACTGCTTTCTAAACAAGGCTAGCTTCACGGACATGTGTTTGCAAAGTCCCACACTCAGATGGGCCCCTCACTCAGTTTAATGCTCTCCTGTGACCATCTAGAAATTCCTAACAATTTTATTTACTTATTAAATTTTTAATTTATCTAAATGTAGAATGACATTAAATAGTAAGTTAAAAAAATATCATGACAAGTCAAGATAGAGACCACAGAAGAAAGAACAAAGCTTTATATTTTGGCATGTTTAATAGGCCTTTTTCTTGCTTTTTGAAAAAGGGGTCTCACATTTTCATTTTGCACAGGGCCCTGTGCAAAATAGTACAGCTGGCCCTGTTCCCAGGGTGGATGTTCAAAATACTTAACAATAAGTACAGCATGGGCTCCACTTAATTGGAAAGGTACCTAACCAATCAGAAATTGGTGCTAATTGGTATGTAGAACTGCAGCATACCAGTTGAATAGTGGCCTTGCTGCTTTCTGTTGAGGTGACACAGTTTCCTAGAGAAGCATGTGACATTATAGAATCCCTTGATGTACACTCAACTACCCCAGGCCTGACTCATCAGTCCTGCTTTCTCTCTCCCCACTTAACTGTCTCCAAACTGCCCCATCTCATCAAATTATCTTTGTTCATTCCTTGTTCTGAACTTGAAAGATAAACAAACAATAACAACAAAAAACATTATTTCCAAGAAATAATGAAAGTGAAAATTCTATTAGAAGCTTGCAGAAGTTCTGGAAATCATTAGCTGATTTACCATTTCCCATAGAGACCATACCAATGTCAGACCTGTTGCATTTTTCATTTCTTAACTTCATGCCTTGAAGGATTTCTGGTAGAAGAACCTTGGGGCACTAGATGCTTTTCTAAAGACAAGGGGAGGGGTAATAGTTAAAAATGTTTTCAGGGACTCCCCTGGTGGTCGAGTGGTAAAGAATGCGCTTCCAATGTGGGGGGCGTAGGTTCGATCCCTGCTCTAGGACCTAAGATCCCACATGCCATGGGGCAACTAAGCTCACACGCCACAAATACTGAGCCCGGGTACCTCAACTAGAGAGAAGCCCGCATGCTGCAACGAAGAGCCTGAGGGATGCAACTAAGACCCGATGCAGCCAAAAATAATAAATAAATTAATTAAATATATATTTTTTAAGTATTCATACATCAGTCCTCCGATGAAGGTCACAGAACTTTGCCTTCCAAAAGTACTGATCATTATTGGTGTTATTGCATATAGAGATTTGGGAACATGCAGTTGAAATGCAATCATAACAGGGAAATTCTCTGATTCTTATTCTTTCTGAAGTAAGTATAATCTCAGTATCCAGTGCCATTTCCTCATTGACCAATAAATACTCACTCACTCACCTGCCCTGACTTCCATCCTGGTCCTGCCCAGGTCTTAGACAACAATCACATTGAAAAGTCAGATTATCATCACTCTTTATGTATATCCTCATCTGTAACATTTCCTCAAACTAATATCCCACTTCCTAAAACATCCTCCCCTCTCTCTTCTATATGCCCCATATATCTTTAAGGTTTTAGTTAAAGTTCCATTTCTCTGTGAAATTCTCCTCCTCTCCACCACTAAGTTTCCTGCATTACTCTTTTCAGACTTTCTATTCTAAAGGCCCTATGTCTCAGTATCTTAATAAGATCCAATGTATCTGTTTCATAATTAGAGAGCATCCATAGTTCAAGTACAGTGAAGGCTGATTAAAAAATTTCTAGTCATGTACATCTATAAAAGATTGAAATCTATTCAATATGACAGAAAGAACATTAGCTCTGAGTTTAAATTCCACTTTTCCTATTTTCTAGTATGTTATCTTTGAAAATTCCTTTACCTTTATGAACATATATGTTTATCTGTAAAATGATAATACCCATCTGGTAGGGGTGTTACAAATACATGACAATAAATACGTACAATACCTGGCATAGAGCAAGCACTTACTAAATAATAGCTATTAATATTTGAAAGCACTCCACCACACCTTGCCTGATTATTCATCATTTCAATTCAAGTCAGTACTAAAAATAGTTAATGTTTTCTACCACCGATCAATTTTGTGGAAGATAAATAAATAAATAAGTCTGATGCTTAGGAAGGCCATTATAAGAGAATAATATTTGTTAGTGAAACAGAGAACATGTTGGTGAGAGCTAAAATGAAAACAACGGCTCAGGAGACTAGAAATAGATGTGTGGGTATATTAAGAAGAGTCCAATATGTCCTGGGGTATCAAGAGGGACCTCATGGTTTCTTGGTCCCCATAGCAAGAAAGATATAAAATAACCTGTATTTCTTCAGAGTGTCCCTTGAGGAATATCTTGAATGCCCCAATCCTGTTAGCCAGGCATTCAAAACCCCTACTGATCTGGAGCAGATTAAAAATTATAGGACAGGGGCTTCCCTGGTGGCGCAGTTGTTGAGAGTCCGCCTGCCGATGCAGGGGACGTGGGTTCGTGCCCCGGTCTGGGAAGATCCCACATGCCGCGGAGCGGCTGGGCCCGTGAGCCATGGCCGCTGAGCCTGCGCGTCCGGAGCCGTAGCCTGTGCTCTGCAACTGGAGAGGCCATACAGTGAGAGGCCCGCATACCGCAAAAAAAAAAAAAAAAAAAATTATAGGACACAGATGAGATTTATGTGACAGCCTCATGCTTCATTTTTCTCACCTCAGTGACCTTAGTTCCCAGAATGCCATTTTTTGTAAAGTGTATCAACACTAGAGAATTTAACAGGTTGGCTTCATTTTGCTTATTTCTCCAAAATCCTACTCTACAAAACTTTTTGGCCTTTCAGCTGCAGAAATTATTTCTCAGGGATACATAAAAGTGTCAATATTACCAGGCAGTCTGATGATGCACGGCATACTTCTTGCTAGAGCAAAGGCGATGGAGAAGGTATTGCTTTGAATCAAACACTGACACAGGGCCAAAAATTATGGCATGTAATACATTCACCAATGGAATAGGTTACAAATGTGTGGGGAGTTGTGATGATGCATACATGAGATGTGTATCACACATCGGGAAAGCCAAGCCAAACTGTAAGGTGAGAACTTGAAGAACCTCTCAAAATTGTGCTCACGTTAACTAAATTGGAATTCTGAATTAAAACGCATTGCATATATGTTTGAGGCACTTAGGGGCAGGAATAACGGAACATGCTCCTCCTTCATTTTGCTAATTTCTATGTATCCTTCAGACCTCAACTCAGCAATTACCTTCTTCAAGAAGCTTTCTGTGATCCCCACTGCATCCCTCAACACCACCCACCACTGCTGCCACCACCATCATTGTTGTTTCTGCCACTCACAGACACCACCACCACTACAGCCCGATCCACTTAGGTAACCCTGTGCACGTCTCTTATGAGGCTATATCACACTACATTTAATGGTTACTGGCTATTCTCTCACTAGACTTATTTTCCGGTGTCAGGGACTGCTTTTGTTCATCTTGTCCCACACCCCCTCCCCAGTGCCTAATAACTAGCCTACCTAGAGTAGGTACTCAACAAATGTTTGCTGGATGAATTAACAAACCTAAAAACAGAATTACTGTTTGGAAATGCTTGCAATATGGAGTGTCTTTTTTTTAACAAATTATAGCCAGCTTCTCACAGTGCAGAAATTACCTAGTAACTTCATTAAATTCTTTCCAGCCACTAAGGATCTCTAAAGAAGCAATTTACTGACTGATACTCTAATGACCAGAAAGAGGGAATGTGGCTAATTCCAAAAGAAGGTTTCCATGCAGAGTTTGTCCACAGGAAAAACATGGCTAAATACTTTTTAAGACCACAGATTGGGGAGCAGTAAATTAATTCAGCAGGCTGAGTCTTTCCAGACTGTCTAAGAAATCCGTATGTGGTGGGTGTCACCTGTTGGAAGCCAGTTTTGAAAATCTGTTGAAAAAAAAATTCCACTCTTCCATTACCTTTATTTGTGACTTGGATGTCTATACATGGAAATTCATGCTAGACTCCAACGTGGATTGTTAAATTGCTCACCAATGATCCTTGAAAAATAAGGGGGAAAATCTGAAGTTATTTTGTTCATTTCTAAAGGTTGTTCCTTTTCATTGTGAGACTTGCACATATTTTAAAGGCAATGGAAGAAACAGGAAAAAGGGGGGAGTATGGACACCAAGTGGGGGGAAGCAGGGGAGGGGGGTGGTGGTGGGATGAAGTGGGCGATTGGGATTGACATATACACACTAATATGTATAAAATAGATAACTAATAAGAACCTGATATATAAAAAAAATTTTTTAAAGGAGTGGGGGGGAGTCAGGCAGAAAGATAGGAAAAGGGAAATGGAAAAGTTAAAAAAAAAATATATATATATAGGAGGGAGGGGGGGGGGGTGGTGGTGGGATGAAGTGGGCGATTGGGATTGACATATACACACTAATATGTATAAAATAGATAACTAATAAGAACCTGATATATAAAAAAAATTTTTTAAAGGAGTGGGGGGGAGTCAGGCAGAAAGATAGGAAAAGGGAAATGGAAAAGTTAAAAAAAAAAAATATATATATATATATATAAACCCAACATCACATTAGTCATTACTGCCAAAAACCAGCATAAGTTTGGAGTCCACTCACTTGCTGTATATGATTCTAATTCTACCACTAACAATGTGACATTAAGGATGCAACTTCAGGGCTTCCCTGGTGGCGCAGTGGTTGAGAGTCCGCCTGCCGATGCAGGGGACACGGGTTCGTGCCCCGGTCCGGGAAGATCCCACATGCCGCGGAGCGGCTAGGCCCGTGAGCCATGGCCGCTGAGCCTGCGCGTCCGGAGCCTGTGCTCCGCAACGGGAGAGGCCACAACAGTGAGAGGCCCGCGTACC
>NC_041224.1:121008542-121013701 GCF_002837175.3 Physeter macrocephalus | reverse complement strand
GAGGCCCGCGTACCACAAAAAAAAAAAAAAAAAAAAAAGAATGCAACTTCACTCCTGTTCCTTTTCCATAAGTTTGGGTCACTAGTGTTGTTTACCCAAAGGTCTCTTTACGTTCTATGATTTTATAAGCTTCTACAAATAAGCACCGAGTATTCTCTGTTTTCTCAGCTCTCTCCCTTTCACTCAATTAGAAACCCAAGGGTCCATGTGAAGAAAAGTACTACAAATGAGCACCTACCCAGGGATCTCAGAGGTTGTTTATTTGTTTTTTAACCCACACGGTGAAAGAGAAGTTGCTTCATTCTGCTGCCAAACTTGAGGAGAGTTATAGGCACCATAACTATGTTTGAATTTTAAGTCCTTTATCAATCAAATTCCCCCAGGGTTTAGTGCTGATCTCATTCCAATAACTCAATACCTTACAACAAAAAGAAAATAAGAAAGACAAACAAACTAAGACAGAGTTACATGGCTCTCTTGGCTGTTGACACCTATTCCTTTAGTCAGTATGTTCCCAGAGAAAAGATCGATGTAGGCAAGGGAATAAATAAAATATGTGTAATAATAAAATATATGCAGCTTCACACATCTATTTACTATCCAGCATTCACCAGAGAGGAAGAGTCTAACCAATTCTCACTCCAGCCCTTTCCTCAAATCAGAGAACAAACATAAAGAAAAAAGGGGAGGAGAAACGTGGCAAAGAGGACAGAAACGGTTGATCTTAAGAATTATGTGCACCACGTATGACTACGCTTTTGTATCTTATTTATTTACTATGTTGTTGCTTTTCTAATTAATGTTATTAGTAAAAGGTTTTTTTTAAGTTCCAACCTGCTTCAACTGACAGGTATTTTGACCTCGCTGAAGAATCAAGAGCAGAGGTAAAGACTCAGGAAGCTGAGGTGAAGACCTGTAGATCTGGGACAGTGAGGGAAGTCTGCCCCTTGAAATAGAACTGAGCATTCCTTTTCTATTTGGGTATACCCTTATATATTTGCTCCTTCAAAGCTGATTTTCTGCAACATATTAAATAACTTGAAACTCCTAACTGTAGAACTTTTTATACACTCAGTGCACCCATTTATAATTTTATCTATAGTAGAGTAAAAGTAAGGGACTTAGGAAAATAGCTACCAGAGATGTGAGACAATAAATTCTGTTGGTACTAAATTCTCTTGGTACATGTATTATTCTCCATAACAATATTTTTTAATAGATCTTTATCGGAGTATAATTGCTTCACAATACTGTGTTAGTTTCTGTTGCACAACAAAGCGAATCAGCCATATGCATACATATGTCGCCATATCTCCTCCCTCTTGAGCCTCCCTCCCATCCTCCCTATCCCACCTCTCTAGGTGGTCACAAAGCACCGAGCTGATCTCCCTGTGCTATGCTGCTGCTTCCCACTAGCTAACTATTTTACATTTGGTAGTGTATATATGTTGAGGTTACTCTGACTTTGCCCCAGCTTCCCCCTCCCACCCTGTGTCCTCAAGTCCATTCTCTATGTCAATGTCTTCATTCCTGCCCTGCAACTAGATTCATCAGTACCATTTTTTTTTTAGATTCCATATATATGTGTTAGCATATGGTATTTGTTTTTTTCTTTCTGACTTACTTCACTCTGTATGACAGACTTAGGTCCATCCACCTCACTATAAATAACTCAATTTCATTTCTTTTTATGGTTGAGTAATATTCCACTGTATATATGTGCCCCATCTTCTTTATCCATTCATCTGTCGATGGACAATTAGGTTGCTTCCATTTTGATTTGCATTTCTCTAATAATTAGTGATGTTGAGCATCTTTTCATGTGTCTCTTGGCCATCTGTATGTCTTCCTTGGTGAAATGTCTATTTAGGTCTTCTGCCCATTTTTTAATTGGATTGTTTGTTTTTTTGATATTGAGCTCCGTGAGTTGTCTGTATATGTTGGAGATTAATCCTTTGTCTGCTGTTTCATTTGCAAATATTTTCTCCCATTCTGAGGGTTGTCTTTTTGTCTTGTTTATACTTTCCTTTGCTGTGCAAAAGCTTTTAAGTTTAATTAAGTCCCATTTGTTTATTTTTGTTTTCATTTCCTTTACTCTAGGAGGTGGGTCAAAAAAGATCTTGCTTTGGTTTATGTCAAAGATTGTTTTTCCTGTTTTCCTCTAAGAGTTTTATAGTGTCTGGTCTTATGTTTAGGTCTTTAAACCATTTGGAGTTTTCTGTGTTTTTTTTTTTTTCAAAACACTTAAGAAGTTTTACTGAAAACAATAAAATAGAGAAACACCACATCTTCATTTTAAAGTAAAATTAACAGCATCTTCCACAACTGAACAAATGTGTATCTTCCCTGAGTTTGATTAGGGTGTGTGTGGTTTTGTTTTGTTTTTTTAATTAATATGAAGAAAGTTAAGTCCAGTTCCCACAGATATTAATCAAATAAAAATTGTTACTCATTCTTGAAAAGGTGCAAATGTAAAATTTAAAAAATAAGTGGAGTGGAAGCTGGAACCATGAGAAAAATAGTTACCGGCAGGTTCATTACTTTGGATCTGGAACTTCATTTTGTTTTTTAATAGTGGAATTTATTTTGTGTATGGTGTTAGGTAGTGTTCTAATCTCATTCTTTTACATGTAGCTGTCCAGTTCTCCCAGCACCACGTATTGAAGAGGGTGTCTTTTCTCCATTGTATGTTCTTGCCTCCTTTGTCATAAATTAGGTGACCATATGTGCGTGGGTTTATCTCTGGGCATTCTATCCTGTACCATTGATCTATATTTCTTTTTTTGTGCCAGTACCATACTTTCTTGATTACTGTAGCTTTGTGGTACAAAGTTCCATTTTTCTTTCTCAAGATTGCTTTGGCTATTCGGGGTCCTTTGTGTTTCCATACGAATTGTAAAATTTTTTATTCTAATTCTGTGAAGAATGCCATTGGTAGTTTGATAAGGATTGCATTGAATCGGTAGATTGCTTTGGGTAGTACAGTCATTTTCAAACTATTGATTCTTCCGATCCAAGAACATGGTATGTCTCTCCAACTGTTTGTGTCATCTTTAATTTCTTTCATCAGTGTTTTATAGTTTTCTGAGTACAAGTGTTTCACTCCCTTAAGCAATTTTACTCCTAGGTATTGTATTCTTTGTGTTGTGATGGTAAATGGCAGTGTTTCCATAATTTCTCTTTCAGATTTTTCATCATTAGTGTATAGGAATGCCAGAGATTACTGTGCATTAATTTTGTATCCTGCAACTTTACCAAATTCCTTGAATTTGGTAAATTACTCTAGTAGTTTTCTGGTGGCATCTTTAGGATTTTCTATGTATAGTATCATATCATCTGCAAACAGTTACAGTTTTATTTCTTCTTTTCCAATTTGTATTCCTTTTACTTCTTTTTCTTCTCTGATTACTGTGGCTAGGACTTCCAACACTATGTTGAATAAGAGTGGTGAGAGTGGACATCCTTGTCTTGTTGCTGATCTTAGTGGTAATTCTTTCAGTTTTTCACCATTGAGTATGATGCTTACTGTGGGTTTGTCATATATGGCCTTTATTATGTTGAGGTAGGTTCCCTCTATGCCCATTTTCTGGAGAGTTTTTATCATAAATGGGTGTTGAATTTTGTCAAAAGCTTTTTCTGCCTCTATTGAGATGATCATATGGTTTTTATTCCTTAATTTGTTAATGTGGTATATCATATTGATTGATTTACATATATTGAATACTTGCATCCCTGGGATAAATACCAACTGGTCATGGTATATGATCCTTTTAATATGTTGCTGGATTCTGTTTGCTAGTATTTTGTTGAGGATTTTTGCATCTATGTTCATCAGTGATATTGGTCTATAATTTTCTTTTTTTGTGATATCTTTTTCTGGTTTTAATGAGTCGGAGTGATGTTGGCTTCGTAGCATGAATTTGGGAGTGTTTCTCCCTCTGCAATGTTTTTGAAGAGTTTGAGAAGGATCGATGTTAGCTCTTCTCTAAATGTTTGATAGAATTCTCCTGTGAAGCCATCTGGTCCTGGACTTTTGTTTGTTGGAAAAATTTTAATTACCGTTTCAATATCATTACTTGTGATAGGTCTGTTTATATTTTCTAATTCTTCCTGGTTCAGTCTTGGAAAATTGTACTTTTCCAAGAATTTGTCCATTTCTTCATGGTTGTCCATTTTATTGGCATACAGTTGCTTGTAGTAGTCTCTTATAATCCTTTGTATTTCTGCAGTGTCAGTTGTGGTTTCTCCTTTTTCATTTCTAATTTTGTTGATTTGCGTCCTCTCCCTTTTTTTCTTGATGAGTCTGGCTAATGGTTTATCAATTTTGTTTATCTTCTCAAAGAACCAGTTTTTAGTTTTATTGATCTTTGCTACTGTTTTCTTCATCTCTATTTCTTTTATTTCTGCTCTGATCTCTATGATACTTTCCTTCTACTGACTTTGGGCTTTCTTTGTTCTTCTTTCTCTAGCTGTTTTAAGTGTAGGGTTAGATTGTTCATTTGAGATTTTTTTTGTTTCTTGAGGTGAGATTGAATTGCTAAACTTCCCTCTTAGAAATGCTTTTGCTGTGTCCCATAGGTTTGGGGTCTTCATGCTTTCATTGTTATTTGTTTCTATGTATCTTTTTATTTCTTCTTTGATTTCTTCAATGATCTCTTGGCTATTTAGTAGCACACTGTTTAGCCTCCATGTATTTGTGTTTTTTAGGTTTTTTTTTCCTGTAATTGATTCCCAATCTCATAGTGTTGTGGTCAGAAAAGGTGCTTGATATGATTTCAATTGTCTTAAATTTTCTGAGGTTTGATTTGTGACCCAAAATGTGATCCATCCTGGAGAATGTTCCATGTGCACTTGAGAAGAAAGTGTATTCTGCCACTTTTGGATGGAATGTTCTATAAATATCAATTAAATCTACCTGGTCTATTGTGCCATTTAAAGCTTGTGCTTCCTTATTTATTTTCTGTTTGGATGATCTGTCCACCTGTGTAAGTGGCATGTTAAAGTCCCCTATTATTACTATGTTACTGTCAATTTCTCCTTTCATGGTTGTTAGCATTTGCCTTATGTATTGAGGTGCTCCTATGTTTGGTACATAAACATTTACAGTTGTTATATCTTCTTCTTGGATTGATCCTTTGATCATTATGTAGTGTCCTTCT
>NC_041224.1:120985183-121008318 GCF_002837175.3 Physeter macrocephalus | reverse complement strand
CTGTGTCTTTTGGTTGGGGCATTTAATCCATTTATATTCAAGGTTATTATTGATATGTATGTTCCTATTACCATTTTCTTAATTGTTTTGGGTTTGTTTTTGTGGGTGTTTTTCTCCTCTTGTGTTTCCCCCCTAGAGAAGTTTCTTTAGCACTTGTTGTAAAGCTGGTTTGGTGGTGCTGAATTCTCTCAGCTTTTGCTTGTCTGAAAAGCTTTCGATTTCTCCATCAAATCTGAATGAGATCCTTGCTGGGTAGAGTAATCTTGACTGTAGGTTTTTCTCTTTCGTCACTTTAAGTATATCCTGCCACTCCCTTCTGGCATGCAGAGTTTCTGCTGAAAAATCAGCTGATAACCTTATGGGGATTCCTTTATATAGTATTTTTGTTTTTCCTTTGCTGCTTTTAATATTTTCTCTTTGAATTTAATTTTTATTAGTTTGATTAATATGTGTCTTGGTGTCTTTTTCCTAGGGTTTATCCTGTATGGAACCTCTCTGTGCTTCCTGGACTTGGGTGACTATTTCGTTTCCCATGTTAAGGAAGTTTTCAACTATAATCTCTTCAAATATTTTTTCAGACCCTTTGTTTTTCTCTTCTTCTTCTGGGACCCCTATAAATCAAATGTTGGTGTGTTTAGTGTTGTCCCAGATTGTCTTCAATTCTTTTCATTCATTTTCCTTTATTCTGCTCTGCAGTAGTTATTTCCACCATTTTTTCTTCCAGCTCACTTATTTGTTCTTCTGCCTCAGTTTTTCTGTTAGTGATTCCTTCTAGTATATTTTTTATTTCAGTTATTGTATTGTTCATCTCTGTTTGTATCTTCTTTAGTTCTTCTAGATCTTTGTTAAACATTTCTTCTATTTTCTCAATCCGTGCCTCCATTCTATTTTCGAGATTCTGGATCATCTTTACTATCATTACTCTGAATTCTTTTTCAGGTAGATTGCCTATTTCCTCTTTATTTATTTGGTCTTGTAGGTTTTTACCTTGCTCCCTCATTTTTGACATATTTTTTTGCTGTCTCTTTTTTTTTTTAATGAGTGGGATTGTGTTTCTGTCTTACTGGTTGTTTGGCCTGAGGCTTCCAACATTGGAGTTTGTAGGCTGTTGGGTAGAGCTGGGTCTTAGTGCTGAGATGAGGACCTCTGTGAGACCTCACTCCAGTGAATATCCCCTGAGGTCTGAGGTTCTCTGTTAGTCCAGTGGTGCAGACTCAAAGCTCCCATCACAGAAGCTTCAGCCCAACCTCTGGCTCGGGAACTAAGATCCCGCAAACTGTGTGGGGTGTTAAAAAAAAAAGAGAGAGAGAACAATAATAAAGTAAAAAAATAAAATTAGACTAGGAAACTAACAGATATGTTAGAAAGAATATAAAAATAAAAGTATAGATGAATCAACAACTGGAAGGTACAACAGTACAACAATAGTAAAAGAGAGGAGGAGGGAAAAGAAAAAAAAAAGTGGGGGGAAAGGCCTTGGCTGTGGACCGTGTGGCCTAAGCAAGGGCAAGGTTTGGGTGGTGGGCAGGGCCTATGCTCAGGACCCACAGGGCTGGAAAAGGCCCTGGGCACTGTGGGGGGTGGAGCTTAGGCTCAACGGAACAGAAGGGGTCCAGGCGTGCCCCCCACCCCTGGTCCCAGAGGGCAGGGGACCTCACCTGGGAGCCCAGCAAGCTTCCTGGGCTCGAGTGGGGAAGGCAAACGCCCTCCTCTCCTCTCCTGCTCTTCCAGTGTCTCTGGGAGGGCTCCTCATGCCTGCCTCTCCTGTTCTCCCCTCAGCCTCCCTCCTATGCCCCCAGGACCCATGCAGCCTGGAGGGGCCTTTGGAGGGCAGGACTGGCCTTGGAGCTCAGCAGACTCCCCAGGCCTGAGTGGGCCGGGCGATCGCCCTCCACTCCTCTCCCCCTCCTCCCGGAGGGCCCCTCCTGCCTGCCTCTCCTGGTCTCCCCAGCCTCAGGGGTGCCTATCCTGTCTGGCTTCCACTTCTCCTCCCCCCTCAGTCCCCCCATGTCCTACCGGTTACTTGGGGGTTCCTTCCATCTCTTTGGGTGTCAGGGTCCCCCATCAGCGGCTGGCAGGCACCCTAGTTGTGGGGAAATGCTAACTCGGCAACTTCACACACCGCCATCTTGACTCCACCCTCCCATAACAATATTTTTGTAATGGAAAAACATAAATATATCTCTGATATTAACTGAGCTTTAAAGCTTTCATTATCTCAAAAGAGGGGATTTTTTCATCCCTATTTCCCAAGATGAGCAAAGGATCCCTTGAGGATCCCACATGAAATTAACCCAGCAATAAAGCAGTGATGTGCTGGTATACCAGCTCTCCAAATAAAAAAGCCCTGATCTGTAGTATTTGCTACAGGATGTAGTTTCCATGCTATAAATATTCCTACCACGGCCAGTTAAAGCTATCAATGTTTTAACAAACAACTTGCACATACTTGATTATTTGAAAATCAGTTCTGAGAGCCAGTGTGAGTTGATACAAGTCAATTCCAGCACACCAGCATCACATAATTAAACAACTTAAGAATTCCATTTAGAAAGTAAACTCATTTATTTAAATAACTTGAGTAAGTCATCAGACTTCACAATTTCCTCTTTCTAGGTTTTCAAATACTGACTTCCTGAAAATGTCACCAAAATAACCTGTTAAAAGAGTAACGTTAAGTTTATTGCTTACTAAGGTATGGGAGATCACTTCCTTGAAAGATTCTTAGTAGCATTTCAGAGAAAGGAGAGCAAAGATGGGCCATTTATAAGGTTTTTAGGGTCTGGTCTAGGCAGGTTATTTTTTTTTTCTTTTTTTTTTAAAAGGTGGAGAGGGGAGTTTGATTAGGATAAGTCAGACTTTTGACATAATAGTTTAGGATTGGTGAACACAACAAGGCAAGGGTTTCAAAGTGAATCTTGAGGAATAAACCATCATGTGATGTTATCCGTCATTCAGAAAAGGAATATTTATCCTGATGAGGGTACATTGAGTAGTCTAGTGTTAAGATGAGTGGATTTGGGGAATGTTCCTGAAATAATAAAGTTACTTGCAACTTTCTCTTTCTGGGCAAGAGTTTCCTGGAATCTTAAAAATTATGCTAATGAGGTCAAATGGGTAAATTACTTTAATGAACACAGCCAAATAATAAAGCTCTGTTGGTTGTACCAGGTTTTGATTCCCAGAACAAAAGGTCCATGAACCTGGAGGCTTCTTTGCATGCAAACTAGTGATTTCCCTGTCAAGATTAGGAAGGGGCCACTGATTTTTTTTTCCCCCCAAGTCATGGGGATATAAATAGTTGATGAATACTTTGAAGACACCCACAGAAACCTGACAAGTATTCTGGAGCTCCAAAATGTAGAAAGAATAGCAGGGCATAGAAAGTTTAGACATTTGTCAGGCTGGTGTAATCAGAGAATTCACAGCTAGTCCTTCCACAGAAATGTTGCAAAATATCTACCACTCCCCTTTCTCCTCTTTGTGATACATACTAATCTGCTTTAAAATACAGATTTCTCAACATAGAGTCCCACTAACACAGTCTCTAATATTTTAGTGTGAATGAATTGTTTTATTCATTGGTTCAGTCTTTCAATCATTCAATCAAAAAATAAAGTGCCTATTAACTTTCAGATTGTGTTTAACATACAGTCACCAAGATGGACATGATTTTTAAAAATATATTCAATTAAAGGGAAAAAACAAGGGGTGCAAAATATTACTATCATTGGTTACAGAATCTCCACTGCTCGTGAACTTTCCACTTTAAAATTTCTTAATAAGCTTGAAAGAAGCAACAATATGTCAACCTTGCCTGCCCTTAAACAGTGGTCTTGAATACTTACTTCAGTACAGGATATTGCATTATTCATAGCCTAAAATGCATAAGGCTATGTATGTTGTTAATGTGGAAACATTTAAGAACATTATGATCCCTGTCATATTCTATGGTCACATAAACAGTGAAAGTGATTTCAAAAACTTTTGTAAGAAGAGGCATAAAATTATAATATAAATGAAAAGATTATTACTAATTTTTCATTAAAGTTGCTTCCTTTTCCCATTTTTTCTGGTAAAATCAAATTACTACTTATTCCACTTTTTCCTTTATTAACTTGAGATACCTTCCATTTACCTGCTTTCATAATCAGATGCATTTTTGTCTCTACTGATATTTGAAATAAAATACCAAATGCTACCCTCATAAACATTCTCCTTCTGAATAAAATGATACTTTTAGACTACTTCATGTTCCCTCCCCCTGCCCCATGAGACATTGGGAATACTTTACTCTGCCCCCTCCAAGCCAATTCTTGCTTTTGCTGAGATAGTTTGCTACATTTTTGTACTTTTTTAGCCTAGACTATTAGACTTTTCTTGTAGTAGGTTCCTTCCATTTCAGAGTCCGGATTCAGCTCTTACATTATGCTCTTCCAGACTACTTATCATTTTCTATTTAATGGATAATTTAAATTGATTCTCCCTGTTTTCTCTCTTCATCTTCCCTTATTTTACTTTCTGATTTGGTTCATTTCTTGTTTGATTGGAGTCTTTTACCAAGTGGTTTTCTGAGAAGGAATACACAGTGGATAACCTCGCTCCTTATACAAAACTAAATCTTATTTATTAATGGTGGGCATGTCATACCTGATTAAATAAGATTTATTCTCAGATATGACACTACAGGTATGGATTCAGTTGCACAATTTGTCCAATTATATTGTAGTAAAAAGGAGGACAGATTTTTACTGAACCTCTGCAAATAATATTATGGCTATTGAAGGAAGAACACTAAGTATAGAAGTATTTCTGAATTCTGAAGGGTCAGTGAGAACCAGCTACCATTAAA
The DNA here is from genome assembly GCF_002837175.3 of Physeter macrocephalus. Lineage (NCBI taxonomy): Eukaryota > Metazoa > Chordata > Mammalia > Artiodactyla > Physeteridae > Physeter > Physeter macrocephalus. The sequence continues at coordinate 121,003,466 of NC_041224.1, read as the reverse complement.
ATATTTATTTCGGTTTTAAAAAACAAGATTTACTAAACTGGGACATAGTGATATTTTAAGAAGAAAGAGAAAGAACTTACTCATATATGCATTAAAAATGGAACATTAAAAATCATGCCAACTAAATTTCAAATAAATAACCACAATTTAATTTCCTTTATCAGTTTGTTTAGTCACACATAATTCACTTTTGTTCCACTGGATCCTGTGCCAAACAGTCTGCTTTCATCATATATATCTGCTTCAAGACTGGAAAAAGGTCCTGGAATTCCTAACAGTCCATTGGTAAAATCTGAAAGTCATCTAAGCATTGAGAGCTCAGAAATATATATCCAAGTATCTGTTCTTTAAAGTGTCAATATAGTGTCTGATAGAGTCCATCCCATGAGACTCTAAAACTGTCCTTCTTTGTTGAAGATACATCATACTAGTCTGTGGTGTACAGAATAGCCTTCAGGCAAACATCTAAGGGAAGCTGAAACTTGTTCAATAATGAAACTGAATGTGGTCAACTTAATACAGTGACTAATAGTATCAGAATGGAGGAAAATAATATTCTCTAATGGAGTACAGTATATAACTATTTCATAAGGGTTTGATCAATGTTTTTCCTGAGAATAGAAATAATAAGAGCACCAATAAATCTCAAGGGTTTTCTCACAAAATGTACAATTTCTGAAATATTTATCTTAATAACATTTTTCCTATATAAACTTAAAAAGGGAAGAGTCAGCATGTCTTCTGATTTAACAATTACTCCCATGTAGTTTTTACAATGGTGTCAAACTAATTGTGAAATATGGAGTATACCAAACACTCCTATTTATTTCTAGCATTCTATAGGTATAGGTAAAGTTAAGGTATAAATATAAGATAAAATAATAAATCTTTTTTATTTTCTAGGGTCCTCTGTTAACTCTCAAAGACAGTTTTAGATGTAAAAGATGTACTGATTTTATTTTTCTAATTTTAGGGTCTAAATCAAAAGAGTTATTAGAAGAGATTTGGATAGTTAATTAAGATAATATAATGGATGAGGAGAACTAGTACCTGGCTATCTATTTAATCAGTGTCTATAAGATATTTTAAAATAACATCAAGCAAGGTAACATGGTTTTAAGGAATTTTAACTCTTTCACAAGTGAAGGACCTTTGTTCTTTATTTTTGCTTTTTAAAAAATAATTAAGGACATTATAAAAAGTTAATACAAAACAGAAAAAATTATTCTGATGAGATATGGAGTCTCTACTATCTGAATAGAGGTGCAGAATAACATTCACAGAGGGTACAGAATAACATTTTTCTATCCCTTGTTAAGATTAATTTATTATTGTCACAGAGAGAAAGCTAAATTCCAGTTTTTTTATTAATACGATATTTGGCAGTAAAAGATTCACAAGCTCTTTTTTGTTTCTTAAATTATCTTGTAAATAAATTCTTCAAAATTGAACAAACTTTGCCAAAATTTTAATACATTTCATAGTTTTTTTTCAGACTAAACTATTATAATTCAAGGCAAATAAAATCACTTTCCTCAAATTCTCTACAACTTGCTGTACATACTCAGATTTGTGTCCTTCACTGTGCTCTCTTGAGAATATTCTGGAACAAACACACTTTAATGTAAGATTAAATCACTCTCCTTTTTTCTTAAAAAAACAAAAGTACATACACAGTTGCATTTCTCTCACACTACGGCTCCTACTATAGTCTCAAGCATCCGTATTAATTATAACTTTTATATTGGTACAGCCACTAAATAACTTCTATTTCACAAAGCAAACTAGAAGATAGAAAACTGAGAAATGTATCATACTTAAGAATTTTATCAGTCTAACAAAACTCATGAATATTGATAACAAACTTTCTCCAGATACACACATCCTTTACACCTTCATAAAGTGGCAAAAATAGAACATTCATTAACATGAATATTCCAAAGATATAGATAGCAGCTCTACAGTGTATCAAAGTCAGATGCAAAAAGTATATGAACTTGAAATTATGCTTAGTAATCAATGTTTTACTATCAATAGTACTTATAAATTATCTGTGTATCTATTGATTATCTTTTAAATAACACAATTTTTTAAATTCCAAGGTTTTAAGTTACCTACTGATCTCGGAAATGATGTTCAAACTGACACACTACAAAAATAATTACTTCTATAGAAGTGTTTGTCAGAATTGTGAAGACAAATTTATAATTTTATAATCTTAAGCATTATGTATCTATAATATTAGTTTATTTGATTAATAAGTCAAAGTAACAAGTTTAGGAATTTTAGATTAAACTAGTCTCCTCATGAGAAAACATACCCAAATTGTGTTTAAAAAAATACACTGCATTATAATGACTCTGATAAATAAAAAAAAATTATTAAACCAGTATAATTCATCCAAAGATTCACTTTAATTATGTAAACTTGGATTCTTAATGTGTTCCTAAGCTAGCAGTTTCTTTAAGAAGGATTTTTTTTCCTCAAATGCCTAGTGCATTTAAAGTAGTAAAAGGTTAGTTTCTTTATTTTCTGTGAATTCTGGGGATATTTAATTTATACAAGCATTTGTTCATCTCTAAAAACCAATCAATCAGAACCGAGTTCCTCAAATTTATTATAAACTGTAATCTAATTTATTAATACCCTCCAGAAGTAAGAAAATATTTCCCATTCACACACAAGAGGTAAAGGTTTTTCTGAATTACAAACACACAGCTTTTAGCCCAGTTGTACAATTTTAACTGCAGGTCAAAAGTAAACCCAGAAACTCCAAAATTCATCAGTCTAGATTTCAAGAGTCCTTGCCCTTCCCAATGGTCAACAAATATTTTTCAAATGATTTGAGTGGAAAAGTAGGAAAACAGAAAAAGATTAACAGATCTTTAGGAAAACAGAAAAAGATTAACAGATCAAACTCTCACCCCTCAGGGACTAGATCTTCATCATCCATTTGACAGAGATCACCAATGGTCAGACCATAAAACCAAATTCCTAACAATTGCTGCCACCAGTGGGGAATGGCTTTATTGACCATGCAGGAACCAGAAAAAGCAAAAACACAAAATCAAAAGAGAGAGAGAGAGAAATCTGAAGAAGCAGAGCATCAGCAAAGCTAAACTTCTATTGCTGTTTGGCATTTACTCCAGGGGGCAAGAAATGTTCAAGCAGCTCCTGAGGTGACTTCTCCAAAGAAGCAGCTCTTCAAGTAAGTGCACTTAGGTATTTCAATGGAAGATCTCCAAAACTATTACAAGAATCATTTTAAGAAAGGTAAAACCACGATTCTCATGAGATATGAACACTTGCCAATGATTTTTTAACTCACTAAATAATGAGAAAAACAGTAAAATATTTGAGAGAGTAATTCAGTGAGGATTCAGAAAGGTAGGCAGAAAGAAAGGTAGAGTCAGAAAGGAATGTTAAGATAAAATTGCTGAGTTAGATACAAAATTGATTTTGTCTTGCAGAGCCATAAACTATATCCTTTGGGGTTATCAGTTCCACCAAACAGAAATTATTTTCATCTCTACCAGACAAAAATATGCATATTAATCTCAGCCACTATAGACTTATAAAATAGTTTAGTCAATAGAAAGTCAAGCCCAGCCCTGCACAGAAAAAGCACCCAATAATCCCTTCTACCTAGTCCAACTTTGGAATCATTTTTTCTAACAGGAGCTCAAGAATTTTTATCATACCTCAATATATCTTTTTTCATGCACCCTACCGATTTCTGGGGAGCCCTTTCAGAGTGCAGATTTAGATATTTTTTCAAATCAGGGCCAATTCCTGGTCGTATTTAATCACTGATTCTCTCTTCAAAGAGAGAGTTCCTCCTTCTCCTTCTAGAACTCATAATGCGTACAGTGGGTCTTATAGAGTCAACCTTCTCTTTTCCCTAATGATTTCCATCTCTTGGTATTTTTCCACAAATTTCTATCTCAAAAGTAACCTTCTTCCAATCAGCCACTGAATTCATTAGTTGGAAAATGTGATTTTTAGTTACAGGAAGTATTTATACTTGACTCTTTTAAAATGCCCTGATTCCTACAACTCTGTTTGCCAAGTGTGCGTTCTATTTGTACTCACTACTCACCTTTCTGCTGCTGAGTCTTTAGATCGGTTGTTATTTTGTTGGGTTTTGTGTTTTTTGTTATTTTATTTGGTATTTTTTTGTCCTTCTTGTTGACTCATCAGAGCTCATGTACAACATTCTCTTAGCCTCCTGCCTAGAAAGACTCAGCCCACTCATTCACTGACCTATTGTGAGCTGGAAAATCTGGCATATTTATACAAAGCTGATTTTGATCCTCCTCCCACTCTGGGCTGGGTTGGTGGGCACAGACCTCTGTGAAGCTTTTCCCAAGTGCCTCTGATTCACCTCAAGGGTCTCTGGTGCTGCTTCTCAACTTCTCACCCAGCCCACAGAGAAAGCCCCTCCACCCAGTCTCCTCACTGGGATTCCCAAAGCCCAAGGGCTCACTTGGATCCAGCTACCTATGTGCTCCATCACACATGTGGAGGCAAAGGAAGCAGGGTTCCACTCGCCATCTTTCATAATTCTTCACCAAGTACAATTTCAAATTCTCCTCCTTCACTGACGTTGCCTGAAACTGCTACGTCAATTTGCCCATCATGCTGTATGCAGCTGCTGGGAAGGCAGGGAGGAGGGTGTGAGGATGGAGATTGTTCTTAAAATAAGTGGAAACGTGAAAATTAAACTGTGTTTGACTAGGAAGGCTAAACTGTCTTCATTTAGCTTGAAATAAGCAAAATGCTCACGTCTAGACCCCTACACTGCCAAATCTCAGGCTGGCATTAGAATCGAGTTATCCTCTCTACCGTATGTTCACCATTCAATGAACTTGGGTTCTTTAGTTATTTTTGTTGAATTCCTATACATGTGGGTAGGATATTTAAAGAATGGGTCAGGTACAAAGCCATACTGAGCCAGAAGAGAGCTTTTGGAAAAACGTGGGAAAAGTTAGAACTTAGGCTTCCACAGAATGAAGAGGTTGTTTTGGATTTTTTTTTTTTTAATTGCTTGTCTTTTTCTCATGTTGCCCCTGCTGCAATAAAATGGACCTGGGACTGCCTAGCAATGGGACCACCCCCTAAGGATGCCTTAGACCAGCACTTCTGTAGGCCTTGGAACAAATCGTTCTCCTCTCTGACTTTAGCAGTCTCACTTGGGTGTCTTTCCTTTCCTATTTTCACCCAGTGTGTGTGTGATCTTAGGAGACAGACATCAACGGCTATATTGTAGTGGTGGTTGTGGTTCTTAGTGTGTTTGTTAAAGTTTATCTCATCCACTTAGGTCTGACTGCTGTAGATTAAAAACATTTTTGTGACATATTGTGATACAGCTCAGCTCCTAAGGAAATGAAATTTAAGTTTGGAACTAAAACTCCAGCTATTTATAGTCTATCTGTACCTGAATTTATCTCTTACATATCACCTTTGCAATCTGGTGCAGAGTTAGGAGACATTAATAATGATACTCTACTTAAGATAATGGACCTGGCTTTGTAGAGGTGGAGAATGACACATCCTTTTGGATTACATAAGGCAGTTTTAATGGCCCTAAAAGATTTTATTTCTTCATAAAGAAGAGACAAACTTACAGCATTGTCAGTATGATTAGAACCTTGAAATGGGTTCGGAGATTTTCCTGCCTTGTTCCCGTTTGGTGTCCATAATTATTCAAAGATGCAATAAGAAAACAAACCTTGCTGAATATTTGAACAGTAGTTTGATTCTGCTTTTTTCTCTTTGTAAACAGAAAACAGTGCTTGCTTTTACTTTGAATTATAGTTTTAATATCGTTTTACTGTTTTATAAAAATACAAAAACACAAGGAATAATATAAAAGTTATCCACAGTCTCAGTAACTAGAGGTAACTTCTGTTAGAATTTGCTGAATTCACTTTCATACATGTATGCATATAGCTAATGAGTCAGTCATATCTATATATTCAGTCATGTCTATGATTTAGACAAGGTAGAGCTAGTTTTTAAATAATACGATCAAGTAGTTTTTCAAAATCCTATTTGAATTTATATTTTTTCTAATTACAAAATCCAAGAGTAGTATAAGTATTAGTTTAACCTTCTTTTACTTCCCAATTCTTGCCAGTACAGCCCAAGATTATGCACCTAAAATATTATCAAATTATTTTTCATTCTATCTTTTTAAATTATTATTCTTGTATTTCACTTAGATAACAATTTAAAATAATTACTTGGGCTTCACTCTCTATATATATCTGGCATCAGTGCTCTCATCATGGTCCTTTAGGATAATCTAATTTTTTAAATTGACATATAGTTGATTTACAATGTTGTGTTAGTTTCTGGTGTACAACAAATTGATTCAGTTATACCTATATATATTCTTTTTCATATTCTTTTCCATTATGGTTTATTACAGGATATTGAATATAGTTCCTTGTGATATACAGTAGGACCTTATTGTTTATCGTTTTATATATAGTAGTTTGTATCTGCTAATCCCAAACTCCTAGTTTATCCCTCCCCCACCACTTTTCCCTTTTGGTAAACACAAATTTGTTTTCTATGTCTGTGAATCTGTTTCTGTTTGGTCAATAAGTTCATTTGGGGAATTCCCTAGCGGTCCAGTAGTTAGGACTTCTCACTTTCATTGCTAAGGGCGCGGGTTTGATCCCTGGTCAGGGAACTAAGATCCTGCAAGCTACGCGGCGCGGCCAAAAAATAAAAATTTTAAAAACTTTAAAAAATAAGTTTATTTGTGTCATATTTTAGGACAATCTATCTTTTTTATCCTTACAAGTAACCTGGCTTGAAAACTTTAATTGTTTTTATACTGGGAATTCACATTTTCACCAGAATATGCCTGGAACTCCTCATTTTATTCATTTTGTTTAAAACATTTTCCTCAATCTATAGTGTCAGGTATTTTTTTTTTCAGATCCAGAAACTTTTCTTTATATATCTTTGATTATACACTTAATTATACTTTCTATTCATTCGGTCTCACCCTCAAGGATGCCAATTATTCATAGCTTCATGCTCTATTCCCCAAATCTATCATTTTCTTTTTTATAATTTTCATTTTTTCTGCATTATATAATAGATTCTACATTAACTGTCCCCAAAGGGGATTCTACTTTTGCAGTGGTATTTTAATTTTTATGGATTCTTTTCTTAACATTGGTAACTCTTTTTTAATCTTTATCCACTCCCACTTCAAATACTCTTTCACAGATATCCTTTTTGCCTTTTAATAACTCAAAGCAGGTGTATTTTAAATATTCTTCTTTTACTATGATGACCTTTCACACATACTTTTTAAATTGTACTTTGTAGCAGTGGATTCCCTTTTTTATGTTACATGGGGCTTTTTTAAAGGTTCTGTTTGGGGCTTTTATTTCCCCTTATTTACACATAATTGAATGAGGAGGAATTTTTCACCAGGATTGGTGAATACCAACCAGCAGGGGCAGTCTTTCCTTTATTCCCACTCAGTGTTCCCCAGCTCTGACAGCTTCTCCCTCTCAAGCCCTCCCCTGAACGTGGATGAGCACAGCCCCTCCAGTGTTTCTCTGGGAGATACTACAGGAGATACCTTCTCCTCTTGTCAAATCCTCTACCATGAGCTGCATTAATTCCTGGATAATCTGATCCTGTACAAGTTTTTTTATGTGTTCCCAGACACTTTATGTGTGTGTGTGTGTGTGTGTGTGTGTGTGTGCGCGCGTAAAACCTATATTGAACCAGTATGCTTCATGATGTACTAAAAAGACAACAGTCCCATGGTATCCCCTTTTATTGGTGCTTTGTTTTTCTTTGCTTAACATAAGCTTTTAAATTTAAATATAATATGTATAGAGAAAAGTTTATAAATCTTAACTGTGCAGTTTGATGAATTTTTACCTGGTGGATATATCCTCATAGCGACCAACCAAATGAAAAATTAAAACATTATCAGTACCCCAGATACCTTCCTTGTACCCCTTTCCAATCATTAATCCTACCCAAAGGGAATTACTATTCTGATTTATATCACCACAGATTAGTTTTACCTGTTTTTGAAATTTATGTAAATGGAATTATACTGTATGTATTCGTTCGTGTCTAAATTCCTCTGCTCAGGATTATGATTTTGAGATCCATTCATGTTGTACATAGTCAGAATATGTTCATTCTCATTTCTCTGTAGTATTCCATTATAGGAAAATAGCATAATTTTTTATCCCACCTCCTATTGATACACATTTGACTTATTTCCAGTTGGGAGATATAAGTATGTCTTTGGGGATACATATGCTTACCCATAAGTTATGTGTATACACAGCGGTGGCAGATTCTGCCAAATAGGTTTTTTTTTTTTTTTTTTTTTTTTTTTTTTGTGGTATGCGGGCCTCCCTCTGCCGTGGCCTCCCCCGTTGCGGAGCACAGGCTCCGGACGCGCAGGCCCAGCGGCCATGGCTCACGGGCCCAGCCGCTCCGCGGCATGTGGGATCCTCCCAGACCGGGGCGCGAACCCGGTTCCCCTGCATCGGCAGGCGGACGCGCAACCACTGCGCCACCAGGGAAGCCCTGCCAAATAGTTTTATAGGCAATGCATGAGAGTGTCTTTTGTTCCAAATCTTTTCTAATTTATAGTATTATCAATTTCTTTTTTATTTTATGCATTCTTATAAGTGTGAAGTGATATTTCACTGTTTTATTTGCTTACTGACCATTTGAATATCCTCTTTGGTCAAGTGTCAAGGGTTTTCCTATTTTCAGTTGGGTTGTCTGTCTTCTCATTGACTTATAGATGCTCTTTACATATTATAGATATCAGTTCATCATCAGATATATGTATTGCAAAATATCTTTTCTCACTCTGTGGCTTACTTTTTCACTCTCTTATAGACATTTTTCATTTTTTATACTGAAATAATTTTAGACTTCAAAAAATTGCAAAAATAGTAGGTTTCCTGTATAGTCTTCACTCAGTATCCCCTAATGTTAACATTAACACTTAACTAGTTCAATTATTGAAACCAGAAAGTTAATATTGATACAATTCTATTAATTAATCACAGACCTTTTTTAGAAGTCTACCAATCGTCCCACTAATGTCCTTTTCTTCTCTAGGGTCCATTGCAGAAACCAACATTGCATTTAGCTGTCATATCTCCTTAGTCTCCCCTAATCTGTGACAGTTCCTCAGTCTGTCTTTGTCTTTCATGACTTTAAAATTTTGGGGGTGAGTACTGCCAGTTGTTTTGTTGAATTTTCCTCAATTTGGGTTTGTCTGGTGTTTCTTAATGATTAGATTGAGAATATGCATTTTTAGCAATAATGACACAGAAATGATGTTGTGGCTTCCCAGTGCATCATATCAGGAGGAACATAATGTTCCTAACTTATCACTGATGATGTTAACTTTGATCAGTTGGTTAAGGGTGTGTTTGCCGCATTATTCATCTATAAAGTTACTATTTTCCACTTTGTAACTAATAAGTATCTTCTGGGGAGATACTCTGAAACCATGCAAATATCTTGCTTTTCATCATACTTTCACCCATTAATTTTAGCACCCATCAATGATTCTTACCTGCAACAATTATTTATTTCTATATCTGTCTCTCTCTCTCTCTCTATCTCTCTCTCTCTATATATATATATAAACATGCATCACAAATTCATATTAATACCTCTGATAGTTCAGTCCACAATCCTTTTAGCTTTCTCAGGCATGCAGCACAGTCCTCTCCCTGAGTGGCCCTCTTGAAGCCCCCTTTCTAGAGAAAGCCCCACCCATCCCCAGACTAGGGGAGAAATTTATACTGTTCTCACAAACCAGTTTAGACAAAACTCTTCAGTAAGCCTCTTGCAAAGTCCTCTCGGAGGAGTCCAAGAGATGTGGGACACCTTGTAAACCTGCCTCTGAAGAGACTCCAGCTCACACTCACTGTTACTGCCTAGCATATTGGTGCTCTATCAAAACTGAGGCACACACACAAAAAACCCCAGACTAATGGCTATATACATCCTATAGATATTCTCAAGGTTCTGACTGGGGACAGAGGAATGCCATTAGCCACATTAGAAAACATCCATGGTCAAGTTTGGAAGGAATCTCCTGACTCCGGTAGTTGGCTTAAATGGAACACACCAAAGGGCATGGGCAGTTGCCCTTCCTACTACTTCCTTGTTGGTGATGCACAGATAAAGGTTTTTGATCATTCACACGATGGTTAGAGGCAATTCCCCCAGGTGTTGCCAAATCAGAAAATCATTTCCATGTTTCTGTGATAACTATGTCTCTGTCACTGCATGTACTTTTATGAATATCTCAACGGAAAGGTTAGGGAGTAAATCGATGCAACTAGTTGGTCATCATGAAGCATTAGAAATCTCTGTATATGTTTGGAATTTTTTTAAGGTTTTTAGGTTACTTTTAGGAACATCTTTAAGATGAAGGAGTATAAAAGAAGATTAAAATAATATCAAAGTTATGCATAATTAATTTTTAGTCTGTCCTGTGTAATTTCATCATACAAAATATATAGCTGTTTCTGTTTCTGTAAGTGGTTTCTTGTAATATTTTAAATTAAAATAATAGGCAGTTCACTCAATACTGCACCAGAAGTTAGAGGTCAAGTCCCAATGAGTATGGGTGTCCTGAGAATTTGTGATTATTATTGGTAATAATCACTGTTTGCCACAGGGTGGCAAACAAGGTTACCAATAATAATCACAAAGGCCAACAGTGATAGAAAAAAACTGTTGTTGATGAGTTCGATGTTCACCTCTCCCTGATAGGATGAGTTGCTAAGCAGTGAGCTCAAATTTCTATCTCGTTAAATTTTACCTTGATAGAATTTCCATCCTCTCCTCCAAGCATCCCCTGTCTCTCAGTTTCATTGTGAATATGGTGGATGAAGGAAACACATTTTCTGAATTGAATACAGACAGAGTATTTTGTATTTCTAACAGTACTTCTTACTTATGCACAAGAGCATGGCTAAAAAGCAGAAGTTCTAAATAGAGATTCTAAGGGATTGATGAGCTGTTTACTTTCTCATGTCATCAATTATCAAGGCCAATAAATCAATCGGACTGATTGGCTCCCTACAGCACTGTGTAGGATGCATTTCTTCATACACTGATATACTACCATTTATTGTTACTCTTTAATGATCATTGGCCAGTTTCCAGTACACAGTGAACGGGCAATGCTTCAAAAGTCAACTAGAATAAAATCTTCCTGTTCCCATATTTTAAAATTATTACTTCATTCACTTAACTAACATCACTACCGTTTCTAACCTTTATTCTAAGCACTGTTCTAGGCTTGTAATAATTATATCACAGTCCTTGCTTTCATGACAATACATGAATAATTATTATTTGAGCTAGTGTTTACAAAACATTGCACAAGAAGCACGGTAAAATGTCACAGAGATACAGAAGTAGGAATAAGTGCTCCCATCTGAGAAGATTAGGGAATGTTTCATAGAGGACTTAGTATCTGAGCTTATCTGTAAGAGTATGTAGGTTTTGAACAGATGAGATTAAGAGATGATGGAAGGACACTCCTAGCAAATGGAGTAGCATGGCAAAGTATATGAATATTAAAAAAAAAAAAAAAAGGCAAGTGGCCTTTTGACTGACGGGTGGGGTACTTAAAGACAGATAGAATAAAATGTAATTTTGGAAATGCAGGTTTGAAATAAGTCAGGGAAAATTTGAATCCCAGCCTAAAAGTTTCAGATTCCCTTTTGCAATCTGTCCAGCAAATAAAATAAACTTTGAAATTTTATTTACTTAAATTCTGACTAAATATGTCCCATTTATGCTATCTGAAAGAATTTCTTACTTGCAAGAAAAAATGTTTTCAAAATCTACAGATTTAATGTTCTACAATATCAATTGAGTGATTTTTTAAAATAAGTTGAAATTTTTCGTTTTCACTAAGTACATTATATGTTAGAGAGCGACACCTAATGGTAATATGTTATTTTACAGCTAATTCTATGATTCAGGAAAGATTGGGGAGTCCTCCCAGAAGGAAGACTTCCCAGGACTACTGTACGGGCTGTGATGGACACTAAGGGCAGTGAAAAGAGATGGCAGGTGATTGGGAAGGGCCCCAGATTTCCTGAACTACCAAGTTCCAACAGAACACCAATTATCAGTTGGGATATCATGTGGGACCCTCCATGCCTGTGTTTCCTGCATCGGCCAGGTGATGACAAGCCTAAAGTATTTTTAACTAAGGATAGTATAAGAGTGAAAAATGTACACCTATCTAATACTAGGTTCTTCAGATCCCCGGGAATTATAATGTATACACAGCAAGAAGACAAACCCCAAATGTCCAAATGTTTGTCTAACACCACACATAAACCGTAAAAATTTATAAGAACAGTCTTACATTCTACTACTGGTGTCTTTCTGAAAAAAGGAGGTAACATCACAAAGTGTCATAAAACGCCTTCAGCCCCCTGAAGTTATTCTTGCGCCACCTCCAGTTCAAATGCCATGGCAGCATCTGCCTATCCATGGTCATGGGTTTATGCTGGAGGACCTTGTCTTTTGCTTACATCCTGCAAATAGAGTGGGGGATGATCCAGACTAGGGTACACTCTCTGGAGCACGTTGGGGGAACAAATCCAACCCATTAAAAAAAAAGTCACGCAATGACTACAATAATTTTCAATGCACACATTCTCTTGCTCACCCTCTAATACTGGCAAGCTTAGAAAGAAAATGTTGTGTTGTTTCAATGAACAGGAACTTAGTTCTCACTTACTGTCTGTCTGTGTTTAGTATGAAGACCAGTCATCACTCTAACCAGCTGGGACTCCCGGCTGCAATCCATAAATGCTGGACTAGAGAAGAAAAAGTAAAAGTTAGCACAGAACACCTAGGTCATTTCAGGTCCTCCATTTGTCAACAACACAGTCTTCTACTCACATCTTCAAGTAGCACAAAAAAGAAAACCAAAATAATCCAATTTGCTTATATGATTCTAACTAGGTACACTTCCTTTCAGCTTTTAGCTCAGGTTTTATCATTTTAGCTCCCACCATGACTTTGAATTATATTTCTATTAGGATACAAGTTTATGTATATAATTTATTTTCCTAAATGACATTAATTTAATGCCATGTATTGAATATCTGTTATGTGCCATCACAGAATCATGTACAAGGAAAAAGGCTGACAAAAAACAAGTAAACTTTGTTCCCAACATCAAATGTTTGTTTTTCCTCTACATATGCATCCTAAGAAAATATTCTTAGGCACATCAGGTTTACTCAAGTCTCTTAGCTTGACTCAGCTAGATTTATATTATATAATGGCTAAAATAGACTTCAAAAATTTTCAATTCCTATTCTTGTTTATATTGTAATCTCCCAAGAACTTATGAGACATTGGAGGAAGAGACGGATGTTCAAATATACAGGGACTACCCTAAGATATGAACATAGGCTGGCAATGCAAATAGAAAAATTATTGTGGAATCTGGAGGGATTCAATGAGAGTGATCAGGGTATATAGGCCCCACCTGCCTTTTCAAGCCCCCAGAGGCGGGGGGCAACTAGTATGGATGGAAGGACCTGATGTTTCCCAAGGTGGCACTGCATGCTAACGGCCCTGCCAGGACAGGCTCCTTGGTGCGTTGTAAACAGAACAGCAGGCAGGATAAGTGCTCCCAGGAGGATGCCTACCAGCCACCCCAACACAGGGTTCTTTCCAGCTGGTTGGAAGCCTGCCTCTGTGACAAGATAAATCCTAAAGGGACTGATTCTCCCTTCATCTCTCCTGCTTCCCCCACCTCTAGCAGAATAATATTTCTAGCGAGAATCACAAACAGTGATGCCTTTTGTCCACAAGTTTGTTAATTTATTTTAGTCTGAACACCCCAAGCCCGATTTGCATTCTCCTTTAAAACCACAGCTTGAGCAACGTCGCTTGTAAAATTAGATAACAAACAGCTACATGAAGTCTAAACCACAAGAAAACACTTGTGTACAAGAACTTTCCAACTTTACTTGGCCACTTTGCAGTGCATGAATTTCTTTAAACAACGTATAGCATATTTTTAAACCAAATCTGAACTTCTCTGCCTTTCGATTCATGAATTTAGCCCATTCACATCTTACGTAAAAGAAAATATACATATACCTTAACTCTGTTTGTTGCTTTTAGGTTTACTCTTTATTATTCTTTATTGTTGTAGATCCTTCTGTTCACAGTGGCCTCCAGACACACACTCTAGAGGCCTCCGGACACACCATCCAAGAGGACATTCTGTGATGAGGGAAATGTTCTATATCTGTGCTACCCAATTCAGTAACCCCTAGCCACGAAAGGCTATTGGGCACTTGAAATGTGGTTAGTCCAACTGAGGGACTGGAATTTGTATTTAATTTAATTTTAGTTATCTTAAATTTAAATGGTCACATGTGGCCAGTGGCTACTGCATTGGACAGTGTAACCTAGAAGCTTTTGTCAGGCTGGGATGCTGGGAGAGGAGGGTCCCCACTTGACCTACAGGAGCCAGGAGCCTGAGGCTAGCATATCTGAGTCCAGCCTGCTTTGTCAGCAATTCCAGAGCAAAGGAGGGTCCAGGTAGCAGAGAGGAGAAGAAAATTGCCATCTTAAACAGGCTCTGGGTCAGCTCTCCAGGTGTCTTTTGCCTTTCTTCAGACTACTGGCATCAAGAGCATCGAAATGTCTCATCTCCAGGACTCTGAAGTTTTCCACAACACCAGGAAGCCCTCTCAGGCATTAAGGGATCTCTACCTGATGTCTTAATGAAGATCATGGGTAGCCAGTCCCCTTCCTCTTGCATACTTGGTTTGCTGCTCTGGTTTCTGGCCCTAGACTTAGACCTGTGGTTCTCAAATTTAAGGAGACAGTGGGATAAGGCAGTTCATCGGGAACCACACACAGCAAGTTAGACAGGCCAGCTCCTTTTCAAGAGGATCCAGAGGCTTCCACTTGCTGGGCCATGAAGAAGCCACAAAAATCTGCCATTTCACCATAGGCTTTGAGGAGAGACTAGCCCTCTCCGTTTCTGTGTCTCTCAACTCCTCACAGCAGCACAGGGGACTAGCAGCCCAGGGGTTCTCCCAAGTTTCCTCCTTTAGTTGTTATAATGTTCCAGAGGAAATGGGAATGGGGGCTGTCAAGCCTGTCATATTCCAAGAACCTCCTCCAGCAAATTCTCTGAGAAAGTGTTGCATCATTGTCCTAACTACCTTCCAAATGAATAACTAAGGAGTTGGAAATGCTAGACAATTTCAGCCTGGGTCCCAGAAGTCTGTTCACCCATGGTTGGATGGAACTTTTCTAAAACTTAGCTCTTCCTACATTCTCCTTTAGGCAATCTTTCCCACCTCTAACTACTGACCGTACTCTGTCCTCTGTGGCAGCTCCCCTCCTGCCCTTCTTCGTTTTTTGTTTTGGAATATACCTTACATATTATTAACATTTTAGAACTACAAGGAGACTAAATATCTTCTAGTCTAAGTCCCTAAATTTACAGGTGAGGAAAAAGAATCACAGGAAGGACAAATAGAAGGCATGCATGCTGTCACTTTCCCTTCCTCTCCCATACAATGACAGAGATCACTAAACAATTAAAGAAATCTTTTGGACTGGCCTCCAAATCTTTCTCAACAGAATACTCCAGGCAGCCTCTTCATATTTTATTATGAAACATGATTGGCATCATACGTTAAGCCCATTTGCCAATCCAGTGTTAAATGATGTCAAAGTAATCTGTGGCAAAACTAAGACTGAGACCTGAACCCATGTCCCCTGTTTCTCAGGCCACTGACCTTTCTACTACTTCACAGTGCTGTGCTTATGTTCAAATGTCATGCTTTACATCCTCCCAGCAACGCTTCACTTAGGTTTAAGTTTTCCAAAAACCATCTAATCATGTTGTTTGCCTTTTAACTTATTCTTCTTGAATAAGGAATACATTTACAGGGTTTAAAAATCAAAGTTTGGGATTAGCAAATGCAAACTATTATATATAGAATGGATAAACAACAAGGTCCTACTGTATAGCACAAGAAACTTTATCCAATATCCTGCTATAAACCATAATGGAAAAGAATTTTTAAAATACAAAAAAAAATATTAAAGTACTATAAAGGTGTGTCCCGAGAAGCCATGCTCCTACCCCATTCCCACACACACCATCCGTCCACTTTTATTAGTTTCTCATTTATCCTTCCAGGGTTTCTTTGTGTAAATACAAGCAAATCAAATATATATTCTAATTTTCTGCCCTGGCTACACACAAAAGGTAGCATATTATATACAATTTTAGCACTTTGCTTTTTTATAACTTAATATATTCTAGAAATGGATCTTCCTCATTATTCAGCAGGTACAAAATCATGTTACCTTTGACATTTAGCTCCTTCAAACAAGATCCAATCTGCAAGACATGTCTTCTTAAGCCCTTTTTTTGTCCTCTCTGAGCTGTGATGTCACTATTTGGGCAGTTAACGTCTAAGCAGCCCTTTTTACATATGTTTAAAGATTTTTCATGATCCTCCTCAGAATGCAGGACAAGTTTTTCTATTATCCAGCAGTTATGGCCAACACTTTTATTTTAAAATAAACTTTATTACAACCACCACTCTTTTGAGAAACATTTTTTAAAGGCATGCAGGCACACATAAAGTATCATAATCGCATTGATAAGAGGTCAGTATTTTGGAGTTGCCAGGTAGAAACCTGGAGGTTTCAGAATTGATTTTAAGGATGGAGGCCTGGTTATTACACATCTGCTCCTAAGACTGCTGTCAGTTCCACTCTCAGAAGGCCCGAGGCTTCTCTGGCACACAGGTCCTTGGTAGAGCCCCTTTAGATCTGCGGTTGCCCTAAAATTGACCCACTAGACCGAGCTCTGATTAAGTGGACCCCAAAGTGTCCACCCATATTCTTTTGTCAACTGCCCTGAGTGAGCGCGCCTGATCTATCAGAGGAAAGTGTAGAGTCTTCGGTCTGTGCAGCATCCTTGCATTTTCTGATCTTTATTACCTTCTATATAGGTACAAATCACTTTTGCATTTTTCAGTTCCTTTCAATTGCCCTGATAATAGAGAATGACCCCTCCTTAGAAAGCCAGCATCTCTATGGGAAAATAAATGCTGGGGACATTATACAAAGCAAAGAAACAGATTTAAGGATATATATCCTCATTTCCTTCACAACACTTCTTGGATGGCCAATTTCTTTGAACAAAGGCTAAGAAAACAATTTAGGCACAGCGTGGATGGAGATAAAGAATAACAAGACCTTGTAGCTTGGATTATTGATGCCAGAGAGGTGGAGACATCACATGGAGATTGTTTTGTCTTTTTCCTACCACTGCTCCCCAGAGAGAGACAATCTGGGAGCCCTGTGAAGAGAGCACACCAGGCACCCTGCAGGGCCCCAGGACGGAGCAGACACCAACAAGTCAGTCTAAATGCTAGACAAGAACATCAGCCTTAACAGCATTAATTAGTAATTTATTTCTTCCTCATGTAGCCAAGCACTTAATAATCTGAATCTTGGGAGGTAGCTGAGTAATAAAGTCACTGCTGGACAACCCATCTTGACTTTAGAAGTTGCTATTGTTTTTTACCTTACCCTCAAGTGTTATCATTAGGTTTTAAGCAAAACCAATTTTCTTAATCATCCCCAATCTCCCCACCCCTTCTTCACTAGAATAGTATCATCAACAGGCTGCACAAATTGGGCATCTGAGATTTAGCTGGATTAGTAACACCTCAAAAGATCATTTATGGCTGTAGCAATCAGCCTCCAATTTCATCTAATTAGAGAGCAAGATTGTTTCCCTAAATCCTCACTAATATTTTGAGTTAACAAACAAGGAAGCAATCCTGATAAAGAGAATAAATGAGTTTCATAAAGCCACCGCTTTTTTTTGCTCCCTCTTCAATAACCTGACCACTATGCCCCAGGTACAAATTTAAGTGTCAGGAACAGAATACATAAGCATTCGTCACAACAGTCATTAGCCAAAAAACCTCCAAAGAAAATCCCCTGAATCAGAAGCATTTTAACTCTGGGGCTGCCATCCACCAGGAACAATGCTACTGCTTTTTTTTTTTTTTTTTTTTTTTTTCCCAGTACGCGGGCCTCTCACTGCCGTGGCCTCTCCCGTTGCGGAGCACAGGCTCAGAGGCCATGGCTCACGGGCCCAGCCGCTCCGCGGCATGTGGGATCTTCCCGGACCGGGGCACGAACCCGTGTCCCCTGC
>NC_041224.1:120974340-120985004 GCF_002837175.3 Physeter macrocephalus | reverse complement strand
CCGGACCGGGGCACGACCCCGTGTCCCCTGCATCGGTAGGCGGGCTCTCAACCACTGCGCCACCAGGGAAACCCAATGCTACTGCTTTTATGCTTAAATTCTTAAACACTCAGGGACAGAGACAAATCTTGCTTGGTCCCTCATCATGAGAGTACTTAAGTATTTACTAAAGCTAATTTCTCCCAATAAATTATAGCTCATTCCCCAAAGATGTTATTTCTCAAAGACACTGTGAAGCATTTAAAAAGATGGGGATGTGGCAATCTGACTAAGCCTGCTCTAGCTTGGTAAATGACAACTTTTTTTCATCTGAGACAACTGTAGCCTATGTCTGTTTTGAGCACACATAAGGATATTAAAATTAATGTAAAATTGGATGGAATGTTGGCAAGCGTGCCCCATGGGTAACAAGATGAGAAATAACATAGCAAATACACAGAACGGGGCGTAGAGAAGAACTGGCTGAAAAGAAGAGAAGGAAATAAATAGAAGACAGAAGAAGGGTTAAAGGGGGAGAGAGAGCCGGCTGAGGTTGCCTTGACAAAGAGTGTGTGGCCACTTTTGTGCTCCACGAGGGGGGATCTGGTGGGTCAGAACTTGGGCTGATTGACTAAGTGTCCTGTAAATGTGCCTGGCTTTGTCCCAAGCTCTTAATGCACAGTGACCCTGGCAGGGTCATTCTATACCTCGGCTTACTTGGCAACATTATTCTGGAAGATAAAGGGAGAGGCTGTATTGGGGAAGCAATAAGAAACGGGGTGTCCAGTGGGATATTCGGGAATTCTGGTTTTCTCCTTCCTCAACAGAAGAAGTTCAGGCAGGGTCCCTTAACATTTGCCCTCAGCAAAATTAAATGTGTCACCCACTCCTGCCATTTGTAATCAAAGGAGTACAATGGGCAGAGTTTACAACTTGCTTTCCGGAAACTTTAAAATGTCTAGTAATTTATTTTAAAGTTAATTACTCACTTGCAGGTGTGCAAACTTACATTTCCTAGAAATCTGGAAAGCCAACTAAACCCCTTGATTTTCTGAGGACCAATAGTATAGCTTATTAAGGCAAACGTCAACAAAACAAAGAGAGCCTGCCCATTGTTTTCCCACTCGCCATAAGTGCAAATAGCACCCCAGTGGGAGTCTGGAGACCTGTTTATTTTTCAGCTGACAAAGGTGAAAGCTATTAAGTGGTGGAGTCCGATCTGAGCTCCATTGTATCGGACTCGGTTGTGTCCCACACTTGTTCCCTGACCTCTAAACCACACATCAGCCAGTCCTTTGTACCCTGATTAATTACCAAACGAATATTTTTCAAACTTCACAGATATCCGAGAAATGCCAAGATGCTAAAGAGCAAGTCAAAGGGTCCCACCTTCTGCTGATGGGCTGCCTACCTTGTGTGAAGCCATCCCCACCTTGGTGGAACTGAGGACCCTTTTAATAGCTAACATTTATTAAGCACTAAACTATGTGCCAGTGTTCTGAACACTGTCTGTGAATCAACTCATTTATTATTCACAACTACTCTGAGAGGTGGTTGTCCCATTTTACAGATAAGGACACTGATCCCTAGAAAGGTTAAGTGGCCCAAGGCCTCACCACAAGTGGCTGGGGGATGCCTGAGTATAAACTGTGGCTCCAAACTGTACCTCCCTCTGTGAGACCAAGCCACCATCTCCCTATCTTCTCTCACTCCTTTTTTAAGGCTGCTGATATTTTTCTTTAAGGTCATACCCCCAAATGCTTAGTTTAGAAACGTTTAAATATGTTTTATCATTGCCATCTTCTACTAAATTTGTACTTTTTCCCAAATATTATCGTGTCTTTCCATTATTTTGATTTTTACTTAAAAAAAAAAAAAAAAAAAGAAATACCCAGGTCGTATACTATAGGATCCTTCTCCTTCCAACCACAGCCTGTGCAATCAAATTTAACCCCAGAGACAACCAGGGCTAACAGTGTGAGGTGTGTATATGTGTACCCCCTATGTATTTATTGTATTGTATCTAGGCACCATATGTATGTTTGTATGAACTTAAATATATACACAAACACATCTACTCTTTTTAACATAAAGGGACTATACCCAAGATATAGTTCTGCAACTTGCTATTA
This sequence comes from Physeter macrocephalus, assembly GCF_002837175.3. Lineage (NCBI taxonomy): Eukaryota > Metazoa > Chordata > Mammalia > Artiodactyla > Physeteridae > Physeter > Physeter macrocephalus. The sequence continues at coordinate 120,982,893 of NC_041224.1, read as the reverse complement.
TCAATAAACAATAGATCTTGAAGCTCTTTCAATGCCTATGCATATAGATATGTCATTCTTCTAAGAGATGCAAATAGTCAAATGTCACCTTGACCGAGGGTATCCCTGGCCGTCCTATACAAAATAGCACCTCACCTACCTCTGTCATTCTCGTGCCTGACTTTGCTTTATTTTCTTCTCAGCTTTTATCAACCCCAGACACGTATTTATTTGTTTACTGTCTCCCTCCACTAAAAGGTAACCTTTATGAGACAGGGCTTCCTTTTTTTACTGGTGTTTTCCCAGCCCATAGAGCAGTGCTAGCACCTCTGAGGTGCTCAAAACATATTTTTTTTTTCAGTGAACACTGTTGAGATTACCCTTCAAAAAGACTATCGATTTACATAATCACAATAGTGTATGCGTGCCCACTGACCCACACCCTCACTAACATTGCATATTATAGGACATTTAAATTTTTGTTAATCCAAGAGCTCATTTTAATCTACATTCCCTGACAATTTGTTGAGTAAATTACCTGCTTAAATACGTTTTTTCAATGTTTCTGATGAACCTAGGGGCAGGACAAGAGTAAGACGCAGATGTAGAGAATGGACTTGAGGACACGGGGAGGGGGAAGGGTAAGCTGGGACAAAGTGAGAGAGTGGCATGGACTTATATATACACTACCAAATGTAAACTAGATAGCTAGTGGGAAGCAGCCACATAGCACAGGGAGATCAGCTCGGTGCTCTGTGACCACCTAGAGGGGTGGGATAGGGAGGGTGGGAGGGAGACGCAAGAGGGAGGGGATGTGGGGATATATGTATACATATAGCTGATTCACTTTGTTATAAAGCAGAAACTAACACACCATTGTAAAGCAATTATACTCCAATAAAGATGCTAAAAAAAATAATAAATAAGTTTTTTCTCTTTGGCAGTTGGATTTGATTTCTTCTTACCTACTTGTAGGAGCTCTTTATAACTTCTGGGCACCAATCCTTCGTATCTTATGAGCTGAAAATATTTTGTCCTATTCTGGCACTTGTGTGCCACTGGTTAGGCACGGAAGATTTGACTGGCTCCTCAGGGAGTCCCGCTACTGGAGACCAGAAGTCCTATGGACTAAACATCATCGTGAACTGACTTGTTCCAGATGACCTGGGCTTTCCAGAACCATTCAGTCAGCAGCTACCATTCACTGAACACTACTCTGAGTAAAAAAGATTCCCAAGACTGTGCTTCCTACAAAGCCTTGCCAGAGAGCACAGTGTTGAATCAGCTGCTGTCAGGCACTCATCAGGTCAAGCTAAAACATTTAAGGAATATTGCTGGAGGACACGCTGCCCATCTAGGCCTTTGTATATTCTATCCAGCCTAATTATCGGAGAGCTGAATTCTTGGCCTCTGCTCTCTTGGAGTCACACTAGCTGACCTCCACTTATCCAGCTAGCTGGTTAACAGATGTTCCTCATTCCCTCTGAAAATGCACCAAGGAAAGCCCAGGGCCAGCTGAATGCTAGCAGCTAGCAAATCCGAGCGTTTCTGTCTCCCCAGTTATTTGTTTGCCAAGACTCAGCTGTGTTTTTTCTCAAATCTATTTATACTATTTAATTTTGTCACTATAATTTATAATTTGGTTAAATATTATATAAAGTAATCAAAATGTGGGTGAAAAGAGATTAGTTGTTTCTGTGAAAACTTAGTTGATTGCTCTGGATACTCAGTAAATTAGGTGCTAAAAATTGCTGTCACACTATATTTATATGAGACAACTGTAAAAAAAAAAATGGGAAATTTCCAAAAATGTGGAAATTTAGAATCATTCCTCCTTCAGACTGGATAGTAAAGAAAAGGCCCAGGCTCTACATCAAAAGCCAGGTCAACGACTGCACCTTTAGTTATAATAAAATGAATGTCACATGCATGATTTTTTTTATGATTCTCTGCTTTAATACACTTTTATAGTAGCTGATCCTACCCAAATTGTACTCTGCAGATGGCAGAGGCGGCAGCAGCAGTGGAAGCTTATTACAAATGCAGGACATCAGGCTGGCCCCAGACTTGCTGATTCAGGACCTACATTTTAACAAGTTCCTCAGGTGACTGAGCACGTTGCACTTTGAAAAGCACCCATCTACAGAGTGTGTTCCCTCTGATTTTATAAGGGATATTAAAATAAATCTTTGCCGTTGAGGAATTTTCTAGGTATTACTCAGCCCATGTCAAAATGTCTTTTAAATCTGGTGGTAGGAAAAGTTTCTTCCTCACAGACAGTAGTAATTATAATATCAATCTTACTTTCCTTTTCATTTTGACCACAAGGAAACTCATAAGCAGAGTTTTTACTCTGCTATGTCATCCGTTCTTGTCTTCTTATTTTCATTGGTACTTCCCCTAGTGTGATAGCTGTTATTTATGCTTTGTTATTTCATTGCTTTATGTTTCTTGAAATTTATTTACTTTAGTGTCTTCCCTAACATCATTTACAGAGAAAAGTAGGGAGGTTAAGAGATAAACACTCCTCAGCCTAGCACCGGCAGACTAGTCAGGATTTAATCTGACACCACCCACATCCCTGACCTCAGTTCCTGCTTCCGCCCACATGGACATCAACCTCTCTCCTTTACTCAAACATCCTTCTGCTTTTCTCCTGAACTCTTGATCTCTCAGAGTTCAGCCCAAATTATATCTCCTTTTTTCAAGGTTTTCCCTGGTCATTCTGGAGCAAAAGTCCTTTCCCCACTAAACTCCAAAAGCACTCTGTTGGTACCACCCCTCCAAATACAAATTCACATTTAGGCAAATATTGAGTCCAACTGCCTACATGGCTTGCAAGAGCACTTTGAGGGGAGGGAACATGTGTCATTTGGGTACCTGCTGCACAGTAAATGCTATATTAATGAATGAATAAATAAATGTGTAATGGAATGAATTAAGTACATATGATGAGAGTTTCATTTGGTTTAAATTCAAAAAACAAAAGAAAAAGATTTGACACAGGTAGCCACCGACCTGGTCAGTAAAATAACACATTATTTTTACATTTTCTGCTTTACTCATCATTCGAAGAAAGTCATAACCTAGAATTTGGTTGGGGGTCTGAAAACTTTACTCAAAACATGTGAGACGACACGTATGATGTGAACTTTAAGTCAAGACAATGGGATGTTAGGATGTGTGGTAGGGTGGGTCAGATGTCCATGTACAATTTGGACGGGTGATAGAAAATATTTCCATCTTTACACAAACAACACTGCTCACCTGGGGCTTCTGGAACGACTTCTAAAGACTCACAGGCCTTTAGCCTTTTAAGGCCAAAAGCTCCCCACAGACTGTCTCACAAGGATCTGCAGGGGAATGGTAACATTGACTTTGGTGTCCGAGAGACAGTGCAACACAGCAGCAGACAGACAGCCTGGCACACAGCCAGCCAAGAAAATGGAACATCTGTGTGTGAGCAAAATACCACTGACCTTGAGCTAAAGGAATGAACCTCTGGCAGGGAACATGAAAAGGCTCAGACTCCCTAAGCAGAGAACGAACTTCACTCCCGTGTAAGTGCAGGGGAATGGCTCATGCCACATTCACTCGCCTGGCACACAGCAGTAAATCAACGAAGCCAATTTTGTAATTAGGAGACACAGAGGACAATAAAGTTTACCAATTCTCTGACCTTCCATTGAGATCAGTACTGTCTGACAGAAATGTAAGGCAAGCTATGAATGTAATTTTAAATTTTCATAAAAAGGTTTAAAAGAAATAAGTGAAAATTTTAATAATATGCTAAAAATAGTAATAATAAGCTATGTTTAACCCAATGTACATGAACTGTTAGCATTCCAATATGTAATCAATATTTTAAAAATTATTAATGAGACACATTACATCCACTTCACATACTAGGTCTGTGAAATACACCATCTCATTTTGGACTAGCCACATTTGAAGTGCACAGTAGGCACCTGTGGCTAGTGGTTACGATATCGGACAGTGCAGACTTTAGATACTGAAAACACAGAAGCGGTAAAGTAAGCATCCATAAATAATGGGAAAGGTCCTGGCTTTGTAGACCAAGGCACCAAGCTACATTTCTACTCCTTGGCTTACTAGCTAGCTCTTGGCACAAGACAGGCCATGTAACCTCTTCCGAGCCTCTCCACATTAGGGAAATGTTGGTAAGTAATCTCTACCTTCAAGTTGCAGGGATGAATGTATGAAGAGTCCCTAGCAGGATATGGGCCCCATAGGACACTCAGTAAGTGACAATGGATATGACAATATATCCAGAGAGAAGGACTCCAGTGCTAGCTGTGAGAAATCCCTCTGAAGGGTGTTAAATCCTTGTGACTCTCCTGGTTTAAAATCACAGTAATAGAAGAGAAAGAGGACAGTTTCATTCTATTTTTTTCTAATTTTACAGTATGTTATTCCAATAGATTGTATTCCTTTTATGAAAATACACAGATTGGAGAAAACCATATGTTTTGTTATCATCTTTAAATCAAGGAGTCAAAACATTTTGAATGTGCAACAAATCAATATTTAGAGAAGTTAGAAGATAAATACCTTTCACCAAGGAATGTTTCACCTCATACCACCACTCACACAAAATGATTTCATGATCAAGAACTTTAAAAGAAAGTGGCTAGTGTCAAACAGCTAAGTAGATACCTGAAAATGTTTTCAGACTTCTGTAGTGACCTGGGGCCCAGGTCACTACAGAATTTAACATCTCATGTGCTTAAGTGTCCCTTTCTCTTCTGTCACCAGTGGGTGTAGCTGGGGTCTTGGGAACCCAGTCTACATTTTTGCTGTATTAAAAAGTATTGATCGGGGGCTTCCCTGGTGGCGCAGTGGTTGCGCATCCGCCTGCTGATGCAGGGGAACCGGGTTCGCGCCCCGGTCTGGGAGGATCCCGCATGCCGCAGAGCGGCTGGGCCCGTGAGCCATGGCCACTGAGCCTGAGCGTCCGGAGCCTGTGCTCCACAATGGGAGAGGCCACAGCAGTGAGAGGCCCGCGTACCACAAAAAAAAAAAAAAAAAAAAAAAAGTATTGATCGTATTGGAAAATATCTCAGAAGAAAAGGAAATGAGATTAGGCATTCAGCAAGTAGGAAGTTGTTCTAGAAGCAGAGTTGCTTTACATAGATTTTAATGGAAAAAAAAAAAAAAGACTGTCAAGAGACAAATTGTGAAGAGACAATTTCCTGGCCTTAAGCAAAAGGAGAATAGGATCAGTTAGGTAGGTGGAAGCAGGGCTTGGGAGATATAGGAATTCACAGTCTTCCAGAAAAATCTAAGGTCAAAATAATTACTAGAGAGACTAGGAAAGAATATACATTATGATATAAAGACACAGGGTGCAGGGGGCAATGTCTCAAATCACTGTGCAGGAGGAAAAGGGATTGGTTTCTCATGGACAAGCAGGGCAGCAAGGTAAGAGTATGAAACTAGAAGGGAGATACCAGAGTGACTTCCTGGAGGGCAAGAATAATTAGAAGACAAGAATAATTTCTCCTTTCAGAACAGAACTACAGCTTCAGAGATGCACCAGTAAGAAGCTGGGTCGAAGTCACTGCAGCCCTTAGAGAGGTCAGATGTGAACTGTGGCAAACTGCTTCCATGTGGAAGGAGAAAGAAGGGCTGGGGCACTCTGGAGGCTGAGGGGACAGAAAGATATCCTGTGTGGTAGAAAGCAGAGAGCAATCTCACTTACGAAAATATTCAGGACAGGATTCTTTTTAGGTTGACATTGTTAACTGTAAGTATTAACCATCTTTTACATTCCCCCCTGCCTCCAACTTTCCACCCTTCACCTTTTCTTTTTTCCTTTATGGTGGCCATTGACAACAGTTTAAGGAGAACCAGCTCTTGCCTCCTAAGAGTGAGGAAATTCTACAGAACCAACCTATCAAGTGGTTAGATTAGAAGGTACTGCTGGTGGGGAAAAGAGACATGTTGGGAAAATGTTTTTTATTTAGCAAATTTGAAAACAGTACTTCTATAAGAATGATTATTTCCCACATGTTTTTTTTTTTTCTTTAGAAAGTTTTCAACTGACACAAATTTTCCAGAAGACTTGTAAAAGCTGTTAGCCAGGTTCGGAACAAGTTTCACCACATGGCTTCTTGAGGTCAAAAGCAGTAATGTGTGACTCTTACAAAGGGACTCCTCTTTCCTCATGCTGTTTGGCCACAGTTTTGTGCCTCTACAGCCTCACAGGATAAAGCCAAGATAAACACTCCACATCGTCTCACTCTGCCGTGGTTTACAATCTACACTTACTACAGTGTCAAGCATTTCAAAATTGCTCTGGGTCTTGTTGGCAAGTTATTATCTACCGGGAAATCTGGAATTAGTAGAGGAAGGCACCACCTAAAGCAGTGGCTTTTAAACCTTTTTCTTACCTCAACCCACAGTACAAAATAATTTTTAGATCGTGACCCTGCACACACATACATAAAATACACAAAAATATACATAAACTGAATCAAGAGAATCATGAAACAATACTTTATTACCCGAGATGCACTCTGAAATTTCAATTCCAGCTCTATTTCATCCAAAAATAAATAAAACAAACTTGTTGTTGCCCACTATAACTGATCACTGTCCATTAAGGGGTCCTAACCCTGTTTGAAAAACACTAACCTAAAGGCTTTCCACAATCTGGCCCCATCTCCCTATCTGGTATGAGTTCCCATTTCTCCTAACACAGATTTTAAAGTAATATAACAGCTTTCTTTTATTGTGTACCTATAATGTGACTATGTGTATAATATCTCTATTACTAACAACCCTGTGATAAGAGTATTGATTTCCTCCCAATAGACAGATGAAGAAACTGAGCCTCAGAGAAGTTGATCAAGCAAGTAAGTGACTAAGCTAGAACTTGAACTAAATGGGTGTAACCCTGGAGCCCCTTCTTTTTCCACTGGAACACATTGGCCTCCAAGTGGGCACGACTCCTTATTGCCCCTCCATCCACTCTGCCTGGAGCCCACCCATGTTCATGCTGTTCCCCTAACTGGAAAGCCCTTCCAGCCTCTGCTTCTAGCAATTCACACTTGCCTACTGGTATTTCTGGACCCAGCTCAAACCATGCTTTTTCCAAGAAACTACCCAGATGATGTTGGCCCTTGTTCTCCTTCCTTCTCACTCTGGGAGGCAGGAAATCTCAGAGGTCAGAGCTGAAGCACAGGAATCAGACTGCCAGTTTTGATTGTTAGCTCAGCCGTATACAGTCTGGTGATGGTGTTAAACTTCTGTGTCTCCATTTCCTCTTCTGAAAATGGAGATAATAATTGCTCCTACCCCGGAGGATTGTTGCCAAGATAAATAAGTTAATGACATAGAGGAATTCGTACAGAAGCTGGTACATAGTAAGTGATTAATAAATGTTAGTATTCAGTTGTACCACAATGAAACTTCATCAGATCCTGTCCTATCCCTTAATGTTACCCAATATGTATGTAGCTTATTTCTTTGACTAGAATGTAAACTCTTCTTGGGCGGGACTGTATCACATTTATATTTATAGAAGTACCCCAGAGTTACACAGTACCAGGCATGCCATATGCACTTAACAAATATCAGATTTAGGAATTGCAAAAATGGCAATGCCAGATGAAGAACTTTTTTTTTTAGCAAAAGAACAGCTGAGGAGGACCTGCTAGCCTTCACTTTTCTGAAGGTAAATATTAGTTACCATTGGAGATGATTTTGTTTTGGGAAATTCCTCAGGATGGTTTTTAAGTCCCACACATAGAAGTGCTCTGAGGACATCTGTGGTGCAGATGCTACTCTGTACTCTGTTTAGTGACTAAGCAGATATAAATTTCATAGATTATGTACTGAGACTGATGTTATTTTAGTTCTTGAGCTTTTATTTCCATTTAAGTTTACTTAGTCTCTTCAAATTTGATGCTGTCATTCTAAATATGATTCTCTCTCTCTCACTTCCCTTTCTTTCCTCCTTCACCAGAGCAGTCTAAGTTCCTAAGCCCAACCAGAGCAAGGATGGAGTGAGAAATAGGCCAATAAAGTCTGCAGATTTTTTTCCAGCTCTGGGCATTTAACGAGGCTGTGAACATGGCTCTCAGAGGTTGGCTGTTACACGCACCGCTGCAGAAAATAGGACATTTTAAACTCACTCGATATAGCCACTTTCTTTGTCCCTGGTTTTCTTCTTAAGCTCACCCAGTTTTACTCATTCTGCAAAAACCTCTGCCCGCTACAATAAGTACCTTGCAGTAAAGAAGAGACAGTTGGAGCAAAGGCAGAGACCTCCAGCCTGGCTGACTTTGGCCACCAGTTATAATGAAAACACAGTTTTTTTTCTTGAACACAGAACACAAAACAGCAAACACACACCAAAAAAAGGCACAAAGAGAAATCTCACGGGAAATTCATCCGGAACATCTAAGGAAAATCACATATTTCACTGTATTTGTTACCTTTTCCGGGAAGTGAAAGTGTGAGAGCCCTTAGACATCTGCCTTCGGGGAAAACATTTCTGTTCCACTAGAAAAGCCCTTACTGATTTTTTTTTTTTTTTTTTTTTTTTTT
>NC_041224.1:120969433-120974276 GCF_002837175.3 Physeter macrocephalus | reverse complement strand
CCCGTATCCCCTGCATCGGCAGGCGGACTCTCAACCACTGCGCCACCAGGGAAGCCCGCCCTACTGACTTTGATGGCACCCAAACACTGGTCTCCCTTCTAGAACTTCACCTGGTAAACGCTGATCCTCAAGACATGGTTCTGCACTCTTGCTCCCACAATCATTGCTGGTCTTGTTCAAGGAAGATTGGTGGGTGAAAAGGAAATACAGAGAGAAATGACAGCTCCCTGGAAGCGGCATTTTTTTTTCTAGAAAGTGACTTGAATAGGCTTCAGCTGAGGGATAAATCCTCCCCAAACTCTACCTGCTCTATTGAGGGTTCGTACAAAGTTCTAGAAGAGCCTGGACACTCAATGGATGCTCAGAATTCTTGGTGTTACAACCTGTCATTGTATGATTTCACTACAGAATCCCTCAGTGTGTTATATGGCACGTGCTTATGTTGGCACAAATAGAAATGTATAAATCAGGGTACAATCAGCCAGGTCTGAGGATGTTACAGCCTCCTTTGGAATACTGGTAGCACACTAACATTGCAAAATCAGATTCTTGGCTTCAGCCCAAAGCAATAGGTGCTGGGTGTGGTCAGGGTAGTGCTTTAGCACTCACGTTTATGGGAGTTTGGAGAAACTTCTTTTCAGAACCACATACCCACTTCGGTTTTTATACTGAGACTTGTTCTCCCAGGCTCCTTGGGACACTTCTGAAGACCACATCTGCTACCCCCAGCCATGAGCTCAAGTGATCGGTCAATATGGCCCGCTGGAGCCCGGGCGTGGCTGCCCATGGAGCTTATGACAAAGACAGACAGTGAGTACTGCAGAGCAGTGTTATTCATGGAAAATAAATAGTTTCCGTTAAGAAATCTTAAACAATGAATTTCAATAAATAAATAATTTTTCAATAATAGCAGAATACAGAACCAAAGAAAACAAAACTTCGCTGCAGAGTAAAATCTTTCTGACTCGTACCAACTTCATTTTGACTCCTCTTCCTCACATTCTCCACATAGTTATTTTAAAAGCAATTCCATTTCTACTAATAGGTTAACATTACCTTTCTTCTACGTCGCTGAAAGCTATAGCATCGGAAAGGCCTACTAGTCAGTTTTCAGAATTTCTAAACAATCCACATGCTCCTTCTAGAATAGTATGAGTACTTCCTCCTGAAGTAAAACTTTGTTAAGCAACATCCTACTTCTGAGATTCTTCTTGTCAAATCAGAACTCTCCCTTTGAACCTCCCTTTCCAGTAATTCTATCCAGGGACGAACTGACATCAGTGTCTGTTCTAAGCCTAAAGAAAGATATCCTTAACCTTTACACACCAGGGGCTTATTTTCAAAGAATAAGCATCATTTCATATGGGGTCAGAATACATCATGGGAAAAAAAAAACTTCAGGGAGACTACATCGAATCCTTCCCTGAAGCTTTGGAGCAGGGGGCTGGCTAGGAGAGAAAAGGCAAGGACCTATTTCAGGGAGTTGACAGAAGATGGGTAGGCACAGCCTGTAGGCCTGTGCTGAGGGAGAGAGAGGAAGGAGGAGACGTGGGTGTCCTCCCATCTCACTGGGTGCAGTGCGATATATCTGTCCTAGAACTTGGGCCTGAGCAGTTGACTACCTGAGAGAGTCACCACACTGAGATGAGGAGAAGGAAAGAGTGAGAGAGTGATGAACCATCCCAAGGGCACAGAGCCTACACTCAACCCAAAGACTGGTCCTCCCCGCAGTGGTGCCATGGCCCAGAGATTCAGGGTCAGCTTCAGTCTGTAAAAACAACAGCACGTTGGTGAGAACAAAAAGATCACAGGATGTCATTCCCCTGAGTTTAACTCTCCAGTGTCTCCCATTGTTCTAATGATAAATCACCAACTAAGTTCCAGGAGCTTTTAAACCCTGCAGATTGGGCCTCCACATACCTCGCAGGTCTCCTCTCGGGAGACTCTCCCTCTCCATTCTTGTGCTGCAGCCACTGTCACCTTCTTGGTGCTGCCACGCGGCTCCAGCCCCTCTCAGAACCGTCTCTGTCTAAAATGCTCTTTCCCCCACTCCTCACCAATTCCGGTATCCTTTAAGTGTCATTTATTTTATTGAAGTCAACCGATCTTCCATCACCCTACACTTTCTCTTTTAGCACTTGATACAATTTTATTAAACCACAATTTGTTCAATGGCTGTCTTTTGACTTAGACTGGAAGATCAGTGAAAATAGGAACCATATCTGCCATTAATTCTCAGCATCTAACACTCATAGTGGGTGCTTGGTAAATGTTTGCTGACTGAATGCCTGAGAATAAATGACGTTGTGCAGGAGAACATGGGAGAGACTTCAGTTAATAACATGTTCTTTTTCTGGAATTCTGAAACCCCCCCCCCAGATTAATGCTTCCTAAGTACCCATTCAGTTATACACAGAGATTTTATAAATTATAAACAAAATAGATCTTTTAAGAACTTATAGAATAATTTTAGTCTAAGTTCAAAGCCAAAATATGACATTTCTATTAATAAGTGTGGGAGGAAAGAAAAAATATGCAGAAGGATTAAGATACTGTAGCACAATTCATGTGCTATGCCTTTCCACCATTTGATTTAATGGATTAATTTTAATTTAGTGAATTTTAAAATTTAGAATTCCAATTATGCTACTTCCTGTTCTCTGTTATTATAGTTGTTCTGGCATAAATGGAGCAGAAAAAAGTATCTGGGCAAGAATTGATTATTACCAGGTAACAGAACTGGAACAGGTATTAGAGTGATCAGAGATAATTACCAAGTAGGTAAGATTGATCTCAATTCTTTCCTGAAGTGTAGTTGAGTTTGATCTAGTGCTTCTCCAACTTTCGTGTGCACACAAATCACTTGGGGATCTAGCTAAACTGCAGATTCTTATTCAGCAAATGTGGAGTGAGGCCCAAGATTCTGCATTTCTAACAAGCTCCTAGGTAATGTCTACACTGTTAGTTCAAAGATCACAGTTTAAGAAGCAAGGAAGGGCCTAGAACAAACTGGACTGGTCAACACAGACTGGCACAGGTCAGAGGGCACATTAGTGCCCTGAAGGAAAGGATTTTCTTCACTTAGAGATAGAGGCCAAAGTGCTAAATGTAACATACTTCATTAAGAGGCTGGCGGGACCCAGATCTAAAGGGTGAACAGTAAACACCAGCCGTCGCCAGCAGGGGGCAGCAGAGTGCAGGGTAAATTGCACAGGACTCCTCCCACCACCCCCCCAACAGGCCAAACACCCCCGAGGGTAATTATAATAAAGCTCAGAACAGTACCTGGGTAAGAGGGCAGTTGGAAAAGCAAGACACCAAGCAAATCAGCAGCATGGAGGGAGATGCTCATATAGGCCAGAATAAACTCGCAGGAGGGAACACTTTGCAGCAGTGGAAAGCACACCCGTCATGAGATCTGGAGACCCAAGATCCAGTTCAGACACGGAAACGGAGCAGTGCCTTTGGGCCAACTCTCACGTCCCATCAGCCTTGATTTCTTCCGCAGGAAAGCAGGAAAAAGTGCAAAGGGTGATCTCGAATGGACGTTTCCAACCTTCACATCCTGTGACCCGGGCTTCTGGTTCTGGCTTTGAGAAAACTGAAAGGATCCCTATCCTTTAGGCAACGGGTTGGGAGTCAGAGGGAGGCAGAGCCCACAGAGAGCCGGCTGTTCACTCTTCTGGGTGAGGCCCAACAGGGCGTGTGGATGGGCAGTGAAGCTGTTCGGTCTGCGAGCGGGGGCTCCGTGGCAGCTGTGGGGGGGGGGGGTTGTTTTTGTTTTTAATCTGTTAAAGATGACACGCAAACTGGTTAAAAAGTAAATAGGCCTGAAAGGCTTATAACTGAAACAAGCCACTCATCCATCCCCCTTATCCTCCTCATCCTTTTCCTTGGAAGCAACGTCTTTGAATCCTTTCCGTTTCTTCTTCAATTTGCCTCCATATTTCCCAATAATATGTATAATATAATCCTACTACTTGATCCAGTAACTACTGGCTTTTTACTCCGGTGGATCAGGAATTAATTCAATCACACCATCTCTTCCCTTCATTATTCTCCAAATACCATTTTTCTTGTTTTTTGGATCATGTCTATATTTGTCACCAGCAAAGACCATTAGCAATTCTTGGGAACTAAAAATAGAATCTGGGTAATAAAACAAAGTCTAACCTTCTTCTTTTCCTTTGCGCTTCCTCTAGTTTCACTTGTTCAGAGGGGGCCTCGCAAAGAAGCCTCGCACCCAGCCCTTCAGACCAGAGTTCCTAGTCCAAACAGCCGCAACTGAGACTTCAGCCCTGCGGACGGACCGTGCGCAGAATCCCCGCGCTCCGCACTCAGCTCCAGATGGCGGCAGCGGGTCGTGTGCAGAGACGCTGCACCTGCGCTGTGATCCGGAGCCTGAGGAGCACGCCTGCCCGGGACCCGGAAGTGCTCGCTGCCGCCACCCGCCCCCTCACGCCCGCTGCTGTGGAGAACCCAGTAAAGCAGCCCCGCCCTCAGCCTATGGGTAGAGCATGTGCTCTAGAGCCTGAGCTCAGGACCCTCCATTCTCTGATCAAAGAATAAAGCTTTCCTTTGCTTCTGAACCAAACTGGGTCTCGTTCTGTCGGCTCCAGAGACACCAGGCAGAAGGACCCTTCCTTCTTGTGTTGTTTTTGAAGAGATAAATATTTACATGGCCTTGAGCTTTCTGAGACGTGCCTTCTGTTACCCTCTCCCCTCTTCATCAGAACTTCTCATTCCTTTTCCATCATTCTTTTTTTTTTTTTTTTTTGCGGTACGCGGGCCTCTCACTGCTGTGGCCTCTCCCGTTGCGGAGCACAGGCTCTGGACGCGCAGG
>NC_041224.1:120964311-120969386 GCF_002837175.3 Physeter macrocephalus | reverse complement strand
CAGGCTCCGGGCGCACAGGCTCAGCGTCCATGGCCCACAGGCCCAGCCGCTCCGCGGCATGTGGGATCTTCCCGGACCGGGGCACGAACCCGTGTCCCCTGCATCGGCAGGCGGACTCTCAACCACTGCGCCACCAGGGAAGCCCCTCCATCATTATTTCTATTCTCAATTGGATTCTACTTCCAGCAGTTTCTCCTCAGTGCAGATCTTTGCCTGCACTAAGAAGGAATCTTTTGGTTTTTTGTTTCTAGAGTTGGCAGTACACAGATTACCCCAAGTTCTCTCTCATTAACTGTAGTCTCCAGCTCTAGTGACAGATTTAACTCAGATTTGGGTATGGAAACTCTAAACACTGTGGTCTTTTGACCACATCTCACTGTAAGCCAAAAAGTGTGTGCTGGTTCCACACTGCTTGTACTACATTCCACTCCCAGGGTTTCCTGAATATGTGTCACTTTCAGAGGCAAAGTCTGAAAAGATTTGGGGAAAGTGACAATAGCATAATTTATGAAACCCCTTTAATCCCTCTCCATATAAGAACTGACAGAGCAACTATTCACTGTGAGTTTTTGTTTTTACAGTATTATTTTTTAAATTGGCTACTTACTGGATCCATGATTTTGGGTTTTCTCTCCTAGTTGTTCTGTCTGAGACCTGAGTTTGAGGTGAGCCTGTGATCTCAGGCTTATATAATGTACTTTTTCATCATTTGTAAATAGGATCAAGAATAATACCAGAGTTATCACAATAAGATGAGATGATGTGGAAGTTGAAACTTATGAAATTGCCTATGATTTAACCTGACATGTAAAAAAATTATAAACTGTAAAATGATATGCCATTGTTAGTTATTTCAAAATAGATTTATGTAATATGTGAAAACCTATAACTTTATGTTTAACCACATTGTTAGTGCCTAATATGCTTTTCTTTTCTTTTCTTTTTATTTCTGTCTCTTCCCAATGGAATATTGCTTCATAAAGAGTAAAGATTTTTATCTGGTTTCTTCGGTGCCATATCCTCACTACAGAGTCCGGTGCCTGGCACATCATAGGCACTCCGTAAATACTTGATGAATGAATGAATGAATTGTGCTAACTTTGCCTTAAAGCATATTGTGAAGGATAAAACAAATGGGCAAAAAATAAATTATTATTAGGCCGTTGTTGAATTGGGCCTGTGTAACATGCTCTGACAAACTTTTCCTTCCGCATCTCCGTTTGCTTTGCATTCTTGCCAAAAAATAACATTGGTCCCCGCTGTGGAGCAGGGACGAGGCAACACCCAGGGTAGCGCCAGAAAGGGCTGTTGCTCCCAGCCTCCATCCTTCCGTCCAAACTACAAAAAGCCTGAAACAATGTGGAGAATAGCTGGGCTGAGAACAAGGGACAGCTCAGTCCCTCTCTCGCTGGCGTTTATGCAAGGAAGGCTGGCAGTCTGTTTTTAAGTAAATAGACTTGCTTTAATGGAGCAATCTGTCAAAATAAGCCGGGCTGCTTAGAGGGGGCCGAAAAGGTGCAGCACCGCTTCCGTCTCCCATGGGAGCTATTTATTTGAGGAGGATGACAAATGAGAGCGAGGCAGAAGCCTGCGGTAATGACACTCAAAGCAAGAAAAATAATAGCGTGTGGCTTAGAATGGGCTCATCTTCACTGGATGTATAGATGGGTTTTGTGTGTGTAAAGAGCCAGCCCTTTCCATTTGCATCTCAAACACACCCGCCGAGGAGTAGACGACGCAGAGGCATTACCGGGCAGCTAGCTTCTGGTTCGAGGGTTTTGTGAGAACAGGGGAGGTAACAAAGAACAGATTAATGAGCAAAAGTTTAGTCTCTACAGGTTTTCTGCCTCTTTACTAATGGAGGGGTGACAAAACCACTAATTTGCTTCATCGCCACACAGTACTTAATAAATAACATGTTTACATCGTGAGATACACGGGGTTGGACACGGTGCAGAGGGGCGTGGAGGGAGGAAATTACCAAATACTCGCATGAAGACTCATATTTTGGACTTTACTCATAACATTCGCTGCTTGTGAAATGACACAATGAAAGGGCCAGGTGTAGTTTAACCCTTTTAGTTTGTGCCAGAACCTTGAATTCTTTGGAAAGAAGAAAAGGATTTATTGTCAACTGCAAACGCTTTAATCAAGTGGCTTTCTTCACATACCATGAAAGCATTTTGAAACATTCAAGTAAAAAAAAAAAAAATCCCTATTTTCTGAAAATATAACCTCTTAAACACCAAGGATGGGGCCAGACCAAGTCCCATCAAGTAACAAAGCACAATAAGAAGCTTAAAATAGGTAAGGATTAAGTTACATTTGTATGAATAAGCTCATTTTTGTTGTTCTGGTCTCAATCCTTAAATGATCCTATCTTGTGCATGGAAGGTGTCTCCTCATCAAATGATACATTAATATTCTCAGTGTGGGTCCCAGTGAGACCCAAAATGTCCCCAGGGCTCACCAACCTTTGGAAATAACGACATCAATAGCAATAATTCAGAGTGTGCCTGCCCATTGTCCCCACCTGGAGGGCCCTCCCCTCACCCCAGCCAGGTGCTCCTGAGATGCCCTGGACGTGTCTCACGTGCAGATGAGAAGTCTGCACCTGCTCCCTCCACGTGAGCACAGGTGCTGCCCCACTACTGGCACGTTCTGAGGGGAAGCCATTCCCAAATGCCGTTCTTGTCCCAGGGCTATCCCCAGTCTCCCAGATCTGCAAGACACACCAGCTGCCAAAAGATGCACATCCCCTTCGGGCCTCTCAGGGCCACTCATGCCAGCTCCATGTCCCACTTTGTTTCTTGGGCCTTGAAACAGACTGACTTGTGCCCCACATTTCACAAAATCTTTCATGAAAACACCTTCATCGCTTCTACCTTCTGCCTCTCTCTCCACCTGTCTCAGATATAGACCAAGGCCCTGGAAATGGAATACATACCCCTCCTCCATCACCCAAAGGAGCACAGGTGTCCTCTTTCCAAGAAATATTAACATCCCCTATGCAAATTAATTCCTTCAGGGCCTTCCCTCCCATTTGACAAACATGCCAAGATACACTTGAACCTTAACAGGAGGGTGTCTAATCCTGCCTCTGTCTCTCACACTCAGGCACCAGGTCCTATAAATGAATTTTTCCTTTGTAAAACTTCACCCTGGGGCTTCCCTGGTGGCGCAGTGTTTGAGAGTCCGCCTGCCGATGCAGGGCACGCGGGTTTGTGCCCCGGTCCGGGAAGATCCCACATGCCGTGGAGTGGCTGGGCCCGTGAGCCATGGCCACTGACCCTGCGCGTCCGGAGCCTGTGCTCCGCAATGGGAGAGGCCACAACAGTGAGAGGCCCGCGTACAGAAAAAAACAAAACAAAACAAAAAAAAACTTCACCCTGACCTTCCTTTCCTTCTCATCTGCCACCATCTTCATTCAAGCTTCTTATTTCTTTACTCCTGGCTGACCTCAGAAGTTCACTAATTGGAATCACTTTGCTAATTCCTCCTAAAAGCCGCTTCCAAAACAAAAATCCTTAGACTCTGTCTTGAGAACACAAACTTCTTGCTGTAGTTTCTGACTTTCCATTGGCCGTATGAATCAGGTCTGTTACAGAAAGAGTGCTAGCCTTGGAATCAGTTACCATGGGTTCAAATCTTAGCTCTACGCTTGAATAACTTTAATTGCTTAAAGCCTAAATGTCATCATCTATAACATGTGATATTAATATCTGCTTCATAGGGTTATTGTAAGGAAAAATTAAATAATGAATGTAGTGTTTTTTTAATGTGAAAATACAAATGTGAAGAACAATGTTATGAAAATTCAAGCACTTCCCCTTGGAACTAAAGTCCTCCATAAGCTGGCCACCACCCACTTTTTCAACATTTTCTCCAATTAATCCCATTTCCAGCCCGCCTTCCTGGACTTATCAATCTGTTTCTTGCCCTTCAAACATGTGTTTCACTTCCAAATAATGCTACTTGTTATAACAGATAAACCAAATGTCAGTGGCTTAATACAAGAGAAGTTTACTGCTTGCTCACTTAAAATCCAAAACAGGTAGTCCTACTTGGCAGGTGGTTCCCCTCCAAGTGATGATTCGGGGATTCAGGATCCTTCGATCTTGTGGCCCTACCATCCTTAACATGTGGTTTCCAGGGTCACTCCAAAAGGAGAGAGACCAGGGAGACTCACACAGGGAGCTTATTATGGGTCAGGCCTGGAGGAGGCACATAGCAGAGCTGAGTCACATAACAGCATCTAATATAATCGCATAGGGTGTCCAGAAAGAGGAGGACACAGGTTTGGTGAACAGCTGGCTACTCTGTGCTACCAGCACAGACATATGTATTTCCCAGACTCTATTCCCCATATACATCCTTCAAAAACCAGCTCAGACCTCGCTTAATTCATGAAGTCCTTTTGGAGCAATCTGGCTGATGATCTTATTCTCTGAACTCAAACTCCTAGCATACATTGATTATACCAGCCTTTGACTCTTTTGCCTCTTTTTTGTTAAATCACATAAACTTATATCAAGTCTCTTTCTTCTTAAACTCGGAGACGTTTAAATCTGATAGCGCCCTCCTTGATGAAACATTTCCTACATCCATCGATATCCATCATTTCAGACCTTCTCCTGCCTCCTGGGAGCTCTAGTCATGGTTCAGTGCTTTTTTCCACTGAATAATTGTGAGAGTCCCCCAAAGAATGATTCTTCTGGTGAAAGTGGCTGAGAGGCTGCAGTCAGGCCCCAAACCTCAACCTCAAATCCAGAAGACATTGGCTGGGGAAAAAGCTGAATTCAGCTCAGAGATCTTCCAAAGTTTCTAAAGCCTCTTCAGCTGGTTAAGTAGAGTTTTTTGATGTTAACAATTCAGACAAAAACCATGATAGAGTAGAATTTATACTTGTTTTTAGCCAAGAAACCATGGTAAGAATTGGGTCATACTGGCTACAGAGATGTAGTAATAATAGGAGTTTAGTATTTAAGTGACATTGGGAATAGTAGAAGATGAAAAAATGTCTCTGTTCTTTTTTTTTTTTTTTTTTTTTTTTTTTTTTTTTTTTTTGTGGTATG
>NC_041224.1:120948688-120964135 GCF_002837175.3 Physeter macrocephalus | reverse complement strand
CCTCTGTCATGGCCTCTCCCGTTGCGGAGCACAGGCTCCGGACGCGCAGGCTCAGCGGCCATGGCTCACGGGCCCAGCCGCTCCGCGGCATGTGGGATCCTCCCAGACCGGGGCACGAGCCCAGTTCCCCTGCATCGGCAGGCAGACGCGCAACCACTGCGCCACCAGGGAAGCCCTCTGTTCATTTTTTATAGTGTTCATTAGGCAGACATAGTCAGGCATGTAATCCATTTTCTCCCTCGAGATGGCAACATGTGTTCTGTTCACTCCTGTCTGTTCTTCATTGCTTTGGGGAACAAATAAGACTCTATGAGATGAAAATATGGGTATAATTTGGAGATGGAAGAAAATTAAGAAGCTGGATTCAACAGTACTTGCTTACAGAAATTTAAAATATGAAAAACAATTTACCAGGATTCCAAAAACCCATTGCAATTGTAAGATAACTTTCAATTCCCTCTCCTCTCCTCCTCAGATGCCTGGCTCTCACAGGACAGTTTGGACATCACTAGATTCTGAAACCTCTAGAGAAGCCCAAAAGGTAGAAAGCGATCACTGCTCTCCAACCGCTTCAGCAGCACAGTGTGAAGCCTGCATGCTCTGGGCAGAGAAGCTGGCTCAGTCCATCGTTTTGAACAGACACAAACCTCGCTTGTCGTTCCGCTGTTGACGGCAGGGAACGGTGTAAAGACTCCTTCACATTTATTCATGCAGCTCCACTCCTGCTCCGTTGACGTTCCTAAGCAGATGTACAAGTGCCCGATGACAATTAACTGATGATTCATCCTTCAGGACGCCTGCTAAGGCAGGCTGCCTGGCTGTGAGTGAAAACATACTTTTGCAGTAGCTAATCTTTCCCTTTGGTCGAGGACCAAGTCAGACTAGGCATGGCTTTGAAGTTATTTCTGTCTCAGTGGATTAGAGGTATCAAAAGAAGCAGCTCCACAAACCTTTAACAAATATTTACAGTTCTGCACTAAACAACCTCCACCGTACCTTAACCTTTACTGTCTTGTGAAATGCTTGCCAACTTCCCTGCCAAATACATACACTTGACAGAGTAGGAGAGAGGGCAGCAGCTCAAAGAAAATGAAGTGCAAAACGGTAAGGGATCCACTGTCTTTGCTGTGGAGGAGAACGAGGCCCTTTTGTGCTGACCTACCTGCAGAGGGGGACTCCCTTCCCCCGTCCCCTCCCCCATGAGGGGTACTCCTCCACCCCTGATAGCTCACCTTCTCAACCAGGGTGTTGAAGAGACATGTTCTGTATTCAGCTCACTGAAGTCATGGGACTACCCTGAACCCAAAGTTTCCAAATGTGCCAAAGGATGGCTGTAGCCAGTGCAGGAAGGACACAAAACAATAGGTTAAACCCCAAAGGAGGCTGGTTATGAGGCTGTTGGTGTTTTGGTCATTTAGAGGACTGCCACACTTCGCATAGTTTATAGTAAGCCTCCCTCCTCCGAGGTTTTTCAATGAAACTGCTCATCATAGAATTCTCTAGTTGCTTCTAAAACGCTGTAGGGGTTAGTTAAACAGATGACTGATCTGTTTTCTATTTTTAAGACTCCTTACTGTGAGCACAAAAATCTCATAACAAAAAGAGGTGGATAATTATTTTTTAAAAAGGATAAATGAAAGGAGCCAGCAGGCAGGATACCATGTCAATGGGGTGGAGAAGAGCAGCAGGCCAGCCCCTGCCTCTTCTCTGTCCTGACTTCTCAGGGGGCCACTGCATCTTACCCCTGGAGTCAGGCCCATGATAAGATACATAAAGGAGACTCATAGCAGGGTCCAAATTGGTGAGGTCCCCCCAAGGGGCTTCAATCAGCACCAGAGGCCTGTGGCAGAGAATCTACCAAAGGAAGCTTTAGCGGAACAGCAGCTGCCGACATAAGAGCCACTGAGGTTTGTTCATGAATCCCCCTGACATAGTACTCAGGGACCCCCCCCAGAACTTACTGTGAGACTCTGAGGGGACCTAAACGGAAGCCCGCAGCAGTGATGGAGGCAAGGGTCAAAAGTATGTGCTATACGGTTAACAGGACCACCAGCTGTGACCTCTGGCTAGATGCAGATGAACTCAGAGATATAGCGGCTAGGGTCGTGGTTAGGCATTTCATTCATTCGTTCACTCATTCGCTCATTCATTCATTCAACAAATGTTTATATTTCAAGACACTGGGTTAAGTGCTTTGCAAAACAAAATTACACATTGGTTTTGCCATCTAAAAGCTTGCACTAATCGCTACTACAAGTACACAAATATCCATAACACAGGTTAGGAGTGGGTCATAATATAGTCACAGATAAAGTCTGCACTGGCCAGGTGGAAGAGAGTGATGATTTCTGTGTTGGGAGAATTTGGAAAGATTTTGTATAGGAGCTAAGGGTTGAGGTAAAATTAATGCATGCAAAGGTGATGCAGAATGTATTCTCAAAGAGAAATAGACTGAGTGATGGTATTGAGAAGGGAAAGGTTGCACACGCTTAAAAATAAAAGTAGGTCATTCCATTGTCTGGGCAATAGTGTACAGGAAAGGAAATAGTGGGAAACATGGTCAGAAAAGTGGGATAGTCAGGAAATGCAGGGCTGAGTGCACCAGGTCAAGGAGTCTGATTTTCTGTATAAAGTGATGGGAAGTCATTCAAGATTCCTTGGCAGAGGAGAGACTTGATGATTACTTCTGGAAAATTAATCTTTGTTTAACAGCCAAGAAAACTCTTGTATACAGGGACAGGTTTATGATCGAACTTTACAGTGACTCCTGTTACAATAAGACTCAGTATCATAAACAAGCAAGAAGATCGTTCATCAGTTTTCAATCCTAAACTTATGTTTTACTACTGCCCAGAACACTGTTACAGGCTACCCCCTTTCTGCATGCTCAGGGAGTGAAAACTCGTAAATAATAGCTTATGTCAATCATAATTAGGAAGGTCTGTCTGCTAGAGAGAGGGCCAGGGCAGACACAGTGAATAGCTAATTATTATATAAAAATGACTCTAACCCATGCTTACCAACAAGGGGCACATCCTCCAGGAAGTCTTTCTGGTTGCTCCACAATCTCTCCTCACCTCAGACAGATTTGAGGGGGGAGCTTCTTTCATAGTCCACAATCCCCAGGCATGTATTCTTAATATCTCAAATAACTTACAAAGTCATTAATGCACAGCTACATTCCTGAAAATTGGTGAAAACATCTTTTTTTTCTACAGGGATATTTTCCTTGTTAATTATGTAAAAATAACAGGAAGAGCCCATAGACATTGAGAGTCTTATTTTGAGGCATTAAATATAGCATAAACTCAATATACTTTATTTCACACATTTTAAGAATATGAAATGGGAACAATGGTCATAACTCCATGAAATCTAGCCAACACCTGTTAGTTGTAATCAAAATAATCTCTATTTATAGAAAATGCTTCCATGACTCCTGCAGCAGTTCATGAATATTTGCTTTTAATTTCAGAATTGCTTTACAGTTTCAAAATTTAAAAGACTTAAAAATTCAATGTAAAGTTTTCTCTCTTTTCAAAAAGGTAGAAAATACATCTTTATTAGCAAAATTAGAAAAATTATATAAGCAAATTAAAGAAAAATCTTTAGTCCCTTAATCCTACCATTCAAAGATAATGACTATTAGTACAATGTTGTGCGTATTCCTCTAGATAGTTATGTAAACAGGAGCACATTACCTTGTAGTTGTATATTGAACAATATATTGTGAGCATCTTTCTATGGAAAAAAATTCAGCTATGATACACAGTAGTTTTTAATAGAGAAATAACATTTTATTGTATAAATAGACCATAATTCATTTAACCTATATGCTCTTGTAGATTTAGTGTTTTCAATTTTTTCATTTTAAAAGCAGAACTTTTATGAGCATGCTATCTAAATATTTGCTTACATTTCTAATCACTTCTTATGACACGTTTATAGAAGTCTAATTTCTAGCTCAAGGGATAGGCATATTTTAAAGGGTTTTGATGAGTATTGACAAATCATACAGAAAAGTTAGACCAATTTAATTTCCCTCTTGCAATGAATGAATGTGGCCATTTTCTTGAACACTGGATATTATTATATTTTATTATTTGTGTATTTAAATATTTTATAATGCATATTACTCATGTGATTTCTTCCTTTTTGAGTTTTGTTCTTTGTCCATTTTAAACTTCATATGTTTGGGTTTTTTCTTTTTTCGGGGAAAGGGGGCTCATTCTTATGTTTAACAAGTATTTATATATGTTGCAAATATATTTTTAATGTTTTGTTTTATCATTTTTGTAGTATTTTTGATACAGAGTCATTTAAATTTGTACATGGTCATATCTATCCACCTTTCACTTTCATGATTTCTGGATTGTTGTCAGATATAGGAAATCTAGCACACTCAAGTTTACATAAATATTTATCAAATTTTTATACTATTCTTATGAATTTGTTTGATGTTTAAATATCTTTAATCCATTTGGAATTTATTTTGGAATGTGGTGGCAAAGCAGTGGTTTGTCCCTGTGTGTTTTGCAAGTAGCTAGCCAGTTGTCTGAACACGATTTGGTAAAAATTTCATTCCCCCGTTTAATTATATATCAAATTTTTATAATGAATGGACCAGTTTGAGGACTTTCTATTTTTTCTTTTTCCTTTCAATTTTCTCTATTTTATTTTAGCTTTATAACACCTTGTAATATCTGGTATGGTATGGTGAGGGCCTCATGATTGGTTTGTTTTGTTCAAATAGAAATTGTGCTAGTCTCACCTATTTATCCTTTAACAATTTTCAAGATGTTATGAAAATTTTAAACCATTTTAAAAGGCATATAGAATAATTAAATGAACACTTATGTACCTAACACACATCTTAAGGCTCTTTTGAGTTTACTTATATCCTTACTATGTATGTCAATATATATACTTGTTTAACATTGATAGTGTTCAACATTATGTTTGTGAAGTTTGTGCAACTGATATATGTAGCTCTAGTCTTTCATTTTCATTGTTTCCTAACGTTCCATTGTATGAATGGGATGTATCATTTAAATTATTTATGCATTACCTTGTAAATAAAGTTTTATGTGGTTTCTTTTTCTATGAACAATCTTGTTCCTGTCTCCACATATATATGTAGGTATTTCTTGACAATATATACTGATAAGTAGAATTGCTGAGTTGTGGCATGTATATTCTTCAATTTATACTCAGTGTTCTTCTGTTGCTGTCCAGAGTGGTTATACATTTACCTTGCTACTAACAGTGTATAAGAGCTCCCATTGCTCCACAGCCTCACAGATTTTAGTGTTTTCAAGCTTTCAAACTTTCACCAACCTGATCAATTTATTTTTCCAGATGAACTGTGTTGTTCTATGACAAAGGAGGCAAGAATATACAATGGAATGAGAACTTACTGGGTAGCTCAGGGAACTCTACTCAGTGCTCTGTGGTAACCTAAATGGGAAGGAAATCCCAAAAAGAGGTGATATATGTATATGTATAGCTGATTCACTTTGCTGTACAGTAGAAACTAACACAACATTGTAAAGCAACTATACTCCAATAAAAATTAATTTAAAAAAAAGAAAAAAAGAATATACAATGGAGAAAAGACAGTCTCTTTAATAAGTGGAGCTGGGAAAACTGGACAGCTACCTGTAGAAGAATGAAATTAGAACATTCTCTAACACCATACACAAAAATAAACTGAAAATGGATTAAAGACTTAAATGTAAGACTGGATACTATAAAACTCTTAGAGGAAAACATAGGCAGAACACTCTTTGACATAAATTGCAGCAAGATTTTTTTGACCCACCTCCAAGAGTAATGAAAATAATAACAAAAATAAACAAATGGTACCTCATAAAACGTATAAGCTTTTGCACAGCAAAGAAACCATCAACAAAATGAAAAGAAAACCCACAGAATGGAAGAAAATATTTGCAAACAAAGTGACTGACAAGGGATTAATCTCCAAGATATACAAAGAGCTCATGCACCTCAATATCAAAAAAAGAAAAAACCCAATCCAAAAATGGGCAGAAAACCTAAATAGACATTTCTCCAAAGAAGACATACAGATGGCCAACAGGCACATGAAAAGATGCTCAACATAGCGAGTTATTAGAGAAATGCAAGTCAAAACTGCAATGAGTTATCACCTCACACCAGTCAGAATGGCCATCATCAAAAAATCTACGAACAATAAATGCTGGAGAGGATGTGGAGAAAAGGGAACCCACCTACGCTGTTGGTGGGAATTTAAACTGGTACAGTCACTATGGAGGTTCCTTAAAAAACTAAAAACAGAGCTACCATATGATCCAGCAATCCCACTCCTGGGCATATATCAGGAGAAAATCATAATTCAAAAGGATACACGTGCCCCATTATTCATTGCAGCACTATTTACAATAGCCAGAACATGGAAGCAACCTAAATGTCCATCGACAGAGAAATGGATAAAGAAGATGTGGTACATATATACAATGGACTATTACTCAACCATAAAAAAGAATGAAATAATGCCATTTGCAGCAACACGGATGGACCTAGAGATTGTCATACTGAGTGAAGTAAGTCAGACAAAGACAAATATCATATGATATCGTTTTTATGTGGAATCTTAAAAAATGGTACAAATGAACCTATTTACAAAACAGAAATGGAGTCACAGATGTAGAAAACAAACTTATAGTTACCAAGGGGGAGGGGAGGAGGGATAAATTGGGAGACTGGGGTTGACATATACACACTATTTTATATATATATAATAGATAACTAACAAGAAGCTACTGTATGAAACAGGAAACTCTATTCAGTACTCTTTAATGACCTATGTGGGAATAGAATCTAAAAAAGAGTGGATATATGGATATGTATGAATGACTCACTTTGCTGTACAGCAGAAACTAACACAACATTGTAAATCTACACTTCAATAAGAAATTAATTTAAAAAATAACAGTGTTGTTAAGTTCTAATAGAACTTGTAACTTCATGTATTTGGAAAAATTAGCGCACACACATATAATATATTATATGAACTCTGCTTACCTCAGAACATGATTTTTCTTTCCAATATTTTCTTTTGCCTCTGTAGTTTTACACTTTTTCATAGTCGTGAACATTGCTTAAGATAATTCATATGCATTGCATATTTTGTTGCTATTGTGAATGAACTCTGTTTTTCAAAAGTTGATTTTTTAAGCCAAAAATTTACTTTATTCTTTTATTGACTTTGAATATAAGTAGATTAGTGCCCCCCAAAAGATGGAAAATATGTTAAGAACAAATAACTGGGCATATCATAGCATTATCTAAAATGTCAAATAAAAGGTCAGCATTGAAATTAAATTCCAGTACCATTATAAACACTGCTGGTCCCCTTCATTTGATCTGCACCACTCTCCAGAAGCCTGATTTTTTTAAAAGTCACTTTCAATGACTCCTCCTCCTAACAGGCTGATACAATGAGGTGATCTAGAATTCATCACATGGAAGAGTGGGCAGAGGGTAGGCAATTCCTTTGGGATCCTCCTGCCCAGGACACTTTGCAACACCTTACTAAGTTTCACTAGCAGTTGTAAGGACAGTGCTTAACCATTAGCTTTAACCATACGCTCAAAACTCAATGACATAAGAGAAGGTAGGCATGAGAATGGGGTCTCCTATCTCAATGCTCCTCCCTTGGTCTCTGAGCATCCATCTCTTCATCAATAGAAGTTATCAAGTACCTACTATGGACCAAGGGTTGGGTCTGATGCTGTTAAGTTAGGGGGAGAGAATATGAAAAGATCCTAAGACATGGTTTCTGGCCTCAAAGAGTATACAGCCTAGCTGAAAAGAGAACCAATGTGCATGCAGAATTCAGTGCAGTACCCCTAAAGAGTACTCTCATTTTTTTCTATAGTACTCTCAGCTGCATCCAAATATAGAGATAGACAGATCATAGATAGATAGATAGATAGATAGATAGATAAAGATAGACATATATAAAATAGTTGGGGTATTTTAGTTTCTATGTCACCCTGTGAATTGGACAATGGAAAATATTCTTTTAATATCACAACTGGAAAGATGACCTAATTTAATGCTGCTGCATCTCAACAGTCACAGCCAGGTACAAAGGATATCATTATTTCTCTTGGGGCTCTGAGTATGTTCCTCCTGCCATCACCACCCACTGGCCCCCAGCCGTGGGTTGTCCTGGACTATAGCACTTTTCTCCCCACCTGGGGGAGATATTATGCTGAGTGCCCAGCTCTGTTTAAGCAATCTCTGGTGTGAAACAGTAAACTCACCTACTTCTCAGAACTTTGAGAGGTGTAGAAAAAAAGTCCAGAACCCTGTGTACCTGGGATTAATTTTACCTGTCTTCAAAAAATAAAATAGTTCCTCCCTCTAGTCTCTGCTTTAGAATGACTTGGCGTAACATCTAATGGGAGAGAGATTATTCTATTCATTTGTCTTGCATTAGGGTGCACATCATTAAAGACCTAAATACAAGATTAAAAGTAAATTGCAAGCTATTTTGATTCTTCAGAGGGAATTAATAGTATCACATTCCTCAATCTTTTGTAGACGATTTACAAAGTAGTTTCATAAATATGATCTCTAATTCCCACAACAACCCAGTTGGGTAGGCTGAGCAGGTTAAATACTACCCCCATCAAATCCATAGAGCTTAAGGCTAGAAGAGACTTGAAGACCCTATCCTGAAAACAGGTTCAGAGAAGCTGAGTTGACACAACTAATAGAGATGGGACTAGAAAACCTAGTTCTGACAACCAGATCCATTGCCTTTTTTCTACACCATGATGCCTCATCTATCTCAAGTAGAGAAGGATGAAGGTGGTCGCTTAGTCTATAGATAACTGCAATGGGAAGAAGGAGGGCAAGGTGCTCAAGAGTTTCAATAGTAGAATGTCTCTATGACCACATCACCTGAGATCCCCACGTTCAAGATTATGGGAGTGTGAGGCATAGAACCCCTTAAACCTCCTGTGGTTTGTGTTCCAATGTTACAACTGATGCAGAAGTGAAAAGCCCCACTTCAGCTTCTCCAACTCCAAGGGAACATTGCTTTCCAGTCAATGCATCCCACCCGGCTTTCACAGGGGATGTCTAGGTCTGGAATTTCAGAATCTCTGAGAAGGAAGGTAATTTCTAAGACTAACTATGATGCACAGGGCCCAAACTTAGTCCAAAATCTTAAAACCCCATTAGAACAAATTCCACCTAGAATGGAATCAAATTTTACATTCCCCCAGCACCCCCAGAACCAAAGCCATGGAAGAATAACAAAGCCAGAGCAAGAATAACTTTCCAGCCCCTGCCTCCTTGAACTAACCCTTGTGTGAGCCCATAGATGTACTGACAAAACTAGACATGCTGGGAAGGAGGTGAGAGACCATTTATTTTATCTGGGGACCCCTGTGTCTACCTTCATAGCAATCAGCTGACATGGGAGATACAAAGGTGAGACAGGTTGCCCAAGGACTGTACGGCAACCTCCTTCCCCTCATGAGGCGGGGTAGTGTGTGGCCTCATAGCTTGGCAAGCCACCAGGCATTTGGGACAGACAACTGGATCACCATGCCCCCGTGACATCAATACTGTTCAGACACCGGAGCGAGTAAGACAGGAATTTGATCCAAAGATTGGTTTTCCCCTCATGAGGCGGGGTAGTGTGTGGCCTCATAGCTAAGCTCTTTACTTGGCAAGCCACCAGGCATTTGGGACAGACAACTGGATCACCATGCCCCCGTGACATCAATACTGTTCAGACACCGGAGCGAGTAAGACAGGAATTTGATCCAAAGATTGGTTTTGGAGAACCATACTCAGACTAGAAGGCTGAGCCCCTGAAGAAGATCTGTCTCGCCAGCTGGCCAAAATAAATATGTGCAAAAATAAAAGAAAAGGGGAGAAAAGCAAATTATGAATAGTTTTTTTCAGACATGCAATTCTAAACCGAGGTCCAGATATGCACTTTAGAAAAAAAAAGTGTCCTAGTCTTTTGAACTATTTCATCTCTGGGAACAAATTTATTTTACTTTACATTTGCTTTGATTTAGAAAACAAACATAGAGTGAGATCAAGGAACTTATATGCATTTATGCAGAAGTTTATTATTATGAATATTAAAGCACATTAATACAAGACTGAAATGCACATCACTTGACCACTACTGATATGAAACATATTAATACATGACTACCTTCTATATCCTGGCAGTAAACCCTGACTTTTTGCTGTGAACAGTGAAATCCATGTTCACATTTTAAATTCTATTTTTTGTTTTGAGAGGTCAAATTTCCCCCCAATATTAAGTTTACTTATTTCTACAAATATGCATCAGATGCCTTCTCCATGCTATGCAATCCATTACTGAATTCAGGACTTCTTGTTTTTTATATTGAGGAGAGGAAGGAGAGAAAGAAAGTGAAGTTTCCCATGGGAAAATATAACTTATTAGAGACTTGACTGTTTACGTTGCTAATTTTCATGTAACTTAGAAAAGTACATATCAAATTTGGAGATGTTTTAATTCTCCCATTAAGAAGAGATGGGTATTATTTTGTTCTGCTCATAATGACCATGGTCATATTATATTTTGAAATGGTAGCACACATTGGTTGTTTTCAATCCCACAGTCTCAAGTAAAGACAACATCAGTGAAACAAAATTATTATGAATAATACATTAACTATTATGTGCTACAAGTTTAACAGCAATAATATAACTAGTAAGCAGACCGTTTAAAAGTAAAGTCTTCAATGGTCAAGAAATAATTCATTCAAATACTATAATATTATGTAAAATGGAAAAAGATATTTTTATAATTAACTGTCATATTCCCTTGTTCTAATATTCTCAGGCCTGGGAGAGCAGAATGTTTACAACCGGTATTACAATCCATATCCTAAATAGCTTTTTGATGACACTGCTCTTCTTTGGTTAAATTATGTCACATAAAACCTCCCAGAGAAATGAAAAAGAACACAATAAGGAACAAGACATATAAAGTCCCCACACTTCTTCAACAGCCTTGCTGATCTGCTCATCCATTACTGAGCATGCTTTCAGAGACCCACTCTGACCCTACTAATGAACATCTTTTGAGAATCACAACTGTCATTAAAGGAAAGAGACCTTATTAACCAAGAAAGTTCATATCCCACGTAAGCCTCGCACATTAAATATTGCATAATCTGTTCACAAGGGAGCAGGAAAGATCAATATTTTAAGTACAATAATCTCAAATAAGCTTAAATGAATTTGTATTTGGATAATAGTGACATACTTTGAACCCTAAATTATGAGTAAACATTTTAATAAAAAGCACCTAAACACTTCCCATTACTTTTGACAATTTATTTAAAATTGTTTTTATGCCTTTGATGCTTGATCCATTTATACCTGAGTTATACTGTAAGTGAAAGTCAAAGAGAAGACACCTTTATTATTATGACAGGTTGCTGTTGAACACCAAATTTCTGGATCTAAATAGCTACAAAAATCTTGTTCTGAAAACTCTCTAATCAAAGAAATGTGGATAATAGAAGATGAATAACAACAAAAACATTCAAAAGCAAATCCACTCATGTTGTATTGATGTTGCATCTATATGCTTCATGTGTTTAATTACATCTTAATATGTACTTACCCACATCAATGATGTGGGGTTTTGTGGTAAATCTCAGATTCATTACTTTTCTTTAATAGTGTCTAGCACAATATGAAGCCCATTTAATAAGAACCTTTGATGATGGTTACAAACCCAAAGCAGAACTCCCAGTTACCACAAGGGTATCTTGTTAAAAAAAACCCTTTTAAAACAAACTTACAATCACCAATAACGAAAATTCCAGCACTGACTTGTCACTATTTTTTAAGTACTCTTTTTTCAGTCAGAAGGAAATTCTGTAATCCAGTGCTTCTCAAACTTGAATGCACAGACAAAACACCTATCTATTCTGATTCTGATTCTGATTCTGGGGTGAAGTCCAAAATTCTGTGTTTCTCACATACTCCCAGGTGAGACCAATGCTGTTGGTCCAGGAACCACAGTTTGTGTAGCCAGAGTAGAGGATTATTTCTAGGAAACCAGTAAAAAGCCTCAGCACCCTACTAGAGTGTTCCTTGGATTTTATTAAGTTTTACTATAAAGATGCTCATCCCAAACACGACCTACCTTCTCAGCTAAATTAAAGAATGATTGTCACTTCTGTGAAGACAGATACTTCAAATGGAAAATATAAAGCATAAACAGGCTAGCTCTGACTTAAAGGAATTAAATTTATCCTTCTCCCACTGAAACATTCATTCATTAATCAAACATCTGTTGCACATCAATGAAGTACCCCCCTGTGAAGCAAAACAAAATAAGAAAGGTCACAAACCTCATATTTAAGGAGTCTGCTCTATGGTAGGAAAGATGAAACATCTTCCCCCAAAACACAAATAAGAGTATCCCCAGAAGGAAAGGAGTCAGTCAGTGTCCTCGAACAGGTGAAAAGCAGGGGCTGGGGAGGGTCTGAAGAGAGAGATGATTCATAGTTGTGTGAATCAAGCCTTCCTGAAGGGAGTGGAAATCACCCTCTGAAGCATGAGTTTGGTTGAACCTGCAGAGATGGAAAGTGAGCAATGGTCCCCACAGAAGTAGAGAGAAATTTCAGGGCTTTTGCTAACATTTTAATTTCTACAACAAAATGCTTAATATTTAACATTTGAGAGCAGGTCATTAAGTTGGAAACCCACGGGACTAGACCTTCTTTGCTTCAGTATGGACAGGAATCTCTCAGGAGCTTATTGAAATGCAGAGTCCTTGGCTCCTTCCTAGAGAATCTGTTTTTACTACAACTGAGATAAGGCCTGAAATATGTCCACCCAGGTGGACCACAGACCCCATTTTGAGAAACCATGAGTTCAAGTATGGTCTCAGGACAGAAAATGAAAGAAAGAAGAAGGGATGTGAAGAGAGTCAACAAAAACAGTTAGGAAAAGAAGAAAAAGAAAAGAAAACAGCTCTGTGTTTATCAGTATGAAAGCAGCCAGTAAGGAAAGGGTTTAATTCTGAATGCTCTGGAAAGAAAATGAGATCCAGAAAGCTGATACCTAAGTAACTCACATTTCATAAAGTTTGATGGATAGTTCCACAAGGATTTTTCATTAGCCATAAACAATTCCTCTTTTATAACACAGGTCTCCAGGTATGACTCCTCTTGGCATTACAGGTGTAGAGAAATCACTTGAGTTCTCCCCTGCCCGATGCCCAAGAATTCGATAAGCCATTGCCATTTTTAAAAGACTGTCATTTATTGCTTGTGGGTCACAGGAGAGCTGAATGGCAGAAATTACTCTTAAAGCCTTGCCCTGTTTAGAGAGTTAGGTCACATTAGCCATTTCCTCTCAGAGGGTCCTTCCTTTATCCCGTAAACTTCCAGGGATAAATCTCAGAGAGTCTTAGTATCCAGAAAATAAAGTTCTGGCTCAGTAGAAACTACAACCCTATAGCGTAGTGAGGAAAATTACTAGGTTTTAAGGTTAAATTTCATCCTAATTTAATCTTCCTCATTTTAAAACAAAATTGAATTGCTTACTTTGGGTCTAGGTTATTCCAAACAGAAGATAAAACGTGGAGTTCCTGAAGTCCTCAAGGAACCTCATAATTTCTGGGGTGCCAAGAGATTGAGTTTCCAAGGCATAGATCTCCCTGAAACCTGCAGGCTGCTGACAGGCAACTCCCTTGAAGATGACGGGGCCTCAGTATCTGTCCCCCTTCACACAGATTAAAATCAGAGGAAAGAGCAAAAGTCCTGGAGTCAGACTGTTGAACCCCTTAACTGATGTGTGACTTTAAACAAATTACCTAATCTCCCTCTGCTTCAGTTTTCTCATCTATACAATGGGCATGTTAATCATAATAACTGTATGGGGTGGTTGCAATAATTAAAGAGCTAATACATGTACAGCATTTAGAAAAGATCTTGACACAGTAAGCACTTATGTGTTTTTATTATTCCACATATTTTACCTGGCAGAGAATGGATCCAAGTAGATAGGAAGATGGCACTTAAAATATTAAATAAAAACACATGTATCATTGAAAGTACTTTGAGAAATGGATTACTCTTCATCAGGATAGTAAAAAATGCATTAAACAAACAAACAAAACTCAAAAAAGAGAAGCTTCAGCCTTTTTTGTCTGGCTTTCATAGGTATTTCCATTTCAAACTATTCCAGAAACACCGTTTCTCAAATTTCTCAGGTTGCCTGGGTTTGTATTATGGCTCCTCCCTTAACTGTGGGACCTCTGTGAGCCACCTAATCTTTCTGGACCCAAGTTATCCCATCTGTAAAATGGGCTCGTGGGCACCCACTGTGGAGGGAGCCTCAGGAGTAACGTTGCTGTGTTGCTGTGCTCTGGAGGCTGCTTCTGTGTCTCGGTTCCCAGCAACGGAAGAGAGCGAATGCTGACCCCTACTGGTCTGTGGCACATCCCGAAGCATCCACCCAAAAGGGAGAAATGTCTCCAAAGTCTTATGTTTTACTGTTAAGATTCATGTGAATTTTTAAAGTTCTATTCCATGACATTGCTGTATCTTTTTATGTCTAAATTGCTTTCCAGTTAAATTACTTAAATTTCTCCTTCCTCTCTGCCTCTGACACTCCTCCAGTAAAATTAATATGCATTGGCTACCCACTTATTTCCCTAGTGGTTAAGACATCCCAGGTTCAAAAACCCGAGAGGAAAGTTCTATTCAAAAAGCACATTTCGAACTTCCAGGAGAGTGAACCTAGGCAGATGCTGCAAGAGTGATGCCCTCAGAGAGAGATGGAAGCTTCCAGCCCTTTCCCTGTGTGCCTTGCCTTGTGCGTCTCTCCCATCTGGCTGTCCCCTGAGTTATATCCGTTGTAAGAAACAGCACACAGTGAATGGTGCTTTTGAGAGCCTTCTGTGATTACCTCTCACAACTTTTCCAGGGACACTTTCTTAAAAGAACCAGCAAGCATCCAGTTTACTGAGATATAATCCCAGATTCATGGAGTTGTTGCAGACCAGATACCTCTTGTCTCACTAAGACTGGCCATGTGGCTGACAGGGTCTTGGTGCTCCGGCCGAGTGTCAGGCCTGAGCCTCTGAGGTGGGAGAGCCGAGTTCAGGACATCGGTTCACCAGAGACCTCCCGGCTCTACGTAATATCAAACGGCAAAAGCTCTCCCAGCGATCTCCATCTCAACGCTAAGACTCAGCTCCCCTCAACGACCAGCAAGCTACAGTGCTGGACACCATATGCCAAACAACTAGCAAGACAGGAACACAACTGCACCCATTAGCAGAGAGGCTGCCTAAAATCATAATAAGGTCACAGACACCCCAGAACACACCACCGGACACGGTCCTGCCCACCAGAAAGACAAGATCCAGCCTCA
>NC_041224.1:120941676-120948500 GCF_002837175.3 Physeter macrocephalus | reverse complement strand
TATCAAGAAAGCAAACAACCCAATCCAAAAATGGGCAGAAGACCTAAATAGACGTTTCTCCAAACAAGATATACAATTTCTCCAAAGAAGATATACAGATTGCTCAAAATCACTAATCATTTTAGAGAAATGCAAATCAAAACTACAACGAGGTATCACCTCACGCCAGTCAGAATGGCCATCATATGGAATATTACTCAGCCATAAAAAGAAACAAAATTGAGTTATTTGTAGTGAGGTGGATGGACCCAGAGTCTGTCATACAGAGTGAAGTAAGTCAGAAAGAGAAAAACAAATACCGTATGGTAACACATATATATGGAATCTAAAAAAGGAATGGTTCTGAAGAATGTAGGGGCAGGATAGGAATAAAGACACAGGCGTAGAGAATAGACTTGAGGACACGGGGAGGGGGAAGGGTAAGCTGGGACGAAGTGAGAAAGTGGCATGGACATATATACACTACCAAATGTAAAATAGATAGCTAGTGGGAAGCAGCCTCATAGCACAGGGAGATCAGCTCGGTGCTTTGTGACCACCTAGAGGGGTGACATAGGGAGGGTGGGAGGGAGGGAGATGCAAGAGGGAGGGGATATGGGGATATATGTATATGTATAGCTGATTCGCTTTGTTATAAAGCAGAAACTAACATACCATTGTAAAGCAATTATATTCCAATAAAGATGTTAAAAAACAAAAACAACAAACCAAATTTCCAAAACCAAACTATACTGAAAAGTTGAGTGTATTAAGCTATTTTCTGGATTGCCAAGAACTTTCAAACATTTTTCCCCCATCTTGTCTACTCACCATCAAAGATCCAATATAGTAAACACACAGCATGGGAATTGAAAGCAGGAGATGCAATACTAGAGAAGCCAGCTTTTGGTGGAGATGAGAATACACTGCAGAGCTATTACACAGCTCATACATTATTCAGGGTAAATTACACCCTGAAAAATTGTGTTGAGATGTCTCCCACATTTCAAAGGCATAGAGTGGTACCATAGAATTCGTAAATTTCCTGAATAGGGCTCCAAGACTTTAATAAACTCATTGCTCTATCATTTTTAGGAAAGAAGACCTCATCTCTAGTTTTTGTGTAATAAATCACCTTAACTTAGACACTAAAATTCTTATCCTGGTCTTCAAATTCAAAAGAGAGATTCGTTCCTAGTTTATAAAGCAAACACACCTAAATGGCGGTCTCCCAGTCTGATAAATTCGGATTATAGCGATTTATAACAATTTTTTAAAAAACACTTACTACTGTGTAACAGTCATAATTCCGTAAAATATTAAGTTAAACTCCCAGTTACTTTTTCTTTTTTCAAATCTAAGTCAAGCTAAGTTGATTTATAGGTCTCCTATGGGAAGATTATAGAAAAAAAAGAAATGTTTCATGTAACATAACTAGGGATCTATTCCTTACGTCTTTGAACCACATAAGTAAAAATCATACTTTAAAGTGTCAAATAGGGGAGTTCCCTGGTGGCACAGTGGTTAAGAATCCTCCTGCCAATGCAGGGCACACAGGTTCGAGTCCTGGTCCGGGAAGATCCCACATGCCAAGGAGCAACTAAGTCCGTGAGCCACAACTACTGAGCCTGCACTCTACAGCCCGCGAGCCACAGCTACTGAGCCCGCGCACCACAACTACTGAAGCCTGCGCGCCTAGAGCCCGCGCTCCGCAACAAGAGAAGCCACCGCAATGAGAAGCCCGTGCACCGCAACAAAGAGTAGCCCCCACTCGTCGCAACTAGAGAAAGCCCGTGCGCAGCAATTAAGTCCCAAAGCAGCAAAAAATAAAGAAATAAATAAAATTTATATTTAAAAAGTGTCAAATAATAAAAAATATATATGTAACAATAAATGGAATTGTCTAACCTATTAATCAATTGAAGTAAGATTAAGGAGCATTTTTATATTTGAAATGTAAATGATGCTTTTTCCACTTAGAGATTTATTTCTTTTAAGTTATAAAATTTATGGTTATAAAATTACAAGTATCATCAGAATAAACCACTGGTCTCTTAAGATCCCTTTCTCTATTAAAATTTGTGTCATGAAGTTGATACACATGTTGAAGCAAAGTTTTCAGTGGGTTTTTTTTCTTCTCATCAGAGGCTTTGGAGATGTTTCTACTTTCAGAGAAGAGATCTAAAGTAAAGCAAAATCACCACATGAGTACCTGCAAACTAATATCTTCTCCTTTTTCAAGTAAATTAAAGTTGCAGTGCTGAGAAGATAAATAACCTCTACTCACTCACACAGGTTTGGACAGCAAATTTTATATTTTCCTTGGAAATTTAAGTGACTATGACCTTACCGTATGTACTGCAGGAAAAGATTTTGTTTAAGACTAAGGTTTTCCAAAGAGATGGTGATGGTGCAAACATGGACCTCAAATGCTTTGTGGGCAGGACCTGCCTGAACCAGTTGGACCTCTAAAGAGGGCCTGCAGGCCAGACCTAGTTTGAAGTTCACTGTAGGCACCCAGGGAAGAAGGCAATGTGCATCTTTTACAGTCATAAATATTGCCTCAAATAAGCTATTTAACTAAGTGGGTGGGGGAGATTATTTTATATTTTTCCTATTATAGAGCCAAGACACGTTCAATGATTTAAAAATGAATAAATCAGAAAATGCAGAAGCGTCAAAACTAAAAAATCAAACTGAGCTTCTCTTAAACCTCCCACACACCCTTTACCAACAAACCCTACACCAGCAATCTCATTCTCCACAGGTACTAACTGTTAAAGGCTGGTGTATTAAAATCATTTAAGGCTTTTTAAAAAGATATAATGGGTATATTCTTTATATGTTTAATTTTACAATAAAGTGGAATTATACTATAAATATTGTTCTACATAATGAAAATCAAATTATCACTAAAGGTTTCTGGACTAGCATAGAATCAGAAAGAAAAGAAGTAGCTGGATTACCTTAATGGTTTAGTGGATTAAAACTATGACAATGGTATGACCCATTTACTTATGGGGATGAACTAACAAGAAGTCAAAAGATAAGAATGTTCCTATCCACTCTTTGGAACACCAGTTCAGCAGATAGAGCCAGGAACGTGCATATAAATGTTTGCACTTTGACCATTCCCTGACCCAATTTTAGGTACAGTATATACCATGGCCCCTTGATTACTGCAAGATTTCATTTTTTTTTTTTTTTTTTTTTTTTTTTTGCGGTACGCGGGCCTCTCACTGTTGTGGCCTCTCTCGTTGCAGAGCACAGGCTCCGGACGCGCAGGCTCAGCGGCCATGGCCCACGGGCCCAGCCGCTCTGTGGCATGTGGGATCTTCCCGGACTGGGGCACGAACCCGTGTCCCCTGCATCGGCAGGCAGACTTGGGGAAGCCCAAGATTTCTTTTTTTAAAGGGGAATAATTAAAAATTTGTTATAGTCTCTTATTCACTATACTTGATTGGGTTACAGCTTGATTATGTCATAGCAACATCCAATTATAAAAAATTACAATGATTAGCCTGAGATGTTAACACATCATGATTTCAGACATTTCACCCTCATCGCCTTGACAGCTACCTACTTGTTATTTTTACAGCAGACTGATCTCATTCATTACATCTTGGTTTTTCCTAATTTCATTTTCTAAGGTATTCATCTTATAGTTCTAAGGGTGCCGTGTGTGTGTGTGTGTGTGTGTGTGTGTGTGTGTGTGTAAGTTAGATATTGTGAAAGCTATGTGGATGCTAAAAACCTCTCTACTCACAGGAGATATTAAATAAGAATAGCACTGAGGATGAGTTCTGTCATTGCTTTGACCTTTGAAGAGTCTGTGCCTAGAATCTCACAGGATGCTCACTTTATCAGAGAAATGAATAGTAAAACACATATCTGTAGTGTGTTGGGTCATAATGTCCTGCATTATGAGTGTCCAGACCTGCATTTTATTTAAGTAAATACATCAAATATTTATGAAGCACCAGCTATGTGCCAGGAACTGTGACAAGCATTGGTGATACCATGGTGAACAGGATAGACCTAATCCTTGCCCTCGAAGTTTCTAGTCTAGTGCAGAAGACAGTCATTAAACAAGGATATACGGATTTGAAGGGTAATCCAAAAGAGTAGGTAGCAGTGACGTGGAAGTGTAGAGGAAAAAGACCTAAGCCACCCTCCTAGGGAGAGGAAGATATCTCTTCCTGAGAATAAATTAGCCAGGTAAAGATGGGTGAAGAGAAGAAGACAAGTTGAACATTGGGATCTCATAGTAGATGGACAAAGTGCCTGTTATTTTTGGAAATCAGTGATTCTCAGGCATTGACAAACAAAACATTTTTATGCCACTGGAGAACCTCTAGGAGTGAGATCTTGTTACAACACGCTAAGAAGGTAGACCGAGACTCTCACAGCTCAAGGATATTGCTTCTAGCTCCGAGCTGCCTGTCCAGGCACAAATCAACTTCTCTTCTTGCTCACTGAGGAGGCATTATATGATTTTCCCTACCTCAATGTGATTTCTCTTCCAGCTACACCCATCTAGCAGTGACACTATAGAGCACAATGTTTCCTAAAATGTGATATGAGGAACACTGGTATAAAAAGATTACTTTAGGTAGAACAAGGACAAACTTATTAATAGTTATGCATTTACTTTTACAAATTCCTTCTCTCTAAGTAAATTCAATTAATACTAGAAAGTCAACTTAAAGAAATATATTGAATAAATAAAAATGAAACTACATTTGGATCACATCATTATACTTGGGGTGCTTTAAACCAATTATTTAACCTTTCTGTACCTCATATTTTTCTTCTGTAAAATGAGAATAATAAGACTGTCTCAAGTATAATGGTGAAATGAAAATGTCCTTAAGCCATAGGTGAGTTTCTGGTACTTAGTAGATTTTTAGCAAGTGAAGTTTTCTTTTTCTTCCCTTTCTTGCTGCCTACATACTGACCTTTCTACTGTCATTTCTATCTCGTCTGTATTATTAAAGATAAAAATGTAAAATGTTGCCCATTGACTGTATTTCAAATTAAAAGCTCAAGAAAATCTTACTACTATCATGCATTTATCTAAGGCTAGGCTAGATACATAGATACTTAGACATAGACATAAATAAATACACATATATGCCAGTACAAAAGAAGTGTTAAAGACTGGAAATCCCTTTTTTGCACTAATAATCATTAGGCAGACAGAGCTTTAATGTCATCACGATAAAGGTTATTTAATAGACTGAGTTCATCTTGTTTTATTTCTCTGTAGGTGAAAAGGGGCAGGAGGAGCAGAGGCTTTTAAACTAGAATAGAGGTTGACTTTCAGCTCCACTATTTACTAGCTGTGTGACACTGATCATACAACTGGACCCTTCTGAGCCTCAGTTTCCTCATCTAATGATACCTGCTACCTTACAAGACATGGGTAAAGAAGTAGAGACAATGAATGTGAGGCAGAGAACACTATACCTTGCCTGGTCTGGCTTAGCCTATGTGTGGACCAAGAGAAGGGCCTCAGGTGGAAAGTTGTAGGTTCTTGCAAGAGGTTGGGGGTCAGTACAGACAGAAACTGTGGGTACCCAGAGGATGTGGACCCGGGGTCATGTAGCATTTTGGCATGTTAGATATGATTTGCTCCATTACACTATCATGGCCCTTGGTTTGTATCATTCCTGCCTCTTGTTATAAGTATTTGTATGTAATCAGGAAAAAAATATTAAATTACTTATTGTCTTAGCATGAGTTGTCCCAGAAAGCAGAGCCAGAGGAAAATGTTTCTGGGCAATGACTTTATCAAGAAGTGCAAACCCAAAAAAGCAGGAGCAGTAACAAAAGGAAGCAAAGCAGGGAAGCCAAAAGCCAAAAGCCAAAAGCACCAGTGCAAGATACGTCTCGAAGCTGGCCGCCAGTACGTGTGAACTGATTGCTTAATCTCCAAGGACCATCCTCCAGGAGGCTGTATAAACCAAGTGTCTCAGGACACTCCACCAAGAGATGGAAAAGATCCTATCTACTAGTTCCTTTCTCTCATCATCAAAAGTTCATTTGACAGTGACTTGGGTCCCCTGCACATCTGCCAGGCACGTGGCTGGGCACTACCGCAAGCAGGTGACACCTCAGCTTTAAAAGAGATGCCCAGCGCTGTAGGTGAGAGATGTGTGGCTGGAGCACAAGATGAGGGTCTGTCTGTGGGTGCATGATGTTGGCCTGAATCTCATCTGTGGCCGGGCTGGGACTAAAGGTTCTGGAGACGAGTGAGAATGAGAGGATCTGAAGAGGCGTATTAAAGGTGTCTGAATCACCAACTGAAATAACTTACTAGGCACGACCCAGTCCTCACGTGGACCCACATATCATGCTAAGAAAACTATCCTGAAAGAGTGTGAAGCATCCCCACAGTGGCTTACGAATAAAAATCAGCTTTGTATTGTGAAAATCTGGTACATCAAACTGAAAACAAAGGAAACTGAGCAGATAGGGGTATTTTTTTCCACAATGCCTCATCTCAGTGAAAACAGATCTCTGATGAGCTGGAGATGTACTGGAAGAATGAAATGAAGAAGGAAAATAAACTGAGTGAAGCAAATCTAAATGAGTTTACAAGTCAGGAAACCTTTACTATCAGTGAGATAAAGGAAAGGGGTTCTCTGGTTCACCAAAGAGATATCCTATTAAGAATTTTTACCATACGACACAGCAATCCCACTACTGGGCATATACCCTGAGAAAACCATAATTCAAAAAGAGTCAAGTACCACAATGTTCACTGCAGCTCTATTTACAATAGCCAGGACACAGAAGCAACCTAAGTGTCCATCGACAGATGAATGGATAAAGAAGATGTG
>NC_041224.1:120887460-120941474 GCF_002837175.3 Physeter macrocephalus | reverse complement strand
AAAAAAAAATGGTTCTGAAGAACCTAGGGGCAGGACAGGAATAAAGACGCAGACGTAGAGAATGGACTTGAGGACACGGGGAGGGGGAAGGGTAAGCTGGGACAAAGTGAGAGAGTGGCATAGACTTATATACACTACCAAATGTAAAATAGATAGCTAGCGGGAAGCAGCTGCGTAGCACGGGGAGATCAGCTTTGTGACCACCTAGAGGGGTGGGATAGGGAGGGTGGGAGGGAGATGCAAGAGGGAGGAGATATAGGGATATATGTATATGTATAGCTAATTCACTTTGTTATAAAGCAGAAACTAACACACCATTATAAAGCAATTATACTCCAATAAAGATGTTAAAAAAAAATTTTAGCTGTTTTAATGTATTTCTACTTGTCAAGTTCTATGATGCACTAATTATAAGTGTATGCAGATTTTTTATATACTTTTATGACATATGCATTAAAGAGGCAGAGGCATCTCAAGGAAAGCGGACGCTCAGAATCCTTATAGATGCTGTTCTGGAAGGGAGGCAACATGAAAAGAGGAACGTGTTTATCTGTTGGAGAAACATGAGTAGCAGGAAGAATACAGACCTGTGTAGATATTGTTCAAAGGAGGAGAGAGGATATGTGCTTGACTTCAATTTCTTTATAGTCATCAGCTCTCTATTTTTTTTGATCTGGATACTGTTGATTACATTTAGGTATTGATGAAAATGTCAATGAGACTTTTTCTAAAATCACACAGTATTATTTTAACAGGAATTATTTTACCTTAAAGAAAATATTTTGTGTTAATATGTCCCTTGAGAAACGTTCTCATTTAAATTCTACACCTTGTGAAGAAATTCAATTATTGAGTTGTTCCAAATCTGCAGAAAATGATCTGAAAGTTTTATAATTAATATATAACAAAAAGGTGTTGCTAAAATGCATTAAAGAATTATATAAAAGATGGGCTTCCCTGGTGGTGCAGTGGTTGAGTCCACCTGCCGATGCAGGGGACACGGGTACGTGCCCCGGTCCGGGAAGATCCCACATGCCGCAGAGCGGCTGGGCCCGTGAGCCATGGCCGCTGAGCCTGCGCGTCCGGAGCCTATGCTCAGCAACAGGAGAGGCCACAACAGTGAGAGGCCCGCGTACCGCAAAAAAAAAAAAAAAAAAAAAAAAAAAAGAGTTATATAAAAGACTAAACATAAACAACAAAACAATGAAGATAGTGCAAACTTTTTTTAAAGCAACAAGTACGTTTCAATTTCTGGAAGAATAGCTGTGTAAACTACTACAGAATCCATGGTGTATGTAGTCATACCACTGAGACACGTTCTTGAAGATCAAGTGCTCGGTTATAGTCAGCCACAGCTTCCTCAATCAGACCTATTTTACCACGAACTTCTGCTCTAAGATTATATACTAGAGCATCATTAGGCTTCAAAGACAGAGCTGTAAAAGAAAAAAAATTTCAAGATATGTTTTATGCTAGCACTCAAAAAGCCTCACTTTTTTAAATAAAAATTTTATAATATAAGAACTTTAGTATTACCTATTTGAAAACATTTTTCCTCATATGTTCCTAATTATTTAGTTAAATTTAAAACATTGAATCTTTCTAAGAAAATTAACTTGGAAAAACACAGTACAATGTCTTTTTTGAAAGGCTGGCAATGTTTATGTATGGTTTCCCTAATAATTTTCTATGTCTTAGATTACCAATACTATAAGTTATTACATAAAGGAATCCATACTGATTACATTAAAGATATGATATATAAAACCATTAATTCTAATGTTAGTTTATCTAGGCAAGTAGACCTGATGATTTTCTTCTTTTGTCATCAAAAACAAACAAATCAACCGTTATAATATTAGTCAAAAAATTACAAAAAAAAAATACCTTTACTTAGGTCTTCTTCAGCTAGTTCATATTGCTTTAAACAACAGTAGAAGTATGCTCTGTTAAAATATACTGCAGCCCAAAATGGACAGCTTTCAACTACATATGCAAAGTCTTCTTTTGCTTCTTCATATCTCTTTAATACTGTATTTGCAATAGCTCGATTCATGGTAGCACATTCATTTTCTGGATCAAACTTTAAAGCCTTTGAGAAGTAGTCACTAGCCTATAAAAATGTGAAGATAATGATAATCTGAATATATTTTAATTGGCAGCTATACAGCAACCTGAACCACTTTTAATATAAAACTAAGGCCAGTGGCACACTGAGGAGATAGTGGAAGCATTTCATCCCAGATACAGATGATAAGGAGGTGCCAGCATTTGTAGAGAATGTAAAAGACAATAATAAAACCAAACAATAGTTGGTCTGCTTTTTGTTATCACCATGTGTCAGCAGTTTTAGACAGTGTCAGAGATAAAATACTCTCTGTTGAGGTGAAATGTTCCACTACCACCTCCCCCTCCCCCCTACACACAAATCTCACATCCCTGTACAGCACTAGAAAAAAGTAAAATATAAGTTAGAAAAGAAGGTCACACAGGAGGATGAAATATAAGTTCGAAAATTAACATTTTTCATGTAAAAGCAGAGTAAGGGCTAAAGAGAGAAGTGAATTTTGAAAATACAGTTCTAAACTTTACCAAAAGAGATTAAAAACTCTGTTATACTATGAAAAGCTATAAGGAAGGAAGACAGAAGATTAAAATCAGCTTGTCAAGAAGATCAAAAACTCTAGATGATTCACAACTCGTCATCAAGCCGGAAGGGACCCTCCAAAGTGTGGTCCATCGACTGGTGTTGGGGTCTTGATCAACAATAAGTTAGAAAATTTTAAAAAACTGGTCCTTCATCACACATAGCTTGAGATGCTGATTAGACACCCTACTACTCAAGGTAGGAATCTCCTCTCTAACTCTA
Source organism: Physeter macrocephalus (assembly GCF_002837175.3). Classification (NCBI taxonomy): domain Eukaryota; kingdom Metazoa; phylum Chordata; class Mammalia; order Artiodactyla; family Physeteridae; genus Physeter; species Physeter macrocephalus. The sequence goes on along the minus strand of NC_041224.1, from coordinate 120,938,605 downwards.
TGATGGATGGAAAATGTGCCTCCTACTTTAAAACTTCCCTAAAGGAAAAGTCGTTTTTAACAATATGGCTTGCCGTCTCCAATTCCTTACCACTCAACTTTTCCCCAGTACAGCACAGTCTGGGTTCTATCTACCTCCCCCTAGCCCGTGAGGTCTGCTCTTGCTAAGGCTGAAGATGTCATCAAGCCCAGTAGGCATTTTCTAGTCCTTTCTTTCCATGGCATTTCTGTGGCACAGATGCTCTTGGTCTCTCCTTCCCTCTTAAAACTCTCTCTGTCCTTGAGACAGGGTGTCTCCCTAGTTTTTCCCCTACCTCTCTGATCATTTTCTATCAGTCTACTTCATGGAACTATTTTTCTCTATATTTCCCAGGGATGTGTCCTCAGTTCACTTCCATTGTGGGTGAAGTGAAACATTGAGAGCATGGTGGCCAGGAGCCCAGACCATGGGGCCAGATTTCTAGGTTCAAACCCTGGCTCTACCACTTATTAGCTCTATGTCCTTGGGTGAGTAACTACAACACTCTGACTCGATTTTTCTCGTCTATAAAATGGAGGCAACAAATCTAACCCTACTTTCAGTGCTGCTATGAGGATTAAGTGAGCTGACAGGTAAAGTACTGAGAACAATATGCAGAATATAGTAAGGACTCAGTCAATTATTATTGATACATCATTTTTTTTGCCAGTGTCTACAAATGGAGAGATGTCATAGCCCTCAGATAATACTCCATGAATTTTACTGCCTGAGACTTTTGAGAAGCAATTAGATCAAGATTGTGTGACCCATCTCATCCCAGAATGGGAGCTATTCTATGCTGTAGTTAAGTGCAATTTAAGGATCCCTTAAGATGGCAGCAGAATTGACATCCTTCTGTGAAGAGCTTAAATTAAAGAGAATTCACTCCTGAACAGGAGGCTGGACTCACAGTCATTATAAATGAGGCAAGGGAATGACTCGAAGCAGAGCCAAGACTTCCTTCAAAAATTAATTTGTTTCATTTTAATTCACCAGTAAATGATCAATAAAGGCTACACAATTCTACACCACAAAAGCATGACTTGCAATCAGGTAGGAGCAAATGCCTACCTCAGCTAAAATAAATAACTTAGTAAAACACAATAGTATGGTTAACTTTGAACAATGTAACTTTCTATTACAGCTTTGAAAACATATTACTTAGAAAATGAAAGCCTATAAATTTAATGAGGTTACTTGAAGAACAGGAGTATTAACTATGAAGTAGTTAGAGGCCAAAGACGCCTACCACAATAGATGGCCTTGATTTAACAATTGGTCTAATGCTCTCATATCTGTAATTAATTAGAAAGCAGATCCAGGTATTTTTTTAAAAGTCACCTGTAATTCATGACACATGCATGTAGCTCATCCAATTGTGGTTTCAAACCATTAAGTCACCAACCATAAAAGAAGCCAGAACACATACATGTTTTAACCCTTTAGAGATTATCTGGTCTGTTGAGGGACCCTTCCTCCTGGCCCTAAATCTTCTTTCCATACATCAGAAACAAAGGGGGAGGGGGAGGATGGACAGGAAATAGAAGAATTTGCTCCACAAAGACGCATAGAGCATACCAAAATAGCTGAATAACTACTCTCAAAGTCTGCTTGTCTCTGAAGGGAGCACACACTGCAAAGCCCGAGTATCCAGTATATCAAGACAGAGAGCGGAATACATTTTAGATCAAATATTTGCCCAGCTGATGTGTCCCCAGCTTGGGGGAGAAAGAATACTTAAAAAAAAAAAAAAATCAAAGATCAAACTACACTCTAGATCTAACCAAATAGTTTTATACATGATGTCCATAGAGTGATTAAGGACAAATAAGTTTAAATGTGAGGGTCTCCCTCTCATGTGGACCTTAAACACCGACAGAAACAGAAAATTGCCCTGGGCACTGTGTTTGTCTGAAGCTCGTTAACTAACTCTACAATGCAGAGAAACATTGCCAAGACCCAGCCAGAGAGTGGTCTGAGCTTGAGGAAGTTTAAGGCAACTGACCCTGGCCTGTCAGCCTAGGAAAACATTAGCCTCCCACCTGTCTGAGGCCTGAGCTATGACAATCTCATTCATGCCTTATATAATAATACCTTTGATAATTCTCTGTCCCAGCAGCTAGCTTCACCACTGAGGTCAACCAGCCTCATCACAGGGGTCAGCAAGCTAACTGATCTAACTTGGGAAACAGCTAAACTAAGGCAGTGGCAGTAGAAGTAGAATGGAAAGGGCATAACTGAGAAAAAACTAAGAAGGAAATTTGACAGGATTAGATGATTGATTAGATGAAGAAGTTGAGGAAGAGAAAGTTACAATTGATGCGAATATTTTTACTCAGGTGACTCCATGGAATGACATCTTGAATTGAGACAAGGTTATACGAAGAAGAGCTGGACGGGGCGTAGAGGATAGAGAGATTAATTCAGTTTTGGCTCTCATGCACTTGTAAAACATCCAGTTTTAGCAACTGGTGATAAATATGGGTTAGGAGCTCAGAAGAAAGGTGGAGGCTGACATGTAGTATAAGCCATGGGTATAGATGGGCTTTCTGAGTAAGGAAATATGGAGAGAAGAGAAAGCAGTGTGATTCCTGGCATTAAAGAGCTTAACTGGAATGAGGAGATAAGAGACTAACACAGAGAAACAATTGTGGAGTGACAGAAAGCCGTACTGAATCTGTATAGAAATAATTACATACAAAGCAGCATGGAGTCAAGATCTCACTTTAAATTTAACCACAACCTCAAATGAGAACTTGAAGTTGTCTGGTGGTTCTACTATACTTCCCTAGAACGTTCACCCTACCTCTCTCTAAAACAATTATTTCACATTTTCTCTTTTCTCTTCAAAACTCCTAGCCATATTCTCCCCCTTTTTACCTGTCCACCCTCACTCTTAACTGGTATTCATATTCCATGGAAAAAATGTAATCATTTAAGAGAAATACCTACCATCCAAATCTACATATCTACAGCCAGCTGTGCCCCAACTCTCTGCCTTCCCTCATGACATAATGGATAGTGTGTCCTGCTCCCTTCAAAGGCCACCCCTGGAACTTCCAAACTTTAGCCGCATCAAATCCTCAAAGATTTTGATCCTAATTATCCCTGCCACTCTCTCCTGCACCAACAATTTCTCCCTTTCTACTAGATCCTTTCATTAACACAGGAGCATGAATCAGCATCCCTCATATTTTAAAAAATTAAAAACACGAACACCTTACTCCACTCTAGCCACCACCCCCATTTCACTACTTCTCTTCACAGAAGAATTTCTTCAACTCGTTGAACTGTCTCTAATTCTTCACCTCCCATTTTCTCCACAACCCTTTCCGCTCAAGGCTCTGATGCCATTGCGACTCCAACAATGTTCTTGCCAAAGTCATCAATGATTTTCTCCATTCTCCCCTTCCTTGACTTCTCAGCAGCATCTGACACAGGACACATTTCCCTTCTTAAAGTACTCTCTTCTTGAGGTGATATCATGCTCTCCTGCTTTCCTTCCCAACATCCTGACTGGATACTCCCCACTCGGTCTACACTCTGGAGTCTCCTCTCTGCTTCACTTCTAAACATTGGTATTGCCCCAGGGCTTGCTCCTTAAACCCCTTCTCTCCATCTATACTATCCACCCAGGTAATCTCATATAGTCCCACAGGTATGCTAGTACTGATATAATGACGCTTAAATAAGATGGTATTAGATGTTTATCACTACTAATATTGTTTATTTTCTATTTCTTCCTCCAATAAAATGTAAGCTACATCATAAAAGAAGTCTTCCTTATCTTGTTTAGCTCTGTATCCTCAGGGTCTTAATTCCTAGCACATGGCAGGTACATTATAAATATAAGGAGATTAAAAGAATGAAGAACTAAGTGGGATCAGGAAATATCTGCTCAGCTCTTCCAGCAAAATACAGACATGGACTTTAGCCTCTTGGTAGATAAAGGTGCCCCAAAGATCATTTTTAAGGGGTATGGTGACAGTATCGGGTGTTAGAGGAGAATACAGAGGTTACAGATCTCAGAAAATGCAAGCAATAAAAACAACTTTTTAAAATGAGAATGTTATCTTAGAAGCAAGGACTGTGAAAAGTTCTGAGAAACACAGAGCTTGTGGTAGAAGCCTTCCCAAACCAGGCTAGGCTAGAAAGGAGATATTGTAAAGTCCTGTGCAATAGCATCAGTGGTAGCTCAACTCGGAAAGTTACCATGGCCTATCACCATATCTCTCACAAGAAAATCTGCTATTAGTCCAGGAAAAAAAAAAAATTATCTCATTCAAATATAAGGAACAGAAAAGTAATTTGCCTGCCTTCATTGTAAAAAACAAAGATAAAAAAGTAAGAGCTTAATTTTCGGAAAGATCATAAAAACAGACCAGAAAAAAAGGATTCCTACAATGTAGATAAAAATTATAATGTAACATTATAAAATAAACTAGAAAAAAATTTTTAAGGAAGAAACTGCATTTAAGAAATAAATAAATAAATAATAAAGGATCTTAGAAAAAGAGGTGGCCAGGAAGATATGTCACAGAAATGGGACAGAACTAAAAAAAAAAGTTTTAAAGAAACCTGGATCATAAGGTCAACAAGGGAATAATAGAAAACACAGTAAAAATTTAGGAGGTGCAAAAGAAAATGAAACAGATGTTAAAAGATAAAAAACATTTGAAAAAAATAATTGGCATACAGGAGTCAAAAGACGTCCTATTTATACTCATTGGTATTCATCCCCAATGAAGAAAATCAAAACAATGAAACAGAGAAAAATATTTACACTGACTTCAACAAAGATTTTCTGAAATCTACATATTGAAAATGCACACTCAGTACTTGATAACTTTGACCCCAAAAGCTTAACTCTAACACATATCTTTTTTTAAGTAAAAAAGCTTTTCACTTAAAAAAAATAAATAAAATAAAATAAAATAAAAACTTTGGTTATCCTGACAAAAAGAAGTCACCAATAACGAAAATCAGGTTTGCATCAGGCTTTTGACACCAACATATGCAACACCAAAAAAATAGTGAAATAACACTTATAAAACACTCAAGGAAAGAAAAAAATGAGTCAAGGACTCTAAACCCAGACATGCTGTCGTAAGATATAAAGGCAGCAGGCTAACAGCTGTGAACATGAAACAATTCAAGGAATATTGTTCTCGTGAACCCTTTCTCAGGACTCTACTAGAAGACTAACTTCAGACCACCAAGAAATGATTGGTTAGGAGGGAAACTTTGGCAAAAAGCCTGGTGATGAGAATTAAACATATTTAACTGAAGAACTAAGACTAAACGTGAAATAAAGGTAACAAAATAGTATGCAAATATTAAATCTTCTGGCAGTGTAGGAATAACGAAACACAACAAAATGGAAGAATACAGAGAGAGTGGAAAGCAAGCTGACATGACAAGCTGACAGAACAAGCTCAAGCATATTTAAGGATATAAATATAAGCATTTTTCAAAAGACCATACTATTAACTAAAATTGACTAATAGATGAGTGGGAGAAATAAGGGAGGAAGAGATTAAAGGGTCATTTTATTGTTCTTCATAGAAGAGAACTAAAGAAAGAAGGAAGTAAGGGTACAAAGGTATTTTTATAAAGGTCATCACTAAAGCAAACTGTAAACCTTCCTAAATATTAGAAAAACTCTGAAATTTTAAAATGAAACAGACCACAGAATAAAATATTTTAAATACATGTAAACAGAAAATATGATATAAAATAACAGAACTAAGACCAAACATATTGACCGTGCCAAAATGTCAATAGGATATAACCCACCTATTAAAAGATAAATATTTTCAAATTGTCATCTAAACTAAAATCCAGCTCTACGCTGTATAAAAGAGACACAGCTAAAACAAAAGATGCTGAACACTGAAAATAAAAGGAAGGACAAAGGACTATCAGGCAAAAGCAAACCAAATGAAATCAGAGGTCAGGATCTTCACATGAGATAAAGGAGAATTTATTCCAAAGAGAAACAAAGAAGAGCATTTGTAATGCTGAAGACTACAATTCACAATGCATATGTAATATGTATGAACATCTATACATGAAATAGCAGCAATTTTCATAAAGCGGAAATTACAAGAGATGTAAAGAAAACTATATAGGGCCACACTAATTATAGGATACTTGAATAAACCTTTCTCTGTCCAAGATAAAACAAATTTTTTTAAAAAGTATGGATATAGACTAATTATACTCCAATATTAGAAAATATAAAAGCCCTTCCTCTTGAACATTTTAAGTGCCCTATTAATTTATTCTTTAGTCAAAGGAGAAATAAAATTTCAAGTGCAATGTTTTGGGAAAACAAAAATAAAATCATTAAAGACCAAAATACAGGGGATACTGCTGAAAACAGTACTTGGGGAAAAGGCATAACCTTAACAATTTATCACAATATAAATGAAAGGGTGACAATAAATGGATTAAGCTTCTGACTCGAAAAGGCAGACAAAGAACAAAATAAAATTGAAGATGAACAAAAGAGTGAATATAGATTTAAAAAAACAAAAAATAGCGTTTGAGTCATGCAATGCATTACAGTTCAAATAAAATAAATTCAAAATATAAAAAATATCATCTAATAACCCAACACTTTCATTTCAGCTGTTATGAATTGAGGTCCAAAAAGATTAAGTTGTCATGAAAACCAGAACTAACAGACTTATCTCCTTACTCCAGTCAAGTGCTCATGTGACTGAAACTTAGCAAAGGTAGAAATTAAGACGAGTTAGATAATCACATCACGGAAGAGAGTCTGGAAGGAAGTCTGAGATTTGGCTAAGTGGAGGCAAAGAGCAGAGGATTCCAGGCTGGAATCCAGGCTGACAATGGATAGCAAGGCGACTGCCGGCACTCAGAAACGTCCAAAACAATGTTTACTGGACAAGTGCTGAGTGGCTGATGATAATGAGGAGAAAAAAATCCATAGAGGTGTAAACATTTAATAAATAATTATAAACATTTTTATGAAAGAGAAAAAAATTTTTAAAGAGCTAATGAATAAATTAGCCTGACATATAAGGATTGCTTTTTTTTTTTTTTTTTTTTTTTTTTGCGGTACGCGGCCCTCTCACTGTTGTGGCCTCTCCCGTTGCGGAGCACAGGCTCCGGACGCGCAGGCTCAGCGGCCATGGCTCACGGGCCCAGCCGCTCCGCGGCATGTGGGATCTTCCCGGACCGGGGCACGAACCCGTATTTCCTGCATCGGCAGGCGGACTCCCAACCACTGCGCCACCAGGGAAACCCAAGGATTGCATTTTGAAACTATATGTAGCAGAGAAAGCATTTACGGTCAAAAAGAAAATGTTGAGCAAAACTCACATTACCTGGGAAAACTGCCTGTGGTGAAAGTAGATATTTCCTGCATTAAAGTAAGCCAGTGAGTACGTGGGGTTTAGAGAAATTGCTGCTTGATAGTCTCTCATTGCGTTCTGTTGTTGACCCATAAACTCATGAATCACACCACGATTTGTTAAGAATTCTGCTCTAGTATTGATCTGCAGTATAATAGTATGAGTATTTAGCATCTGGGAATAGTACTTGTCTCCAATTTCATGTCTGCAAAAATGGACATTAAGAAATCTCTTTGTGGGAAACTAGTAATTTTACAAGGCAGGTGAAACCCCATTAGAGCAAATATTTTGAGAAACAACTCCAAATGAAGTTGGTTCAGTGTCAACACTTTGTTGATTTGGTTGCAATAAAACAAATAATCTTAGTGCTCTACTCAGTTCCTTTGCAAAGAATAGATGCAAGGGGAAAAAAAGCTCATCTGTTTAGCTCTGTTAAAGATGACAACAACTACCTAAATTTACAGAAAAAGAATCCGAAATCTAGAAGAAAAAAGGAAGATTTTCTGTCACTGCATTTTATATTTGCCATTTCACTACAGAAGAAGCTGGGCATTTACACTATTCTTTCTTTAGTTCCTTCAAACCCAGAACGTTATTTTTATTCTTTGCATTCATTTTTTATTACACAATAATATTGATGTATCATGAAACTATAAATTTGCATTTACTGAGAGGAATCAACATTTATTAGGGATTTGTTTTTAAATTTTTTTAATGTATTAGGTTATAAAACTGGTAAGCTATAATAACTCTTTAGGAATCTCCTGGGGAAAAGATACAAATATTATTTTCTCTACAAGTCACCTTTAGAAAACAACAGAGAACTTCTTATTTGATCTTATTCACTGATGATGTTAATTTAATGCTAATGATAATATAATCTGAGTGAATTTTTACCTTTATGGCAGCATTTATATCCTGAATTGCAGCAAAATTATCACCCATCTGAAGAGAGACCACAGCTCTTCCTTCATAGGCTAGGTAGCTCTTCGGATCAACTTCTATGGCAATGGTAAAGTGGTTCCAAGCTTTCTGGAATTTTCCTTGGGCCTAAAATAATTTTCCATTTACACCAAGTAGGAAATTGTCCATATCATGACAAATGTTTACGATTCTAACAATCAAATAAAGCCTTTAGTAAGGGTATATTTATATTGTACTTAATCTAAGATATTTTAAACAAGGAAGTAGGCTGTACTGTGAGTGCATTCAATTGACTGATTACCTCTGCGCATTTATGCTGAATTTTAATTAACTGAAATAAATCTAATTGTCAGAGTCATCTCTTATACCAGTCTTGAACAACATAAAATCTTGACCACAACGGGAAACACCAATGCTTCTGACAATCACCACAAATTTTACATTGAGCTCTGCACACACAGGCAGGAATTGTCTATTTGCTTGGCATTGAATCTCCAGTTATACATACTATACATAATAAAATAAATATGTGTTGAATAAGTAAATGAATAAACTGATGGTGTAAAACTTATTTGATAAATTGTACCAGCATCACACATTCCATGAAAACTGCATGCAAATCTACCAAGCAGGTGTTTATACCAACCTTAGCGCCAACTGGAAAAAAAGAAAGAAGGTTAGGAGAGGACACTGTTAACAGAATGATGTCAGAGTATTTCCTAGAGAAGGCCATTTGGCAACTAAATACCTCATCACAGGAAGGCAGTGAGTTGATAAATTCAGCACAGTCCAGGGACTGTCCTCTATTCCTGTGGGTTCAAAATCCCAACTTGCCAGAGCCTCAGAAGCGGACTCTCACATAAACCAAGCAAAGCCCAGTGACTCTTGCATAAAACTAACACGAAATATAACTAATAAGTTAACTAGACATTGTTCTTTAACCAGTAAAGCTTCTCCCTCACAGTAAATTATGTGGAAACCAACATCATTACCACATGTTCATTTGATAAACAAGGAATTGAACTTGTCTCTTCTGACAATTGTTTTGCTCACTTCCATAACTCTAGTGGTAGGCACATAGTAGGGGAATCTGTTGCATATTTGTCCAAGAAATGGTCACTCTTCATGGTCACTCTTCCCCCGAACAGGATTTGATGGGCCTCTCTAACTCTCCTTTTCCAGTCCTTCCTTTCCTGATTCAAGTCTTCCTCACACTAATGTGTTTTTCAATCCTCCTTCAGGTTGATACATATCAGTGAGATCTTCATAAAACACAAATCTGATGTCACTGCTCTGGTGAGTGACATTCACATTTTTAACTGACCTGGACCAGTTAAAAAGACCTTCACCTCCAGTCATTACTCAATTCAGTCTCATCCCATACCACTCTCCCCTTGTCCATAACATTCCATCCCCTTGAGCCCTCTGTCTCTTTCTCACAAGACTTTATAATGGGCTGTTCCCTCTCTCTGGAACACTGTGCCCTAACTCCTAGTCCTAATTACTAGTCTTTCACACCTCAGTTTAAATGTTAATTTCTCAAAAGGCCTTCCCTCACCCCTAAAAGGAAGCTAGGTTCCCTTGTTATAAGTTGTCCTAAAACCCATCCCTTTTCTTTGTTGCTCTTATCCTGAATAGAATTAAATAATTATTAATAAGACTGCTTGGTGCTTATCTCTCCAGTAGGTAGTAAACTCTACAAGAAGAACCAGTGTATTTTGGGCACTGCTGTATCACTAGGCCTAGATCAGTTCCTGTCCTATTACTAGGTGCTCAGTAAATCCTTGTTGAATGCAATGAATGATGCTGTTAACACATTTTTTTTTGATTACAGTAAGTTCTAGCTGTTTTAGGAGTCACTCTGTCTCTAAATTGACTTTGCAAATTTCTACTGTGATCCAATAATGGCTAATTTTATGTTTAACACTCAGAAGGCAATATTACTTCCCTTATTAATCAGTTCTTGGGCATACCTCACTATAACCAAGCCCACAACCACCTCCAATATTATTAATCTTAGGTCAGCCAAATTCACTTACTTTTAAATGAAAAAAAATTCAACTTTAATGACAGATTATTAATAGGAATTACTGCAAATTACTGTAATCGAAACATACTTTGGACCACTGTTTAAATTTTTTAATATTAAAAGGGATAAAAAGATTATTCCTTTCCTTTTCATGGAAAGTATAACACATCTAGCACTTTATTCCACGAATACCACTACATCTTTTGTTGGTGCAAATAGCTCGGTGAGTGCATGGGTCAGGTCAGAGTGTCCCAGAAATCACTCAGAGAACTGCGTGACAACACAACAGAGCAACACCCTTCCAACTTGCTGGAAGGACAAATGCCTGGTCTCTTGCCTTCTGGTATGTTCTAATTCACTGCTATTTGGAAGATGACCTGAATTCAGAAATCTCTATACAGTGGTTGTCTGATCCAGCGCATAGATCATACAGTGTTTATTCCCTTTAGCTTTTCACTAATTTAATAGGCCCAAACCCTATGGAGCCCAGGTATAAGCTAGTGAAACAAATTTTAGCCAGGTTCTTATATGTGAAACTCATCAGGCAAGTCTTAAAAGTTGTCTATAAGTGTGGTAGGTATAAGGGGGTGAGGTAGAAAGGGGTGCAGGCATTAAGGAAACTCAAGTTCAGAAGACCCTCATCTCACTATCACACCAGGCCCCTGGGTGTGCTCTCCAGGCAGGCTGCCTGTAACTCATCAAACCCCTGCTTCCCACTGCTGTTTTGAATACGAATAAGAAAAGAAAGGCAAAATGTTCATATCCAAAGAAATATCATGTCTCCCCATCACCACTAAAAGGCCAAATATATTCTTTTTCTTGTCCAAAAGGTGCTTCCCATGGTAAAATGTTGTTATACAATATTACCTGCAAATTATAGCCTAAACAAATTCTGGCTTTTGTATAGACTGGATTAAAATGCAGTGCTTTCAGAAAGTCCTTCTGTGCTTGTTTGATGGCCTCGTCATGTCCATATTCCATGTAAGAATTTCCCCGTCCAATGTAAGCATCCAGAAAACAGGGATCAATTTTAACAGCCCAGGTAAAGAAATTGACAGCTTCTTCAAACTCTTTATTTCTGAAAATAAATTAAAATATTGAGGCTTTCTGATGAATAATCTAACTGCTTTCCTGTATATAACCTCTTCATAAAGAAATGCATTGACCCTTAAAAAACTTAATGTTTATTATTTTTTATTATCATAAGAACTAATTGTGTAAGTCCATATGACCTAAGGAAGCCTGATGGATTCTTTAAAGATATTGGTAAAAGGAAAGAGGGGAGGTAAGAGACATTTTTATAGCAGAATATGCTGGGATGACATGCTAGAGTTCTTTTTCAGAATTATAAAAATCTGAATGGCATTCTTGAACCTGTTTTTAACAGTTATCAGTGGCCAGTATCGAAAAACATATGCTATTATTTATAAAATACACTATTTAAATCAGATTAAAATAAATCCATTGTTATTTATTTAATATGTCCTTTATAAGGAAGGGAGCTAAATTTTTATCACATGGGAGTTCTTACTTCAGATCTTCTATAAAGGCAGCCCATTTCATCTTGGACACCGAGAGAGGAGGGGAGAAAAAGAAGTAAAATGCATTTTACTTATTAACTTGTGAATATATGTGACTGAATGATAAGTCTGTCTCTCTATCTTCCTTAATTAGTCTCCTATGATGAGGAGAGGGTTGTTGAAGGAATCGAATATTCCCATGTCCATGGGTATATAAAGTCACTTTTCTACTTCACATGCATATCTAATAATTATTTTTAATCTCAATTAATATGGAGAGTCTAGAATTTTTTTTAATAGAATGAAGGTACTAACACTGAATAACTACTTACTTACCAGGTACTGTGCTAAGTGCTTTACATATGTTATTTTACTTAATCCTTCCAACATTTCTGTAAGTTTATAATAATTTTTTATATTTTATAGATTAAAAGAATATCATGGCTCAGAAAAGTTTGCACATAGTAAATAACATAGTAAATAGCATGCTAAGATTGCACTGTGCAAATATCTGGGACTCAAACTCAGGTGAGCCAGACTCCAAAATCCATGCTTTCCCACAGTCATCTCTACCCACATTCTTCACCTTTAACATACTTGTAGTTGGTGCACAAGAGCCAGTGAGCTGATATCTCAACAGTGTAGTCAGAAGAAAGCCTTGGAGTTCAAACCTAAGCCCGAACATACAAATTAATAGTAATTTTTCAAAACTGTTAGAAGGATCAAATGACAGCATGTGAAAAACCCTTAGCACAGAGACCCTCACCCAATAAAGATTATTATCTTCCCTCCATTCTTTTCATTACTTCTCAAAAAGTTTTCAAATTTTTATGAGATGCATCATTACTTTGCTAACTTTTCCTTTGTAAAATACATGGAACACAGGGTAACTGTTCTAGAAACTATTATCTCTTAGATGTTACTCAGCATTATCTTTTAAAATACTGTTTCCCAAACCTCAGCCCCTCCTTTGTGACAGTTGCCCTATGTCCCACCTACACTATCGTTTACTTAGAATTTTTCTTTAAGTCAAGTCACTCTTTTACTTAAGTAAATCTATTTTTTAAAATAACTTAATTTCAATACCACAAATACAAAATCAGTATCTCATGCCATAAACAGAAGGCAACCATGAAAATAAATAAATATTGGAGTTGGATAGTGTAGTCTGCAGAAAACTAAACCTGAGAGCTGTACCATCTATTACAAAGTGTGGGAAAGATGTTAAAGACTAACTCTTAGCTGACACCTTCTCCTTGATGTATTCAGAAGGTTTGAGAAAGAATTCACTTTGAAACCGAAAAGCAATTCAGCTTCTCATAATGTGATTCAATATTTTTTTAATGCTTGTGCACACCATGAAAAATAATGGAGTTACTCATGATATTTGCTCCATGCTTTGGCAAACACTACCCAAAAGCATTCACCAAGTATTGTGTCAGAAGATCACCCAAGAATCAACAGTGAAGCACCAGGAAAGCCTGGCCTCTGACGTTACAAACAGGGGAAGGTTAGCATTCACATACGTGAGCCAACTGGTATCTTCTGAGTTCACTCTGTGGATTCTCACTAAGAAAACATTGGGCTCCCTTCCCTCAAGTAGTTTACAATGAAACTATCCTCCTCCTTCCTCATAAATGGCACTATTTGAGAAGTAAAAGTTCACTGAACATAAGGTCACAATGCTTGTAGCCACTTTCTCACCGTTATTACAGAAAAAATTCTAGCATAAATAACAAATTTTTTATCAAGAATAATTACCCAGCAGTATTCCTGTATAAAAATGCATTTAGTTGATAGGTTTTGTTATGCTCAGTATTTCTATCTATGGATAGTGAACTACTTACTTATGATGCACACCTATGGTGACCATGTAAACTAAAGTTTACAGGGCAACCCCAGCTCTCTCATATTTTTCCCACAAAACATTGAAATGCTTCTGGTATATTTACATCCAAATTGTATCATACACATTGCTCCCCTCTTACGCAGAGGGAGATTTAAAATCCTTGTGAGTACATATGCCGATATATGGTTTATAAAACATAATCTCACCCTTTCAAGAGTCTAACCAATATAAAAAGAAAAAGAACAAGCAATGAATTGAAGCTACTTTTCTATACATATCTAGTTATCAGCACTAATGCTTAATGAACATCTAGTCTGTTCGGACTAAGTAAATAATCATTAAACCTTAAACCTGGAAAGGGATCCCGAAAGCTACCTGGCAAGCTCTTCAAAGCTGATGATAACTAAAAATCAAGTCCAGAGGAGGTGAGAGAGCCAAAGCCAGAGACTCCCAGCCCCCTCCACCACTAGAAAAAAAAGAAAAACTCCATAGACACAGCAACTTCATTTCTCTGAAGATGTGTGTATCACACAGTGCCCTGCAGGTTGGAGCTCCTGTTAAATAATCACATGGCAGTTAGACAATGAAAAAATGTGGCAGTGTCTCATATCAGCATACAGGTTCACCGGCACATAAATTGTTAAACATCAATTACACAAATATAAAAGTATATTAAATTAGTTTTTCTAAAACAAAAAGCGTTTGTATAAATCTAAAATAACATGATCACTGACGGAAGGTGCATGCCTCTCATTATGGTGTCTATTAACTAAGAATCGTGTGCTCAGCTTGCAGGCTAGGCCATGGACACCAAGGCCCACCTCATTTTCCAAATTAATCACATAGGTGACCAGATGTGCCCTACTGAGTTGTACAAATAAAACATAAATACCTCCCAAAACTAAAGAATGTGGCTTGCAGAGTTGAAGATTCAGAAATACTTTATGCAAATATAAGAATGGTAAAATAAATGTGCTGAAGTAAAAAATGGACAGAATATGTAACTCTGAGCCACCAGGTTCTCCCTCTGTGACCTTTTTTTTTTTTTTAATCTTAAGGTAGCTTTCTCAAAGATCTAAAAATTAACTCTACCTTAACACTCTTAGTGATCAAATTGGGCAACAAGTAGGATATTCAGCCTAAGGAATGTTGTCTCCTAGCAACCACAAGAGTGAGAACCAGAGATATACAAAGGCACACACTTCAAAAGTCTGCAACCCCACGAGTTCAAAGATCAAAGCCCTAAAATTTAAAGATTTATTACTTTTTAAAAATTTTCCAAATGGGAGAATTTTTACTTTCTCCACTATAAGATGCCAATAGTGAATCTCATTATTTACAAACCATGCTGCTGTAGTAATAAGTTATAGCTCACCTTGAAAAGCAAAAATATTTTTCCTGAAATAAATGTAACCAATCACTAAACATTCCTTATTGTTAAATTCAGTAAAACTGTTAAAACACATGGAATTGGGACTATGAGTTATCAGAGCTTTACTGTTGATTTAAATTCTACATTTATTAAAGGACAATAGAGATTCTAGCAGGATGATGAAAGGTGGTTGTTTGGAATTGCAAAGCAGTATCAGCTTAAGGAGACTCCACCATATATACCCAGTGATTACATTTCATAAAAGAGATCAGGAACTGACACACAGAGAAATTTACTGACTCTAATAGTTGCAAAACATCGGAATGAGGTTGAGAAAAATTTTGGTGTCTATTTTTAGTTTTAAGAGAATTCAATGACCTCAGACATTTTTGGCCTGCACTCGCCTACCAAAACAAACACATCAGTCATCGTTATTCCATTTCTTTTTAAGAATGACAATTACTTAAAAAGATGAATTGTACAAAGGTTGCTGAATTAAAATAGACAATGGTGTGACTGTGTTTTGCTGTCTGTATAAAATTAAAGGTCCCAGACCAGTTTAGGCCTTTTAACCAAAAACGCCTTCACAAGTTCCAGTTATTATACTACTATGTTCATAAAATTTTAAAAATCTAATTCTCATAGGGAAATGTACCTGTACTAGCCATGTCCTAAAAGGGGAAAAAAAGAATTTCAATTTCCTAAATAATTCAAACTATGTTTTATTGTCTAAATTGTATATTTACACAGCCTAGTCTACTATCCTAATTTCCTCATCCAATTAACTGCTATTGTTTCTCTCATGAAAAATAATGCTGTAAACTATTTCTTAACCAAATACACTTTATTTCACATTAAAATACTCATGTGCTGCATTTCTATGCTTTTAAAAGCAAAGTGTTTAGAAATTAATTTTTAGATGTCAAATGTATGTGTAGAAATGTAAGTATTATAGTTAGCAAAATCAATCTACTTACTCTAATATTATCTCAGAGTAAATTTTAAACTGATCTTCATCTGTATTTTAGCCTCATATAACTGTTCTTTTCTCCCCTCTATAACTTACTTATTTTTACAATAATAACAGAAACAGGTAATAATATTTTAAGTAATACATTTTTCGTAGATTTTATTATACCTTGTAGATATTTACTGGTATTATTTTAATCATTTTTAGATTTAGAAATGCTTTCTAAATGTAAACTTTTCTTGGAAATATAATATTTTTCTAAATCAACCTCTCTTCCAAGAAACAGGCTTTTTAAAAGTTAGTTCCATTTTATGAACAAAGTTAATAACTTTATTTTATTCTTAGATATTTCAAGTCATGCATGATTTCATCCTGTGTATTACCAAGGTCCTTTCCAATAAATGGGCTTGAATCAGATGGATACCCGCAATGCTCTGACGCAGGTATTTACTTGCTGACTTGGCTAAAATAGTTTATTAGTAGGTAGAAGAGTGCTGATACAGGGATTCTTTGTGCCTCTCTCCATTTCTGTACTCTGTCACTTCCACAATATTCTCCTCTGTTTCTTCTATTCTTCTATTATAATTATAAATCTGATGGTCTCACTTGCTCTCACTTCAACATAAATTGCACCCCATACCTGTGATAGCATATGGCAGTAGCTTGACAAAGGCTCACATTAGCCTTGCTTATCAGTGCAGCTTGTTTAAAATCCTGAAACAGTTTAACAAATTGTTGTTAATTTTACAGCATTGTATTTTGTGCTTTCTTAAGCTTCCTTCTAACATTGATTCTACCATGAATAAAATTTACACAAGCATTAAAATATACATCTTCTTAAAACCCTTATTTTTTCCTTTTAGTATCACATATAGAGCAAGAACAGATGGAGTAGAGGAAACCCATAACCAAAACCTCACTCAGAATCTTGCACTACTGTCCACTTTTCCTGTGATTTTGCCTGGTATTATAAGGAGGTATCAGGTTTACTTTCTTTTTATTGTTTTTTTCCCAGTGAACACCACCAGAGACTTCCCTATCCAGACAGAGATAGAAATTTACCTGCAGAGAACCTTATGACTATAGGACAAACAGGCACTCAGGCCCAGGGAAAGGGCATAACTGAGCCTCTATGTGGATTAACTAAAGCAGCTGCTACCTTTGCAACCCACACTTCTAGGGGAAAATGTGTCATTTTATCCAGAGATCCTAGAGGCCTCCCAAGAGGGAGAAATGGAAACGCTAACCACAAGATTTGAAGTCAGGGCAGTCAGCTGGGGTGGACATGAATGGCACTGGGGAAGAGGTTAAGAGAACTAAAAGTGCTAAGTCTGCCAGAGATCCTGCCGATGTGGCACCAGAGACACAGAGTCTGAAGCTCTTTAGATTTTCAAAGCCCTACATAAACAACTGAAACCTGAAGGAAAATAAAAACATCACTAAACTGAAATAAATAAAATATCTAAATATTTACATATCAAAAGATGTCAACTACAATGAGATATATATGTATATTTGTGTGTGTACACATATACATAAATTATGTGAGATTGATTTCAATGTTTGCCATAAAATGGGAAGGAACCTTCCCAAAGTAAGTTCAAAGCCTATGAAGGAATAAAGATGGCTCTGGTTTTCCCAGAGGACTGCTTCAGCAAGAATCTTCTTGGGCAGTTTTGGTTGTGAGCTCACTGGACCAAGCTTGACTGTGGAGAGTACTCTATTGTCCCCTGGAGTGACTAAAAGAAACCCTTCCAGACTCCTTTCTCATTTCCAGGAGGCTGGGACGTGGGCATTCTACAATCTTAAACAGCAAGTGTCAGAGTTCTGGTTTCTACCCAACAAGGGAGGACCCAACCATGACGACAGTCTCCCTCCTCTCTCTCCTCCTCCATCCCCTTCCCCTCCCCTCATCCTTCCACAAACCTTCCTTGGCTGTACTAGAGAGAGGAAGATGGCTGTTTTATGAGGGTAGAATAAGTTTTCTGCTAATACTGGGGGTGGAAGACAGACAGAGCAGTACAGTCAAACTGAGCACTCTTGGATCCTACTGGAGGAGAAGGGTATTAGTCACAGACCCATCTGAGAATATGGACTCCCCACTTAGATTCCCAGCATATTTTGATACTAAATGGAATTATTTAGAAGAAAATAAGAAATTTATTGTCTAATCAAATATGCTACCAGGTAACTCCCGTAGGAGAATTTTTTTTTTCTGAAAGGGGGGCAAACTTACAGTGTAACCGAGATTTATTACAAACATTCCCATTAATCTGGGGAGTTATGAGGAGTGACCACAAACTTAAAAGGCTGAGAATACCAAGTTTAGTTTTATAATCGGATAAAACTTACAAAAGTCAGCCTGACTCTATATATAAAATCATTGTGATGCTACTTGGTAATTAGCCATTATCAGCAACAGACACAAACGATGACTTAGGATTACTTAGAATAAAGCTAACTGAAGTTTTTATGATTTTCCTCTTCTGCACTAGTTTTATTTCTAATATGGATCATAAATAACAAACCACACAAAGTCACTCACATACAAAGCAAATTCCCTCCACTCCCTTCCTTCTGCTGATGAGTTTATTTGTAAGACTCTTCACCTGCACCGTCTTCCTGTATGTCAGAGGATGCGCTCTTGACCTCATCCTTCCCACCTCTGGAAACTTGCTCCATCATCTTCTTCTGTCCTTTGTAACTTTAATCCTTTTCTCACCACCCCGACCTAGTATGCCTTCCCTCAAACCTGCCTGCCCGCAAGCTACACATGGCTTTGTCTTTCTAGTTCCTGTCACTACCAATCTCTGAAAGCAGAGTCAACACTCACCATCTCCATGTCCCCAAACGCCATCAACTTCTTGTTGTTTAGTAAGTCCAATTTCATTTCGTAATTTGTAAACTGCCTCTAAAGGCATTTTTAAATTTATTTTTATTTTTCTCAAAGTAACTCATGTATCCAGGGTAGGGTAGAGGGTCCAATGAAACTAGAAAACTCACAATGCTTACAGGGATGCCCCGCGCCACCTCTCCTTATCGCTGAGCTCCGCTCCCCAGAGGCAACCATTTTTACATCTTGCTGTTATTTCTTCTGCTATTTACCTCTGAATTTCTAAATAACATGAGTATTTTATCATGTTTAACTTCCAACATAGGATAGAACTTAGCTACCTTACACCATCACTCCACACACCACCCCTTCTCCCACCATCCCCATATCCCTATGACAATGTGTTTATTTTACTCTTTATTTTACTTCCCTCAAGTGTAGAATCTTTGGCTACCCACTCATATTTAAGTTTTAAAATCTGGAATGGTAGTTTGGGGTGTCTGGGCACCTCTTCTCCACTATCTTTAACCTTGTGGGATTATGTCTTTTTTATTTCTTTACTGTCTTCCTGGTTTTCAAGAGGACAAAGAAATAAACACATGTTTGCAATCCAACAAGCTTAACCATTAACTTCCTAAACAATTCCAGTTTAAATGCCGCACTCTACTTCCCGTGTTCTTATGAGGATCACACTACTATCAATTAACTAACATGTGTTCAGTGCTCATCCTACTTGACCTTTCTGTTAATCAATCATTCCCACTAAAAATGTTTCCCTGGTTGGGTTTTAAGACTCTGCTCTCTCTTGGTTCTGCATTTAGCCCTCTTATTATTCAGTCATATATTACTTCATTGGTCTACCTCGGCCAGCCTCTTTTTTAAAATTTTTCAAATTAATTTTTTAAATTTACAGAGGGGAGAAACATTTATTTTGCTTTTAATTACAGGCATATCTTGTTTTATTGCACTTCGCAGATACTGCACTTTGTACAAATTGAAGGTTTGTGGCAATCTTGCCTCAAGCAAGTCTATTGGCTCCATTTTCTCCAAAAGCATTTGCTCACTTCGTGTCTCTGTATCACATTCTGGTAATTCTCACAATATTTCAAACATTTTCATTATTATTGTATTTGTTATGGTAATCTGTGATCATCAGTAATCTTTGATGTCACTACTGGAAAAAAATTACAGCTCACTGAAGGCTCAGACGATGGTTAACATTTTTTATCAATAAAGTATTTTTTAATTAAGGCATGTACTATTTTTTAGATATAATGCTATTGCACACTTAATAGACTACAGTATAAATATAACTTTTATATATACTTTTATATGAAACAAAAAAGTCACTTATTGCTATATTCACTTTATTGCTGTGGTCTAAAACCAAACCTGCAATCATTCCAAGGCAGGCCTGTAGTGTTTGCAGGGCATATTTTTTTTACCAGCTTTTTTACTTTTACCTATCTATATCTTATATTTAAAGTATGTTTCTTGCAGTCAGAATCTTGTTGGGACTTTAAAAAAATTCTAATCTGGCATTTTCAATATTTCAATTGGTGTATTTTGACAATTTCCATTTTATGTAACTACTGATAAGGTTGAATTTAGGTCTACCATTTTATTATTTGTTTTCTCCTGGTCTCCTCTGCTTCTGTTCCTTTGCTTTCTCTTTCCAGACTTATTTGGGATTATTTTAATTTTTTAATATTCTGTTTTAATTAAAATACTCTTTTTGACTGAGGAGGTCACATTTGAGAAGAAACCTGAAATGAAAGGAGGGTGTGAACCAACAGGAGGAATATTCTACACATAGGGAACAGCTTGTGTGAAGACCCTGAATCAGGAAGGGAGCCTGGCATTTCCAAGGAATAGCAAAAGGCCAGAGTGGAGTAACCTGAGTGGAGGAAAGAAGAATGCTGACAACGAAGTCAGATCAGTGAGCAGCAGTTAGGTTACTAGGGTCTTGGTTGGCCATAGTCAAGAGTTCAGATTTTATTCTAAGTGTGATGGGAAGTCACTGGAGGGCTCTAAGCAGATGAATAACGTGCTCTGCTTTATGTGTTTAAGAGGCCTCTTTGGCTGCCGTGTGGAGAACAGCATGTAGAGGGAAAAGAGCAGAAGCAGAGAGGCCAGTTGGGAAGCTACTGCAGTAATCCAGGGGAGAGAAGGTGGAGGCTGGAAGGAGGGGGAGAGCAGTGGCAAAAACTGAGAAATGACTGCATTTAAAATATGTTTTGATAGCAGAGCTGACCACACTTGCTCATGATTTAGATGTGGGATGTGAGGAAAGAGAGGGATCAAGAATGATTCCCACCAGACTATGAGCTCCTCAAGGACTGGAAATCTGTCTTATTGATATTTGTCTCCGTATCTTCAATGCCAATGTCAGTACCATGCCTTGTCTGAAGGAACACAGGATTTGGAATCAAGTGAGACCTGAGTTCAAATCTTGCCCCAGTACTTCCTGGCTGACTAAGACTTGATGTGACCTCTTTTGAATATCAGCTTCCTCTTCCATAAGTTACAGTCATAAATTGTGTAGCATTATTGAGAAGCTGGCAGGTAGTAAGTGTGCGATAACTAGAGTTAATGTTGTTCTTAAGTCCTAAATAAATACTTACTAGGTGGTAACACAGGCCCTGCATTTAATTCTCCAACAGCTGAGGTCTTTTGCTTCCAACCCCCAGTTTCCTCACTTTCTCCACCCAACACTATTGCCCAGAGTTCCATAGATTTTTGCCTACACCAAACAAAGCTTCCCCTACCTGAGGGAATTCTGAATGGAATATCTCAAAACCAAAACCTAAGGGAGTTCAACTCTTGAAATTACATTTCACCATAGTGTAAATTGCCTAGAATACAGTTTCTCAGGCACTTCCTTAATAAGTAATTTTGTGGGACAGAATCTCAAAAGATGACTCCAGAAGTTGAAAAAATAATATCAATACAAGGAAAACTGTGAATGAGAAGAGCACTAAGCAGCAAAGTAAATGATACCTAAATCATTTTATTGAGTTTTGTCTGTAGCTAAGACACTCCCTTAGGGGAGATGAGAGTCTTGATATTTCATCAATTCGGAATTTTTTTTTTTTTTACATATTGCCTATTTATCTGTATTAAAAACAAAGTAAAAAAACACATTTTTTGCAAAGATTCTATTACTCATTCAAAGTATTTCAACGCAATTCTTGCTAAAGTTGAATTATTGCTCATTAATATTGCCATTTGTTATCAAGAAAAACTTTTTCACTGGTTTTCAGAAGTAAACATGCAAAATCAAGTGGGTTCATTTTTACAAGTAAACAGAAAGGTTTACCTCTAATGCAAAACTGAACTGCTCTAGTTCTGTGTAGATGAGTCCACGATTAATAAAGGCATTTAACGTCACCGTTTCTCCAGCATCAAGGAGAAGCATAATTCCATAATCTGTTAATGCCTAAAAATGAAATAATCACTTACAACCTAAAGTCAACTCTTTAGAGCATTACTGCATTGACCATGGACAAACTAGTACCTCATAATTAGTTCTTTAATGTGACAAAATTTATGGCCAAAAATAATCATTTGTTAGATTTAAAGGTTTCCCTTAATTAAATACTGCGGATGTTGCTCCCTCCTAATAAGCGGTGTGCACTGCGCTTGCACTTCATATGTTATTTGTGAATCATCTGTGAACTACTTTTATTGTGTATGGATTGAAGCGGGGATGCAACACCCTTCCCCAACTTAATAGTTTCACCAAATGACTGTTGACATTAAAGCAGAGCACTTGTTTCCTTTTGAAATTTAATTTCTTTGTAGTGATTTATTGTTTTCTTCACTGATACCTAAGTTTTATGGAGGCACAGATTATCCATCTTGTTCACCATTGTAAAGCCAGTAACTAGCACCATGCCTGCACTTACTAGGCATCTGATAAATTTTTGTTGAATGAATAAATCATAAAGCAATGAAAACAGATCTTAATAAAACTAACTAATAAGCACTTGTTGGAATATTACTTCAATATTCTCGTTTTTTTTAAAGATATTAGTCTAAGCTGAGAATCAACTCAGAGGACCTCTCTCCATTTATTATCTTTTTTTTTTTTCATTCAATGAACAGCCAAGTTTTTACTGGTCATCTACTCTGTACCAGGTACTAGGAACATCCCAAATTTGGGCTGGAGCTGAATCTCTTAATTCATTTTCCTTCTGAACATTTTGTCCAAAAGAGCCATATGGTTTCATCAGAAAAGGCCCAAATCATATCATATATGCCTATAGCAGATGCTAACTGAAAATGCAAATAAAATAGTATTTTACTATTTGCTTAGTGGTTCTCCTCTACTGTTTCATGATTAGGCACTCAAGCATCTAAAGGAATTGTACAATTAAATATCCTACATGTATATTGTGGCATAACTATAAATAAACATTGACAAGGCTGCAAAAATAATTTGCAACACTTGTAAAACAGAACAGAACTAGAATGTTTGCCATTTTCCTTTCACAAAATCACAGAATTAAAACCTGTATATATATCAAGATGCCTTAGAAATCCTCTAAGTAGCTGAATATGTGACACAAGAGGAAACAAAAGCTGGGAAATGAGATTTCGTGAAGGTCACAATGAGCAGGCTTTGTGTTTTGCCTCTGCTATTATTACTAACCTTTCAGCCTTGGCAAAGTTACTTAACACTAAGCCTCAGTTTCCTCATCCACAAAAATGGGATATTAATAACTCATCATATTGTTGTAGAAGTCCACTTTAAAATATTTTGATTATATGTTGGTAAAGCATTTAGCCCAGTGCCTGTCACACAATAAGGCCTAAATGAGTGGTAACTGTTACTGTTTTTATTAATATAGGTGATAGGAACCAGAATTCACCTTTTCTAGTTTTTATGAAATCATATCTTGGGAGTGCATTTTCTGCACAAAGTACTTGGGTTTTCTCAGTCTTGTTATGGCAGGAATGCTGAGAAACGGGTGGAGGTAGACAAAAGGGAGGAGGTGACACTGTAAAATGACATCTGGTCCACATGCTGGAGGTCAGATGGTTTCACAAAGCCACCTAAAGACTGTTAACCAGAAGCAAACAAACCTGCGAACACCAATACAGGTCCCTATTCCCTGTGTGACTTGGATGTGTTTCTAACCTCATTTCCTCATCTGTAAAAGGAGCCCATTGGATGAAAAGTGTTGGGACTTGGCAGCTCTAAAATAACCAGTATGTTCTTATTCTAGTTAGGTTTCTACTTAGGGAGTTTTTCGTTTTCTTTATTCACGGAGCACTAGCTCTGTTACACATCAGAGATAACAAAGATAGTAGTTCCCTGCCCCCACCCAGACCACTGTTTGCAGTTCAGGGTTACCCAGAAAAGGCAGGAGTCGGGGTGGGGACAGAGCTGTCAAAGATACCTGCTGTGCAGGTTACTCTGATAAATGATCCTTTAATTAGCTCCTAGAATGGTTTACAACAGCCTGTGTTAAAAATTAGTTATTCATTTGTCAACATTTCTGGAGGAAACCTGATAATCCGGTTACCAGGAATTCTACATCCTCTTAGAAACAATGTTTCTCAACTTCTTCCTTCCATAGCAAATAAATTACTAAATTTCTAAATGTTTTAAACAGATTTAACTCTCCAAGTTTCCAGGAAATTGGGGGAGTGTGCCCGCACACAGCAGCAGGTACATGATGCAGTCTTTTAAAGAATGCTTCATTGCCTATGGAAGTGGATAGAAACAAAGAAAGGGAAAAAAGTGGACAGCAGAAAAAGCAAGAGATTGGACAGAACACTAAGAAACTACTGACCTGCTCCCCAGTGAGGGATCCTGACTGGAAAAGAACCGAACCAACAAGGAGAGAGTGGAGAAGGGGTAAGATTAAAAAATATAAAAGAGGGCTTACACTGGTAGCATCTGCATCAGGACAAATAGAGAAAAAGGGTTGCTGCAGCCATCAGTTAGGCCTTCAAAACGCACAGATAATCCTGGTCACTGGTCCCTGAGTTGGAAACCATCACTCAAAACTCCCTGCTGCATCTGTGGTCTGACCACTGTAAAAAAAATACCTCCACAAACTATCGTAGTTAATGTTGAGATTTTGGAGCAAACAACATTGCTAGTGATCACTGCTTAAAAATTCTGCACACGTTTATCAGTAGAAACATTTTCTCAAATGAGAATATGTAATACATTTAAATTTACATGGCCTTTAAATGCTTATATAAGCATTGTAAAATTAATTTTTCATTTGACATTGCAGAGATTGTATAAGAAAATTTGGTAAGCACTAAAAAAGAAAATAAATATTCTTTGAAATGGTTCTTTGGTTTCTCAAGTTTTATGTGTATTTCCACAGAATTATTTTTCCAAAATTGTAACAAAAATAATAGAAAATACTTTACACATGCTTTAAATAAGTTTACAAATGCTTTAAAGTGTTGTTTACTAAGATGGTCATCTTACCATGTGAAGTTCATTTATCTTGGTGTAACATAATGCTCTGTTATAAAATGCTATATAACTGTTTTTATCCATGTTGATAGCTGTAGTTAAATCTGTAATCGCTAGTTTATAAGTCTATAAAAAAAATAAGTGAAAAGGGTTAATCATAATGGACTGAAATTTAGTTGTAAAATAAATTCTTGATTCTATCAGAGTTTTGGGAATACTCATTTAACCATTCTGTGTATCATCCATGAAATTAAGACAATCAAGCTAATCTTTCATAGAATTAATTAAGAAGGTCCCTTGGTAGGAACTGCTATAGTTTCTCTCACCTGCAAATAAAATTCAATATATAAACAACTTTAAATGATTATCTTATTTCCACTGTTGCTATATAGCAAGGAAAAAATTAAAATTTCTTATGGATAAAAGAGAAGCAAGCCTTATTCATCCAGCAAACATTCACCAGAGCTTGCTTGCTTCTGTCACTCTCACTGTCATATCACATAATCGTCATGTTTTCTATCCATGTTCTCTTTTGCTTCTCTTTGATGCTTCTCTGATACCTTAGATCATCCATTTATATAGATAGTAATTTTCACGGAATTAACAGGTAATGCAAGGTCTTACCTTTGCTTTAAGGTATTATTTGCAAAATATTTCATATGAAATGGCTACAGAGAAAGTTCAAAAAAGAAACACAGGGAGAAAAAAAGTATTCCTTGAAGCATCAGATATCAATAGTGTTGCTACACCCAGTAATTTCCATTTAGGAACCATAAACTCAAGTAACGATTTTGTTCTGTGTGTATAACTGTATTATTTAAAATGGTAAAATAATAAAAAATTTCAAACAATCCAAATGTCCAACAATAAAGTGGTTAAAAGTACACTATGGTGGAATATTATGCAGTCATTAAAAATGGTATCTTCAAAGATTAAATATAAGAAGCAGGGCACAACACAGATTATGTAAGTAGCATAGTCACAATTTTGGAAAGTATATATTATATTTTATTAGGGAAAAAAAGACAAAATTCAAATACATCAAAATGCTCTCAGGAATTACCATTTGATGGTGGGAAAACAGGTGATTTTAATCTTCTCCTTTATTCCTCTCTGTATTTTCCAAATTCTCTACAATGAATATTACTTTCCTAATAAAAATATATAATCAGTGCTATTTAAAATGCAAATGTCAAAAATAAATATCACCATTTCATGAAAAATTATGAATTGAAATCCTTTTAATGTACTGTCAAAGTGTAACACCTAACACCTTCTATGTAGTTCTGCCTTCATACCATGGCAATTCTCCTCTCACAGAGGAGAAAAAGGAAGTGAGTCCCTCCTTGGCACCCGAGCAGCCACCCACTCTAAAATATCAGAGAACAAGGTAGGAAATTGCCTTACCTTGTTGTAGTATTTCAGAACTCCTCTGTAGACGTAGGCACGCACACTCTGAGGATAAATTTTGATGGCCTCATTACAACTCAAGATTGCTTTGGAGTATCTGCCTTTCAAACCATAGTAGGCTACTCGACTTAAATATGCCTTTTCAAAGAAAGAGAGGAGGAAAGCAGGAACAGATATTTTAGTAAAAGTATCAGTTCTACCAAAATATATGGTAGCTGGAACAAATTTATGCCACCCAAAGATGGTATAAAATATAGACTTTTTGTCACTCTCTTTTATTAAGAAAATTTCAGACATACAGAATAATTGAAAGAATAGTACAGTAAACACCCATATGCCTACCACCTGGATCCAATAATTATTAACATTTTTCAATTTTGTTGTATCTACTTTTTTCTGAACTATTTGAAAATAAGTTGTAGACATCATAAAACTTCACCCCAAGTCTTCCAGTATGCATCTCCCGTGAAGAAGACATTCTCCTACATAACCACACTACCACTGTATATCTAAGAAAATTAACAGTATTTCCCTAAAATCATCTAATATTTCATCCATATTCAAATTTCATATGCTTTTAAAATCAAGATCCAACGGAGTTTCACCTATTGGATTTTGTGTTGTCTCTAGTCTCTTAAGAGGCAGGAATCAATGTGACAGCGAAACAAGAAGTAAAATTAATAACATAGTATATAAAATAATTATTAATAGGTATATTAAAATATTTACAATATTTGTATACACCACAATTCACGAAACACTTTTACCTATATAATTTCCCTGTTGGAAATCATATTTTTAGTTCAAGGGGAAATACAGATATATGGATTATTAAAACTGCTGAAAAGTAGGTAAAACTAACTGTTGCTAACTAATAACAATAACATTTAAAGATTTAATAGTTTTAGCAAATTTAACACACTTTCCAAAGCACTGAAATTGTTCACTTAAATACCTGGTAATGTTTTGGATCAAGGGTAATTGCACGATTAAAATCCAGGATTGAACTATCCTTGTGGAGTTTTACTTTACAAAGCCCACGTTGATAAAAGCCTTCTGCAAAACCAGGATCTGCTTTCACAGCTTTTGTAAAAGAATCAAAAGCCTAGAAGAGCAAATCACGTAGTGAGTAGAATGTATTAATTTAAAAGGTTAATAAATTACAGTATATAACTATTGTTGAAAAGTTTTCATTTTAATTTTTGGTCATTTTAAATAGGTTCTCCCAGCGAACCTTGTGGAGCAAAAAAAATTTATGAACAAGCCAGAGTTATCATTATAATTTACAGGTTCCCTTACTCCCAGACTAATGTCTGCATAATCCATGTTGTTACAATACTTTCAGAGGTGTAACTTTAATCATTATTCTTCCTGTTGTGTTTCTTCAAAGAAATCACAATTAATACATTTATTTCCCATGTGGGCCAGCAGATATATGGTTACAAAATTTCAAAGCAATGGAACTCCAAAATTTTTCCTAATATTGTAAAGCAAAGCTAGGTTTCCTCTGCTTGTCCAAAAAGGCTAAAAACATGAAAAATATTTGTAATTAATCTTATATTTATTGTAATTTCTTAATGGAACAACTAATCAAGTGCAACTCTTTTTTAAAGTTATAAAGATGCAAGTTTCAGACACTGTCCACCCCTATGAATATAAGGACTGGAATGGTGTGTGTGTGTGCGTGTATGTGTGTGTGTAGTTGTGGAATATTCAAAAATAGCCAATGGAAAATACATATTTATCATATCATTGAAAATTTTGAAACATTGTGTGAAATAGCCAAATACTGGATAAATATATAATAATTGAATCAACTGGTTTTCAATGAATCTGGTTTTATTCTGATTTGAATTGCTCACTTGTCAATAAGAGAAATCAAACAGTGTCCTAATCATTTTCCATTTATTCTACATTACACTGAAACACTCAATATAAAGTACTTACAATTTAATAAGTAAATTTATACTAATGTGATGAAATTTTGATATAATAATTTCTTACAATTAAATTTGTTTAGTGGGAAACATGCATTAGTCTTCCGAATAGTGTTGACAAACAAGCATCAATAAAATGTTTGAATAAATAAAACAATGTAGTAGGTTTTGCAAGGTGCAGACTGCCTATAGTAAGCCAAGCTTTATAAGAAGCTTTGGTCTAGTCACTCACTGTTTAGGTAGCCTTCAGAAATGGAACTGAATGCAAGGAAACAATTTCTAAAACCATAAAATACCTATGCTCTTAAATACACAAAATACCAGTTGTAAGTTGCCTTCCTCCATGTAACAAAGACCCAAGTGATACAGACAGTCTGATGAAGCTGCTACGGCATTTCGTCCTTTATCAGAATGAGAAAAGATATCCAACGCCTTTTTAAACATTCTCATGGCTTCCTATAATGATTTTTAAAAAAAGAGAGGGAAGGGAATGTTTCTTTCTAATATTTATTTAACACAACAGCCTTAGATGTTAAAAGGAATCCTGAGCATACAGCCCTACTCTCATTTCACAAGAGGACACACAGACCTGGTAAAGACACAGATCTTGTCAGTGCACCAAGAGGGAGGACTTCTGACAGGCAGGAAATCTGACCCACCCAGGTGCCTATCCTAGAGGCAGGTACGTAAGCAGGGTTACACAAGTGGACTTTTGGAACTATAATTTCTAAATTCTAAAGGGTATTTTCTCGTAGTCTTAAATCAGACTAAAATTTATAGACCAATTTATGACCAATTTCCTAGTAATTCTGCTGAAGGGAATGCCGGGCAGCTATTAGGTAGTAAAAGTTCTCCACTGATAATATCTGAGGTTGTTTTAATCAACTTTTATTTTGTCCTGCTATGCTCTCAAGGGGGTTCCATTGACACCAGAAAATAAACTAACATCAAAAATTACCCATTTAAACTATTCTGTCAAAATAGTTGAAACTCTTAATGAAAAAAATTCAATTTTCCAAATAGAAATGCATTTTCATAACTAGCTACTCAATGTGTTTACCTAATATATAGAAATACAGCTACTTATGACTCTTTAGCCCACTTTCTTAATTATATTAAATTTAAAGAAACAATGAGGTTTAACTTGGATATGCTATGTCCTTTGTGCCCACCCTTAGTTTACATCACATGTCTACAGCTTACCTCAACATTCATCCTTCCAGCCTCACTCTCAGCACATGCCTTTGCAATAGAAAAAAATGCATCACCTTCTCAATTTCCCTCATTTTTACTTTTCAAAGTCTCTATATCTTCTTCATTTCCATCTTTTTTTCCTCCTGTCTTTGAATGGTTTCCTTTCTTCTTTTCAGGGCTAACTCCTCAAGCTGTGCCCTTGACCCCAACTCCTTCTGTCCCGCTTTCTGCTTTTGGATCTCTTCCCTTTCATTGCCTCCTGGAGTCCATAAAGTCTTCCATCACATTTAAATTACAATGAACACATCTTCACTTCCTCCTCTAGCTGATGTCCCACCTCTCTTTCCTTCACTACTCTAAAAAGCAGTGGACGCTCTCATAGGGCAAATGTACATTCCAAACACAGTACTGTGGCAGCCGTGTGGAGAAAAGCTTAGAAGAGTTCAACACTATTATATAATTCAAACAAAATACAAATCTGTTCTGGACTAGGATAATGACCAGAGAAATAAGAAAGGAAGTGGATTTGTGAGACATTTAGAAAGTAGAACCAAGAGAGCATGACTATTGATTGGGTAGAAGAGGGACCCAATCAAAAGTGACTTCAGGTTTCAGGGAGGTTAAAGTAAATTTAAGATTATTCCAAAGAAGGAATTTGATATCATAAAGGTGTCAATTCTCCCGAAAATAATCTAGAGATTCAATACAATTCAATCAAAATTCCAGCAGGGTTTTTAATGAATCTTGACAAGCTGAATTTAAAATCTTGACCAGCTGGAAGAGTAAAGGCCCAAGAATAACCAGGAATTTCCTGGAGAAGAATATGGTGTGGCTACTTGCTCCACCAGATGTCAAGAATTACAATAAAGCAACAGTAGTTAAAACATTGTACTATTAGGCCAGGGATAGAAAAATTGACCAAAGGAATAGAATAGAGAGCCCAAAATCAGATCCACACATACATGAAAGGTTATAATAGGACAGATGTACCACTTCAGATCTTTGGTTTAGGAGAACATTTCAATAAATAATACTGGAACATTTGAGTATCCATATGGGGAAAATTGAAATTTTATCACTATCTCACATTCAAAAATATCAATTTAAGGTAGAGTGAGGTCTTAAATGAAATAAGCAGAACTTTTAAACTTTTAGAAGAAAATATGGGAAAATATCTTTATGACCTTGGTGTAGGGAGGGAATTTTTAAACAAGAATTTTTTTTAAAGCTGTGACAATAAAACAAAAAAAGATATATTCAGCTACATTAAAATTAAGACCCTCTGCTCATCAAAAGACATCATGAAGAAAATTTTAAAACCAGCCACAAATTGCAAGAGGATACATGACACACATGTAACCAACCAAGGACTAATACACAGGACTTATTTTTTTCAATGCCAAAAATCAATACGAACAAGACAAACAAAAATGTGTACAGCAAATTGATAGAACAGGAAATATAAGTGGCTATAAACATATAAAAAGATACCTCAACCTTTGCTCAAACTGAGAAATGTGAATTAAGACCATAATGAGACATTAGTTTTTATCCACCAAACTGATAAAAATAAAGTAGACAGCACCAGTTATTGTAGAGGATGGAGATCAATGAGAATACTCATACACTACAGGTGGGAGAATAAATTGGTACAACCCTATGGAACAATGTGCCATTTTCTTGAAAGTTAAACATTTACCTTCTCTACATACCAGCAATGTTAACAGAAGACATGAAAAACAATATTATCCTTACTCTTAAGCGGAAAAAAACAAAATGAAACAACCCAAATATTAATTAACAGAAGAATCAATAAATAAATGGTATGGTTTAGTTTTGTAAAAAAAAAATATATATGTATATATATATATATATATATATATATATATATATATGTAAGGAGTAATTCCAAGCACAATATAAAAATTCCATTAATAGGTTTAGTAAACATTACTCAAGACTTTTCACCTTGTTCCTCTTGGCCTTCATTTGAGCTTTTGCTAATAGAGCATACATGGTGACCTCAGGCTTATTCAAAGTGAGCCCATCTAAGACCTGAATGGCCTTGTCATGGTTCTCACAAAATGAATAAATGAGTGCTTGCTGTATAGGACTCAACTCAATGAGACCTAAAAGGAAAGGAAAATTTATCAATAACTTTGCCAAGTATCTAGGACTCAGAATATAATTATTTTAAGACAGTCAAGCAATTCAATAATCTATTTTTACAATATGAATTAATAAATCAATATGATACTAAAATCTATTTACTGTCAACAAACAAGACATTCCAACTACAAACAAACAAACAAAAAATAACAGCATAAGCCTGGTATTTCCTATAATAATCTCTCTCACAAAATTCACTAAGCTATGAAGCATTTTACAAATTGGTTACATACATGTGAAACTGAAGTTTTAGTTTCAAAATCTAACTTTGACTTGCAAGTGAACCCTTCATGCTATCTATACAGAGCTACTGAAAATAGTATAAACAATTTAAAGAAGTATTTCTTTTTAAATTAAGACAATATTATAATTTTACATTAATTATATTTACCTTCGGTCATTTCTGCTACTTGATAAATAGTGAACTTTGCAAGATCATAGCACTTCATCCTAAGAAGATATTGTCCTCTGGAAGAAATAACAGCTTTTTAATTCTAAGCAGTTAAAAATAATTTTTCTAAAATAAAGTTTTTTATACTCAGTTACTTAAAATTTTAAATTATAATAAACTTATTCATACTTATTATAATACATTATTCATACTATGTCTGACAAAACAATGTGAAAATTATAAATATTTTATGTAAGTCTAAATAGGCCAATTAGCGTGGAGATGTGAGAAGACAACAATTTAGGAAATGTGAAGCTGAAAGAAAAATAGTCAGAGATTTTTGTAATTATCGGCATTTAAAAAGTTATACTCTGTTGCTGAGAAATTTTAAAAGCTAAACACAGTTTAAGGGGCAAACAAATGGAGAAGTATTTACATAAATTGTTAAAATGTGGTTAAAGAGTTAAAAGACGAAGCAAGACCTTATCAGAAAGCATTGTTCCAGTCCATTTTCCCATTTTCTGTAAATCCATTTCCCATGTTAGTAATTATAATATATTTTTGGTAGTGATAACTCATAATTTGCAATGGGTCCTTTTATAGCAAGCTCTACTGCATTTGAAATACAATTCAATGTATCTTTGTTTTCCGCTGAATTATCTGAGGTTTATACTTGGTACCTCTGGGTACACAATCAAAATATATTACCTTACTTTCATGAGATCTGTGATAACTATCTAACCAGTAATCTAGAGAGGCCTCAAAGAACTTAAACACAGACAGTTGTGTTTTGATGCAAGGACAGAAAAAAGGGAAAGATCTGTTATCTTATATTATGAATTTTCTTAAAGTTTAACAAAAACAACTATATCTGACTTGCTGGTTTGGAGATGGCCATTTCTGGGAGATTAAATGTAAAACAAGGAGGCTGGAAGGATCAAGAAAGAAGTAAGGATTCCAACAGACAGCTCAGATACTAAGTTATCCCAAGAAGAATTCTATTTCTATGCACATACCTTATTATATATAATTGGATTCTATCTGGCTGAAGGTGGATAGCACGAGATAATTCTCTTACTGCCTTTTTCAATTTGTGCAACTGTTGAGTGATAAACAGAAACTTAGCTCATAATAATACTGATTGCTTCCTTTCTGATAGTTATTCCCTCCCACCCTTCAATACAGAAATTTTGCAGGAATCTCTCCTAATACACGTGTTTCTTAAGAATCATCAGAGCAAGTGGGATGCAGAGAAGTTAAAAAAAAATTTATGAAGCAAAGTCTTTTTTTTTTTTTAAATTATCTTTAAGTTTGAAGAATGATTATACAGATCCACAAATATATAGTTTTAAATAAATATGATTATATCATATATTCTAGTTTGTTTTTCCTTTTTGTTTAGCTTTTCAGTTTTTCTACCTCAACCATAACACCTTTTACACCAAACTTTACTCATGTTAATAAACTAGCTTGCAAAGGAATGTAAAATACAAAGTAAAAGTCATTTCCACTTAAAAATAAGAGAGGAAAAACAAGCTTGCACATAATGAGTAAAATGGATGAATAGAACAAAATACAACAATGATGAAAAAGATATCTGTTTCAAATCAATATACAATGAAAAGTAAACAATGATTCTTTCCTTAATACTGGTTACAGAGCATAATCTGAATTTATACAAATTTTTACACATTGGGGAAATTACAAAAGGGGGAACTAAACACATCCCAGCAAAATGAACCTGGGACAACAAACAACTCCTCTTACTATGCTGACATGGTGATCAAAACATTTGTGCATGGAAGTAGACAATACCTGTTAAAATGGTACAAAGTGTTTGGAGGAAATAGTGGGTGGAGTCAAAAGAGGGAATTCAAAAGGAGGGAGTCTGAGATGTTTTTAAATAAATTTAAGAATTACTGTGGAACTTCAGGCCTGCTGCTTCTCAAGCTAACCCTGATCAGGGTGGTGTAATTAATAAACCACCTTGTCATATGCCTGCATTACTCCACCTGGTTCCAATCATACACGGCTATGCATTGAGGAAACCCTGACTGGGAATGATGGAAGCTCACTCTCTGGTCTTTACAAGCTTTCCTGGGGTTGGACTTCTCCAGGTAGCAGTAGATTGGATTTACCCTGGAGCCTAAACCCACACTGTAGGCATATGTATTCTTCTATATACATACACAGGGTTTGGTTTGTCATTGTTTTTTTCTACATGGGATCATACTGTATACACTTTAAAGTCTTCTAAATCTTGTTCTAGAATATCTCTTGGAAATCCCTCCAAATCACCTGGCATAATTCTAACTATTCTTTTTATTGACTATATAATACTCTATAGTGTGAATACAACATAATTTATTCAACCATTACTGTGAAGAGGTTTTTGTCTCCTCAGAACAATGAGTCTTTGAATATATGTCCTTAAACCTTGATATTATGCTGGTGCTTTGGTTTCTAAATATGCTCAGAGGAAATTCCAACTTCCCCATAAGGCCTCAGCTCCATCAACAGGGAGTGAAGCAAAAGGGCCACACACACTCCCCACCCCTTCCCAACAGGGATCAAAAGCAAACCTGCCCTGGGGACAATACCAAAATGGCCCCAGGGTCTTCTGCTTCCATCATTCGGAAGGTAAGGACTTACTTAGTCACACTGCATCCTGAGATGAAGACAATGAGAACAGAGCCTCTAGCAAACTCCCAATGGACATGCAGTGTGAGCAAGAAATGAACCTTTGTTATTTTAAGATGGTGATTTTGAAGTTTTATTTGTTGTTGTTGTTTTCCACAGCATAACAGGCTATCCTGACTGAAACCAATGTGAGGAGAGGACTTGTAGGAGACAGGGCAGAAAGGTAACAAGGAGCCAGTTCACATGAGCTCTTGTAGGCCTTTGGCTTTTGCAAGATTTGGCTTTTATTTTGAGCACAAAGGGAAGCTATTGAAGGGTTCCAGGCAAAGAAGTGACATAATCCGATTTATGTTTTAACAGGATCACTATGCTGCTGTTTTGATAACCCATCAAAAAGGAATAAAGAACAGAAGCAAGAAGACCAGGAGGCTACTGCAATAACGCTGGTGAGAAATCAGTGTCTTGGACAGGACGGTTAGTGATGGAGCAGTAGAAAGGAATATCTATTTTGAAAGGTAGACACAACAGCTAACAGTCTTTATCTCTGGAAAGTCCAAGTTGGTTGGAGTCAGAGAGAGCTCTTATTATTTACTGTATTGTTTAAATTTTACACTAAGGATATATTATTTTTTTAATTTAAATAACTTGTAAATTTTAAACAAAATTTAAAGGGACGTGTGAATGATTTGGACCCCATTCTATGCACAGATCTCATTCTATGAACTCACCCATTCACTCACTCCTCATACACACACACACAAACCTGATGGACTCTAAAATGTTAACAGTAGTTATCTCTAGAGAATGAAATAATGGATGGTTTTAAATGTATTCTTATTTGCATACATATATTACATGTGGTAAATATACATTGCTTTTGTAATAAGAAAAAAACAGGCATTATTTAAAAAAAAAAAGACAAAAATTCACACTTAATCAGGAGAGGATTTTTAAGTGGGTAATTATAGTTAACTATCAATATATCTAATATGTATTGTTTATAAATGCATTAGGCTCTGTAATTAGCTGAAAAAGAATACATTGATATATTTTAAATTACATTGAACAAATATTCAAAAAATTAAAACATTTTTAAAAAATCAAAGTTCTCAAACCTTAAATACCTTATGATAGGCTTCTGCTCGACAAATATAGCTTTGAATGTACATAGGGTCAAGTCTAATAGCCTCAGAAAAATACCAAGTGGCTTCAGTGTAGTTATCCAGGTGTAGTAGATATACGAGGCCAATATTTATATAAGCCAAAATAATGGTTCTAAAAAAAATGAGAAAGCAAAATATTCTTAGACATTTTAATTATTCCAGATGTTCTCCAATTATAAATGAACCTAATGAAATACATACATCAATTTATACCAAAGTTCTTTCTCAATGTTTTCCTAAAGCAAAATAAATTAGTTAAATACTTTCTATTAAAAATTATAAACATCTTTATGAAATCCTTAGTTAGGAAGAAACATTTGTAGAGTCTGTCCTAGTAACTGATTTCCTGAAGTCTCCTAGATTCTTAGCAATACTTCACTCTTCCTTGACTTAATCTTGACTTATCTTGGATAGCAAGCTTAGTTTTCCTCAACTCAAAGGTTTTTGCCTCAAGCTATGTTGTATTCGCCAAGAGAAAGGGTGAGGAACAGTGAGAAAGGGCAATATTCTCGAGGCTTAGGGTTAAAAATCCTCTCCACAGGGCTTCCCTGGTGGCGCAGTGGTTGAAAGTCCGCCTGCCGATGCAGGGGACACGGCTTCGTGCCCGGGTCCAGGAGGATCCCACACGCCGCGAAGCGGCTAGGCCCGTGAGCCGTGGCCGCTGAGCCTGCGCGTCCAGAGCCTGTGCTCCGCAACGGGAGAGGCCACAACAGTGAGAGGCCCGTACCGCAAAAACAAACCGTACCGCAAAAAAAAAAAAAAAAAAAAAAAAAAAAAAAATCCTCTCCACAGAGGTATTAACCCAGTTGCTTTTCTATATCAAATAAAAGTTGTTTTTCTCTCTTAGAATCAAACAATTTTCAATGTAGCAATAACCTTAGAAATTATTTGTTCCATGCCTCTATTTCAAAATGAGGAAACTACACATTCTGTATCCCAACTGCACAGAAGCCCTGACCCTTTTGCCGACTGCCCACTTTCTGGCTTTCTGCAACTGAAACTCATTTCTTTCCCTTCCTGACTCAAAAATATCCCAAAGAAAACCACTGTGGCCATTGTGGAGCCATGTTCCATGACTTTTCCCAAGTCAAGTTCAAAGTTTACCTTAAATAAGCTAAGCAAGCAGTCTGCCGGTTGGCACAGAATGGGCATGATTTGTTACTCTTTCTGACACCTTCCATTTTAAAGAATACTTCTTTGGAAAGAAGAGGAATTATTTAATTAAACTCTACTTTTTACAGCCTGGCTTTCTGACTAGTGTATGTAACTTTCAGTCTGTTCTTTCTTGAACCTGTGTTCTAATGGTATTTGCTTTTTTATTTTGCTTTACTAAACAAAATGTAGTCAGAAGTTCTAAATAGAGGATTTCTTCCCACTGAGTCGTATATTGTGCCTAGCAACAATATATCAAGCAAATATTTTGCCATTATTTTAAAACTTGATGACAATTTTCCATGAACTTAACTTCAGAAAGTTTTAACCTGGGCATCTCCAAACTGCTCTTAATTACTAGTTGATTTTGCTATGCTTGGATTTAAACTCCTCTCAAATCCATTCAATCTCTAAAGTTTGTAAAAGCATCTGAGGCAAACAGATATTGAGAATAGTTCTTATTTTAAAAGTAATCTTATTTTCAGAGGTAGTATTCTAATTCTAGGATGATTTCATAATTGTCTCATTTTTACAAGGTTATTAATGATGAGGGGAGAAAGCTTTTTCTTTCACCTTGGTATTTTCTTGATTTTATATAAAAGTGAAATCAGTAAGAATAAAAGGGGAAACATACCTTTCTAGAGAAATAACAGCTTCAAAGTCACAAATTGCCAGCAACCAAAGTTTTAGATTCACATAGAGTATGCCCCGATGTAGAAAACAACTAAGATTCTCATAGCCATCATTTATGAGAGCTTAAAAATAAAGGTATATATCTTATTCAGGTTCTGAACAAACATATCTGAGTTATATTTTAGCCTATGCCCCTTCCTACTGCTTATTCTTATTTTTTTTTACATTACATAAAATAAAACATATCTATAATGAGTGTACTTATTTGGTGAGTAAAAAATAGTACTCACATTAAAAAGTGTATTTGTTTATAAGGAACAATGTGACTATTATGGTTCACAAACTCATTAGAGCTGGAAGAAATCCTGGTATTAATCTAGGATAGTCCACTCACTTTACAGATGAAGAGATTAAGGTCCAAAGGGGCCAGGTACAGTGACCATGCAAATCAATGGCAAAGATGGGCCTAGAATCTAACCTCTGATACACTGCAGTGGATTGAAGTCAGAAAGGCGCCATTGCCCTTGATGGCTTGTTATTATCTGGAATATAGGAAGGCATCATTACTGGCCAAAGAACAGGTTCTGGTACAAACCCAGACTGGGGCAGACAGCAGAGGTCAGGTTTATACACATAAACCAGGAAGGGCAGCTCAAAGAGGCTACTCCAATTGCAAGCAGACCTTGGAGTTAAGGCAGGCAACTTGACTACGCGTATCCCAAAGAACAGAAGCATGGGGCAAAAATAACCTCCTCTCAGGACTCCAGGCATGTGGCTCTCATCAGTGACCAGTCTAGCAGTCTAGAGGTTATCTCATGTCTCCTCATTTGCTGATTCCCCCTCAACTTTCAAAAACATGCCATGAATTAGATGAGATTTTTACATTTGATCCACATCACCCAAGCTTCTCAAGCTAAAAAGGGAAAGTTCTGCAAAAAATGTACATAATGTTCATAGCCTGGGACACAAATATGCACAATACTAGATTTGGGGAAGTATTCCTAGTGTAAGCAGTGATCATACAGATTAAGTAATCACTTGAAGGCCATTTGACTGCTCAGTTCACAGTATGACTGTCTAGCAAGGAGAAAAATAGCTGCAGTTGGTTAGTTGGTTGCTCTAGAAAAATAGAAACCTTCTTTTTTTTAATTTTTTTTTTTTAATTTTTGAATTTTATTTTACTTATTTTTTCATACAGCAGGTTCTTATTAGTCATCAGTTTTATACACATCAGTGTATACATGTCAATCCCAATCGCCCAATTCATCACACCACCGCCACCACCACCCCGCCGCTTTCCCCCCTTGGTGTCCATACAAGAAACATTCTTCTTGAGGAAACAAAAATATTAGAATTACTTATCCTCTCTGTGCTTCGGTTTTCTCATCAGTAAAATGGGGATGATAATAGTACCTACCTCATAGCATTATTCTGAAGAGTAATTGAGACACTCCATATATAGCATTTAGAATAGTGCTTGGCTATAGTGAAATGCCTAATGAATGTTAGATATTATTATCAGCTTAGAAAAATATATTGAGGGTCCTTTTAGATTGTGAAAGATAAAACTCCTTCGGCTATCCTATAGGAAAAGATTGAGGCTAAAATAAAGCTGGTCTGCTCTGAATAATTAAATAATAAGGATCTGTATTACTGTGATAGCCTAGAAAAGAGCGGGTGAAGAGCCCAAAACTTGGAGAAGAGGGAAATACGAGAAAGCAGCTTTTAGGAAGACCAGGAAGAAAGGGGTTTAGCCAGATGGCAGATGGACCGGGCTGACAGAGACCAATAAAAGATAAACTTACAGAAATAAGGGTGTTTAACCTTCAAATTTAAATTATCTGTGCTAACTTTATCCTCTGAACCCTAAAACATTTAGTAACAGATGGTAGCCATGAGCAGTGAATTGGTGAACAAAAATGGAGACTCAGACAGCAGAAATTAGGTACAAAGATTCCAAGAGAATTGAACAGGAATCCTCAGTTCTCTCTTCTAGGAATCCTTGGAAATAGAAGGGAGGGCACTAGACTCCTCTCAGCACATAGGATGGGCTTTGAGTTATTTTATTTGAATATTCATGGGAAGGGTGACCTCAGAAGGCAAATGGATTTAGAGATATCAAGAAACAATCATCTTTTGGAGTTCCCTTGTGGTCTAGTGGTTAGGATTTGGCACTTTCACTGCTATGGCCGGGGTTCAATCCCTGGTCAGGGAACTGAAATCCCACAAGATGCAAAGCACTGCCAAAGGAAAAAAAAGGAGAAACAATCATCTTAGATTGCCTCTCCTGAGGAGCTATGTATTCTCTTCCTAAGAGTCTAGTGGTCTCCTTAATCTCTAGATTCTGCCTCATCTAGGATGTTGGGATTCTAGCACTTTGCACCCAGGTGAACACAGCCATGTTTGGAGTGTTGGACTCTGGCTAGAATTTGCCAGTCAGGATGGGCTCATTTATTCAGCTGACACTGTTTACTGAGCACTTATTCTACGCCCAGAATTGTGGACATATTCATATACCAAGAATGCACTGGTACAGGGTAAAGTGGAAATGGCCACTTTTAGCTGTTGGCATCCTCTTACTGAGGATTCTCAAAGCCCATTTTTAGTCTAAGGGTTACAAAACTCTGAATTTGACTAATCCATGGGCTGGGTCTATGGAGTAGGACACAGCCCACCAGGAAAAATCACTGCCATTTTAGCAAGACAACTGAGAAATAGGACTGGATTTCCATAAATAGCCTCAGAACTTCATATATAGAAAGATATTTCTTTGATATGATATTCTCTCTTTGTCACAGTTGTACACACATAAACACACACACACTCATACACACTAAAAGGGAATATTAGAAACACTTTTAGCTAAATTATTGTAGCTTTAAGTATAAATAAATATATATGCTATATAAATATATATAAGTATATATATATAAATGTATAACAATATACATATTACATTAGTCATCCCACATTAGTATTCCACTCCATGAAAGTGAGCTGCTGAACCTCAGATTAAATTCCCATGTATTTGCCATTAAAGGTGAAGTACCTGAAACACTATAATCCTGCAGTGCTCTTAGAGGGTTACTCTTCCTAAATAAGCAGGCTCTGTAATACAATGCTAACCAGTTACTAGGATCTAAGTGAATTGCAGTAGAAAGATCGTGAGTTGCTTGCTTATAAAAGTGCCGTTTAAAATATACTCTCCCTCGGTATGTCCTAGAAAAAGAAAAAAATTCATTTTAACATGTACTGTAAAATAGAAATTTTCTCTTTTTGTCAAACTTATACAACTAACTTTATATTTGAACAACAACTTGTGATTATTTCTCTTTGCTTCCCAGGAAAGTTTAGTCATAATGTTAATAGCAAAAAGGATATGGACATTTTATAAATAAATATATAAATATATAATAAAATACTTTATGCTTATTGATATTATATATTAATTATATATATGCTTAATAATTATTATTATATTTCTTACATTTATCAGAGAGGTGTGTCAATAAAATAAATGAGGCACCCAAGATACACGGAAGATACACCCCCAAAAATGGGAGGCTGCTCTATCTGCAAGGGTAAAAGCATCAGTTTTTTGTTTTTGTTTTTTTTTTTGCGGTACGCGGGGCTCTCACTGTTGTGGCCTCTCCCGTTGCGGAGCACAGGCTCCGGAAGCGCAGGCTCAGCGGCCATGGCTCACGAGCCCAGCCGCTCTGCGGCATGTGGGATCTTCCCGGACCGGGGCACGAAGCCGTGTCCCCTGCATCGGCAGGCGGACTCTCAACCACTGCACCACCAGGGAAGCCCTGCATCAGTTTTATGAGTTGAATTCTATCTCCATTAACTTCTGACTTCAATTTCGAAATTTTCATTGATCTATATCAACTCTGAAAATCTCATCTTCGATCACTTAATAATGTAAAACAAATCAGTTTTTACAGCTAAAATTAAAAAGACAATTAAGGAAAAACAGGAAGAATAAGCTAGTAGGTTGCCTGCTCTGAAGAAGTTAAATCCAGGGGGAGGAAAATAGATGTTCAAGAAGGTTATAGTATGAAAACAATGGTAATTTGGAAAAAAGAGTACAGCAAGTAACAGAGGTCTTTCAAAAGCACTAAGCATCCTAAGACTCAGGATATTTTATCGTGGAGCAAAATATTTTTTTACCCCACATATAAGAAATGTCTTATGTAGTTTCTAATGAATATAAGAATCTTACTTTTATTTTTAATAATTTCTGACTGCCAAAGACTATTACTAATTATTTCTAAGTATATATATGATTCTGAACTTAAAATCTTACAGAATAAAACATTACTAACATTTTTTGTAGGATACCATTAAGTCATGTCAATTCCTCAAACACAATGACTTTTGCATCCATTCCTTCTTTCATTTCTACTGCCTCAATACTGAAGACCCTCATCAAATCACATCTGGGCTACTACTTTATTCCATTCTTATCTCTAGAGTGATGAGATTTGATCATCAGCTAATAAAGATAACTTTTCTAAAAAACTTTCAACAGCTCCCTATTGACAATGGGATAAGGCTGAATTCTTTAAAAAGGCATATAAGGCCTCCCATAAGATAACACCACATTATAACACCTTGAATTAACCTTCTGTTCTTCTCCAACTAATCTGATGCCTTCCTGCAAGTAATCCCCCTTTAAGTCAAGAAGCAGACAACCAGAATAGAACAATATCAAGGGATGAATTTTTAAAGAGCTTCAAAAAAGTTTGCCCTCCCTTTAAATGGCTGCAAGCTGAGATAATTTTAGAAGTAAGTTATTTCAAACTTTCAAAGAACAAAAATTATCCAATCCTAAAGGACATGTTTCTAAGAAAAAAAAAAAGATGAAAGACTTAATTCATTTTGAGAAAGTAGCCAAATCCTGAAATCAAATCTGACTATGAAATTAGTGAACAATCTTACTATGAATATAGATGAAAAACTCTTAAAGAAAGTGAAGACAAAGCAAATTCAGTATTGTTTAATAATATTTTATCTAAAAATATATGATGGCCAAGAGGCATTTATCCTTCAAAATTAGAAAGCCTATTACCATGAAATTCTTATACGTAGATCATAGGAAAGAAATTTAAACAGGAATAAAGAGATACTCCCTTGAAATAATTAAAGAATAAATGGCTCAAAAATTACAACTGTGATGTTTCTTGGTAAAAGTCAAAGGCATTTTCATTAAGTTCAAAAGATGAAGATTCTTATTATCACCAACATTATTGTTAAGTTAAAGTTGATGCAATGATAAAATGAGTTGGGAGATTAGAGTAGAGCAAAAGAGGTAGAACAGGGAACTCCAAAACTCCACCTTTCCACAAAAGCAATGAATAAGTGGGCAAACACTGTCAGAAGCAATTAAAGAATTAAGAATCTAATTAAAAACTTAGAACCACCAGGGTAATACTTAATAAAGGAGGAAAAGCTGCTGAATTTTGGTAAGAGAGCTCTGTGGTGTTCTAACTCACCCTATTTCCCTCCCCAACTTCCCAAACCCATGGTGGCCTTGAATAAAACAACCTGCATTCCTGATGCAGGTTACTAGTACCAGAGGGAACAATACAAATCTTATTCTCAAAGAACTGTAGCTGTGTAGTTTTGACCTGTCTGGTGGATCACTGAAAGACTGGCTCAAATGTTTCCCTTTGTTTTGACTGCCTTAGAGCTTTCCCAGGGCTGATGTGACTTCCTGGATGGTATTTCTCAAAGTCATTTAAAGGCAAATGTATTAGCTGCTGCCACTTGGGGCAAGGGATAACAGTTGGGGCAGGCAATACTCAAACCAAAAACCCTTGTAAGAAAGAAGGTGGAGAAGGAGATACCAGGGGGATGAGGGCTTTAGAAAGTTTCCGCATATTGTAGGGAATCTAAAAGGCCACATGCAAACCCAAGGCTGAAAGCATGCACAGAGAAGACGTACGAAGACCCTTAGCTTTCACCTCTGGTTAATTCAGGCTCTGTGCAAGTAAGACATGAAAGCTAAGGCACTGAAGTTGTCTGGATAAGCATCCAAGGAGTGCACCAAAAGAGAGTCAATCTGCAAAGACTGAGCGAGTTTTTTTGTTTGTTTCGTTGGTTGGTTTTGTTGGAATCTCAGTCAAATCACTAGCTGACCACCAAGGTAACAGAACACAGACTTCAGTGGCCACACATGACAAAGAATACAGACTTACAAAATCTGTTCAGAAAAGTCACTAAACAAACTACATGAATGACAAGAAGCAGCAACAAAAAACACTGGAAGAGGAGGAGGTGAATCTGATATCCAAAGGTGCCACATAATAATATTCAAAATGACTACTTTTCAACAAAAAATTACAAGTAATGCAAAGGAAG
This sequence comes from Physeter macrocephalus, assembly GCF_002837175.3. Lineage (NCBI taxonomy): Eukaryota > Metazoa > Chordata > Mammalia > Artiodactyla > Physeteridae > Physeter > Physeter macrocephalus. The sequence continues at coordinate 120,894,211 of NC_041224.1, read as the reverse complement.
AAGAAAATATGGCTTATTCACAGGATAAAAAGAAAAAAAAAAACCATCCCTGAGGAAGCCCAGATATTGGACAAAGACTTAAAATCAACTGTCTTAAAATCAACTTAAAAGACTTTAAATAAACTACCTTTGGGAAACCCATGACAGTCCAGTGGTTAGGACTCGGCACTTTCACTGCCAGGGCCCAGGTTCGATCCCTAGTCAGGGAACTAAGATCCTGCAAGCCATTTGGCCCAGCCAAAAACAAAAAACAAAACAAAACAAAACAACCCACAAAACTATCTTAAATATGTTCATATAGCTAAAAGAAACCATAAAGAACTAAAGAAAACTAAGAGAATGATGTCTCAACACATAAAGAGTATCAATAAAGATACTGATAGATAGAACTAGATTGACAGATAGAGAAATTATTGAAAAAAAGGAACCAAATAGAAATTCTGGAGTTGAAAACTACAAAAACGAATGAAAATTCACTAGTGGTTTCAACAACAGATTTGAGAAAGCAAAAGAAAGATTCAGGAAACTTGGAGTAAGGTCAATTCAGATTATCCAGCCTGAGAAGCAGAAAGAAAAAAAGATTGAAAAACAAAAAAACAAAAAAACGTTGAGGGACCTCTGGAACACCATCAAGCATACCAACATATGCATACATTGCAAGTCACAAAAGGAAAGGAGATAGTAAAGGAGCAGAAATGACATTTGAAAAAGTAATGGTTGAAAGCTTCCCAAATTTGATGAAAGAAATGAGTCTATACAACCAAGAAGCTCAATGATTCCATAAATTTGAAGAAATCTAGAGGCACCTTATAATCAACCTGGTGAAAGCCAAAGACAAAGAAAGAATCTTGAAAGCAGTATGAGAGAAGCAACTCATCATGTACTTGGAATACTCAATAAGATGAATAGCTGATTTCTCATCCAAAATCACAGCCAGAAAGATCATGACTCACTGAATAGTCTATGAATCATAAACACAATAAGTAAAAAGAAAACCACTCTTAGGCACAATATACCAAAACTGCTGAAATCCAAGGACAATGAGAAGGGCTTCCCTGGTGGCACAGTGGTTAAGAATCTGCCTGCCAATGCAGGGGACCGGGTTCGAGCCCTGGTCCAGGAAGGTCCCACATGCCACAGTGCAACTAGGCCCGTGCGCCACAACTACTGAGCCTTCGCTCTAGAGCCCATGAGCCACAACTACTGAGCCCGCATGCCACAACTACTGAAGCAGACACTCCTAGAGCCTGTGCTTCGGAACAAGAGAAGCCACTGCAGTGAGAAGCCCGTGCACCTCAACGAAGAGTAGCCCCCGCTTGCCGCAACTAGAGAAAAGCCCTCGCACTGCAATGAAGACCCAACGCAGCCAAAAATAAATAAATAAATAAATGAAAATTTAAAAGACAATGAGAAAAGTTTAAAAGCAACCAAAGGAAAAAGACACATTACTTTCAAAGGCATTGACCAACCACTGATTTTTTTCACTTAAAAAAAATAGGAATCTATATGACACTGCATTGCAATTATGTTCAAAGTGCTGAAAGAAAACAAATGCCAAGGGAGGACCTTCAAGATGGCGGAGGAGTAAGACACAAAGATCACCTTCCTCCCCACAAATACATCAGAAATACATCTACATGTGGAACAACTCCTACAGAACACCTACTGGCAGAAGACCTCAGACTTCCCAAAAGGCAAGAAAATCCCTATGTACCTGCGTAGGGCAAAAGAAAAAAGAAAAAACAGAGACAAAAGAATAGGTACAGGACCCGCACCTCTCAAGGGAGCTGTGAAGGAGGAAAAGTTTCCACACACTAGGAAGCCCCTTTGCAGGCAGAGACAGGGTGTGGGCGGGGGGGAAGCTTTGGAGCCATGGAGGAGAGTGCCACAACAGGGGTGCAGAGGGCAAAGCAGAGAGGTTCCCACACAGAGGATCGGTGCCGATCAGCACTCACTAGCCTGAGAGGCTTGTCTGCTCACCCGCTGGGACGGGTGAGGGCTGGGAGCTGAGGCTCAGTCGTCAGAGGGCAGATCCCAGGGAGAGGACTGGGGTTGGCTGTGTGAACACAGCCTGAAGGGGGCTAGTGCAGCACAGCTAGCTGGGAGAGAATCTGGGAGAAAGTCTGGAAATGCCTAAGAAGCAAGAGACAATTGTTTCAGGGTGCGCAATGACTGGAAATTCAGAGCATCCCCTAAACGAGCTTCAGAGACAGGCGCGAGCCGCGGCTTTCAGCGCGGACACCAGAGACAGGCATGAAACGCTAAGGCTGCTGCTGCAGCCACCAAGAAGCCTGTGTGTAAGCACAGGTCACTATCCACACCTCCCCTCCTGGGAGCCTGTGCAGCCCGCCACTGCCAGGGTCCCGGGACAATTTCCCCGGGAGAGCACACGGCATGCCTCAGGCTCATGCAATGTCACACGGGCCTCTGTAGCCGAAGGCTCACTGCATTCTGTACCCCTCCCTCCCCACAGCCTGAGTGAGACAGAGCCTCCTAGTCAGCCGTTCCTTTAACCCCGTCCTGTCTGGGTGAAGAGAAGATGTCAGAGGGCAACCTACATGCAGAGGCAGGGCCAAATCCAAAGCTGAACCCCAGGAGCTGTGCAAACAAAGAAGAGAAAGGAAAATTTCTCCATGCAGCCTCAGGAGCAGCAGATTAAATCTCCACAATCAACTTGATGTACCCTGCATCTGTGAAATACCTGAATAGACAATGAATCCTCCCAACATTGAGGCAGTGGATTTTGGGAGCAACTGTGGACTTGAGGCTTGCTATATGTGACTGACTAGTTTCTGATTTATAAGTTTACCTTAGTTTAAATTTTAGATCTTGTTATCATTGTTGGATTTGTTTATGGGTTTGGTTGCTCTCTTCATTTATTTTTATTACCTTTTAAATTTTTTTATTCTAATATTTTAAAAAAATTTTACTTTAATAACTTTATTTTATTTATTTAGTTCTTTTCTTTTCTTCTCCCTTTTGTTCTGAGCTGTGTGGCTGACAGGGTCTTGGTGCTCTGGCCAGGTGTCAGGCCTGAGATTCTGAGGAGGGAGGGCTGAGTTCAGGACATTGGACCACCAGAGACCTCCCGGCTCCATGTAATATCGATCACCTACAGCTCTCCCAGAGATCTCTGTCACAACACTAAGACGCAGCTCCACTCAACACCCAGCAAGCTACAGTGCTGGACACCCTATGCCAAACAACTAGCAAGACAGGAAGACAACCCCCCCATTAGCAGAGAGGCTGTGTAAAATCATACTAAGGTCACAGACACCCCAAAACAGACCACGGGAGGTGGTCCTGCCCACCAGAAAGACTAGATCCAGCCTCATCCACCAGAACACAGGCACCAGTCCCCTCCACGAGGAAACCCACACAACCCACTGAACCAACCTTACCCACTGGGGGCAGACACCAAAAACAACAGGATGATCCAAAATCCTGGAAATTGAATGGAGAAAATAAAAAAAAGTTTAATAAGGACCTAGAAGAACTAAAGAGCAAACAAACAATGATGAACAACATAATAAATGAAATTAAAAATTCTCTAGAAGGAATCAATAGCAGAATAACTGAGGCAGAAGAACAGATAAGTCACCTGGAAGATAAAATAGTGGAAATAACTACCACAGAGCAGAATAAAGAAAAAGAATTGAGGACAGTCTCACAGACTTCTGGGACAACATTAAATGCACCAACATTCAAATTATAGGGGTCCTAGAAGAAGAAGAGGAAAAGAAAGGGATTGAGGAAATATTTGAAGAAACTATACTTGAACACTTCCCTAATATGGGAACGGAAATAGCCAATCAAGTCCAGAAAGGGCAGAGTCCCATATAGGATAAATCCAATGAGAAACACGCCAAGACACATATTACTCAAACTATGAAAAATTAAATACAAAGAAAAATATTAAAAGCACCAAGGGAAAAACAACAAATACCATACAAGGGAATCCCCATAAGGTTAACAGCTGATCTTTCAGCAGAAACTCTGCAAGCCAGAAGGGAGTGGTGGGACATATTTAAAGTGGTGAAGGGGAAAAACCTACAACGAAGATTACTCTACCCAGCAAGGATCTCATTCAGATTTGATGGAGCAATTAAAACCTTTACAGACAAGCAAAAGCTAAGAGAATTCAGCACCACCAAGGAAAAGACCTACAATAACAAACCCAAAACAATTAAGAAAATGGTAATAGGAACATACATATCTATAATTAATTTAAATGTAAGTGGATTAAATGCTCCAACTAAAAGACATAGACTGGCTGAATGGATACAAAAACAAGACCTGTATGTATGCTGTCTACAAGAGACCAACTTCAGACATAGGGACACATACAGACCGAAAGTGAGGGGATGGAAAAACATATTCCATGCAAATGGAAATCAAAAGAAAGCTGGAGTAGCAATTCTCATAGCAGACAAAATAGACTTTAAAGACTATTACAAGAGACAAAGAAGGACACTACATAATGATCAAGGGATCAATCCAAGAAGAAGATATAACAATTGTAAATCTTTATGCACCCAACATAGGAGCACCTCAATACATAAGGCAAATGCTAACAGCCATAAAAGGGGAAATCGACAGTAACACAATCATAGTAGGGGACTTTAACACCCCACATTCACCAATGGACAGATCAACCAAAATGAAAATGGATAAGGAAACACAAGCTTTAAATGACACATTAAACAAGATGGACTTAATTGATATTTATAGGACATTGCAACCAAAAAGAACAGAATTCACTTTCTTCTCAAGTTCGCATGGAACATTCTCCAGGATAGATCATATCGTGGGTCACAAATCAAGCCTTGGTAAATTTAAGAAAACTAAAAACGTATCAAGTATCTTTTCTGACCACAATGCTATGAGACTAGATATCAATTACAGGAAAAAAAAACTGTAAAAAATACAAACACATGGAGGCTAAACAATACTAAATAACCAAGAGATCACTGAAGAAATCCAAGAGGAAATCAAAAAATACCTAGAAACAAATGACAATGAAAACACGACGGCCCCAAACCTATGGGATGCAGCAAAAGCAGTCCTAAGAGGGGAGTTTATAGCAATACAATCCTACCTCAAGAAACAAGAAAAATCTCAAATAAACAACCTAACCTTACACCTAAAGCAATTAGAGAAAGAAGAACAACAACAAAAAAAAAAACAACCCATAGTTAGCAGATGGAAAGAAATCATAAAGATCAGATCAGAAATAAATGAAAAAGAAATGAAGGAAATGATAGCAAAGATCAATAAACCTAAAAGCTGGTTCTTTGAGAAGGTAAACAAAATTGATAAACCATTAGCCAGACTCATCAAGAAACAAAGGGAGGGGCTTCCCTGGTGGCGCAGTGGTTAAGACTCTGCCTGTCAATGCAGGGGACACGGGTTCGATCCTTGGTCTGGGAGGATCCCACATGCCACACAGCAGCTAAGCCTGTGTGCCACAACTACTGAGCCTGTGCTCTAGAGCCTGCGAGCCACAACTACTGAAGCCTGCACGCCTAGAGCCCGTGCTCCGCCACAAGAGAAGTCACCACAGTGAGAAGCCCGCACACAGCAACGAAGACAAATGCAGCCAAAAATAAATAAATATATTTTTTTTAAAAAAAGAAACAAAGGGAGAAGACTCAGATCAACAGAATTAGAAATGAAAAAGGAGAAGTAACAACTCACACTGCAAAAATACAAAGGATCATGAGAGATTACTACAAGCAACTATATGCCAATAAAATGGACAACCTGGGGCTTCCCTGGTGGCACAGTGGTTAAGAATCTGCCTGCCAATGAGGGAACATGGGTTCGAGCCCTGGTCTGGGACGATCCTACATGCTGCGGAGCAACTAAGCCCATGAGCCACAACTACTGAGCCTGCGCATCTGGAGCCTGTGCTCCACAACAGGAGAGGCCATGACAGTGAGACGCCCTGCCCCCACTCGCCGCAACTGGAGAAAGCCCTTGCACAGAAATGCAGACCCAACACAGCCAAAAATAAATAAATAAATTTATTTATTTTTTTAAAAAAGGACAACCTGGAAGAAATGGACAAATTCTTAGAAAAGCACAACCTTCTGAGACTGAACAGGTAAGAAATAGAAAATATAAACAGACCCATCACAGCACTGAAATTGAAGTTGTGATTAAATATCTTCCAACAAACAAAAACCCAGGACCAGATGGCTTCACAGGTGAATTCTATCAAACATTTAGAGAAGAGCTAACACCTATCCTTCTCAAACCTTCCAAAATATAGCAGAGGGAGGAACCCTCCCAAACTCATTCTAAGAGGCCACCATCACCCTGATACCAAAACCAGACAAAGATGTCACAAAGAAAAAACTACAGGCCAATATCACTGATGAACATAGATGCAAAAATCCTCAACAAAGTAATGGCAGACAGAATCCATCAGCAAATTAAAAGGATCATACACCATGTCCAAGTGGGTTTATCCCAGGAATGCAAGGATTCTTCAATATATCCAAATCAATGTGATGCACTATATTAATGAAGTGCAGGATGAAAACAATATGATCATCTCAGTAGATGCAGAAAAAGCTTCTGACAAAATTCAACACCGATTTATGATGAAAACTCTCCAGAAAGTAGGCATAAAGGGAACTTACCTCAACATAATAAAGGCCATATATGACAAACCAACAGCCAACATTGTTCTCAATGGTGAAAAACTGAAACCATTTCCACTAAGATCAGGAAAAAGACAAGGCTG
>NC_041224.1:120885614-120887425 GCF_002837175.3 Physeter macrocephalus | reverse complement strand
CCATATGATCATCTCAATAGATGCAGAAAAAGCTTTTGACAAAATTCAACACCCATTTATGATAAAATCTCTCCAGAAAGTGGGCATAGAGGGAACCTAACTCAACATAATAAAGGCCATATACGACAAATTCTCAGCAAACATCATTCTCAATGGTGAAAAACTGAAAGCATTTCCTCTAAGATCAGGAACAGGACAAGGATATCCACTTCTTGCCACTATTATTCAACAGAGTTCTGGAAGTTTTAGCCACAGCCATCAGAGAAGAAAAAGAAATAAAAGGAATCCAAATCAGAAAAGAAGAAGTAAAACTGTCACTGTTTGCAGATGACATGATACTATACATAGAGAATCCTAAAGATGCTACCAGAAAACTACTAGAGCTAATCAATAAATTTGCTATAGTAGCAGGACACAACATTAATGCACAGAAATCTCTTGCATTCCTATAGACTAATGATGAAAAATCTGAAAGAGAAATTAAGGAAACACTCCCATTTACCATTGCAACAAAAAGAATAATATACCTAGGAATAAATCTACCTAAGGAGACAAAAGACCTGTATGCATAAAACTATAACACTGATGAAAGAAATTAAAGATGATACAAACAGATGGAGAGATATACCATGTTCTTGGTTTGGAAGAATCAACATTGTGAAAATGACTCTACTACCCAAAGCAATCTACAGATTCAATGCAATCCCTATCAGACTACCAATGGCATTTTTCACAGAACTAGAACAAAAAATTTCACAGTTTGTATGGAAACACAAAAGACCCCGAAGAGCCAAAGCAATCTTGAGAAAGAAAAACACAGCTGGAGGAATCAGGCTCCTGGACTTCCGAGTACACGCCAAAGCTACAGTAATCAAGACAGTATGGTACTGGCACAAAAAGAGAAATATTGATCAATGGAACAGGATAGAAAGCACAGAGATAAACCCAGGCACCTATGGTCAACTTATCTTTGATAAAGGAGGGAAGAATATACAGTAGAGAAAATACAGCCTCTTCAGTAAATGGTGCTGGGAAAGCTGGACAGCAACATGTTAAAGAATGAAATTTGAACACTCCCTAACACCATACACAAAAGTAAACTCAAAATGGATTAAAGACCTAAATGTAAGGCCAAACACTATAAAACTCTTAGAGGAAAACATAGGCAGAACACTCTATGACATAAATCACAGCAAGATCCTTTTTGACCCACCTCCTAGAGAAATGGAAATAAAAACAGCAACTGACAAAGGATTAATCTCCCAAATTTACAAGCAGCTCATGCAGCTCAATATCAAAAAATAACAAAGAATCCAATCCAAACATGGGCAGCAGACCTAAATAGACATTTCTCCAATGAAGATATATAGATTGCCAACAAACACATGAAAGGATGCTCAACATCACTAATCAGTAGAGAAATGCAACTCAAAACTACAATGAAGTATCACGTCACACCAGTCAGAATGGCCATCATCAAAAAATCTACAAACAGTAAATGCTGGAGAGGGTGTGGAGAAAAGGGAACCCTCTTGTGCTGTGGGTGGGAATGTAAATTGATACAGCCACTATGGAGAACAGTATGGAGGTTCCTTAAAAAACTAAAAATAGAACTATAATACAACCCAGCAATCCCACTACTGGGCATATACCCTGAGAAAAACATAATTCAAAAAGAGTCATGTACCACAATGTTCATTGCAGCTCTATTTACAATAGCCAGGACATGGAAGCAACCTAAGTGTCCATCGACAGATGAATGGATAAAGAAGATGTGGCACATATATACAATGGAATATTACTCAGCCATA
>NC_041224.1:120876119-120885327 GCF_002837175.3 Physeter macrocephalus | reverse complement strand
GGTGAGAGGGAGGGAGACGGAAGAGGGAGGAGATATGGGGATATATGTATAGCTGATTCACTTTGTTATAAAGCAGAAACTAACACACCATTGTAAAGCAATTATACTCCAATAAAGATGTTTTTAAAAATAAATAATTAATTAAAAAAAGAAAAATATATGAAAAAGACTTCTTTACACAAACTATGAAACATTACTGACCAAAAGGAATGAAGACCTAAAGAAACAGAATGTACCGTATGCATACATGAAAAGACTCAAAATTGTTAAAATGTCAATTTCCCCCTACTGCTCCATAAATTCATTGCAACCCCAATCGAAATACAAAGGAATTGCCACAGAAGTTGACCTGCCGATTCTGTTAGGTTAAACTGTATGAAATTTTGAAATTTTACTATTTTGATCTATAAAGAAGTCAATTTTCATATAGTTTAACCCTACTCAATGTGTTTGGAAATGCAAAATAGCCAAGGAATGCTGTGACAATTTTGACAGATCAAAAGAAGTGTTCTACTGGATTTCAAGACTTATTATGAAACTATAGTTTTAGGGCAGCATAGTATTGGTGCAAAGATAGATTTTTTAAAAACCTGCAAAATAGAAAAAGAGACTGAGAAATAGATCCACCCATACATGGATCTTCATTTCCTACAAAGCTAACACTGGAAAGCAATGGTAAAGGCACAGGGTTTTTATTAAATGTTGCTTGGAAAATTGAACATTCATGTAGAAAAAGTGAAATTTGTTTCCCTACTTCACATCATATACAAAAATTGATTCTAGGTGTACTGTAAATCTAACTTTAAAAGTGAAACAATAAACCTTCTAGAAGATCAGACAGGAGAATGTCAACATGACACAAAAGTAGGAAAAACTTACTTATAGTACACAAAAAGCACTAACCTTAAAGAAAAAGGTTACTAAATCAGACTATGTTTCACTTTAAAACTTTGTTTACCAAAAGACAATTATTTGAGGAGTGCAGTGACAATCTGGAGGAGGAAAAAAAATTTGCTGTAAATATAACCAACAAAGGGCCCATATCAAGAATATGTAATAGTTCATACAAATCAATAAGAAAAAAGACCAACAACCCAAAAGTCATGAATGACAAAAAAGAAAATCCAAATGGTTAAGAAAATTTTGAAAATGAATAATCATGTTAGTAATGAAGAAAATGAAAATTCAAACTAAATGAGATAATACTACACACCCACTAGGATGGCTAAAATTTGAAAGTTATAATAGTACCCAGTACTGGTGTGGAGCCTGCATATACTGCTGGTAGTACAACCAGTTTGTAAAATTAGTTTGCCCCTACAGCTGAACAACAGCTGAACAACTGCATACCCTATATACCAGATGTTCTACCCCTACTTGTGCATCCAACAGAAATGAGTATATGTGTGTCACGTACAAGAAAGTTGAAGAAAACAGTATTTGTGATCATCAAAAATTAGAAACACTCAACTGTCCATCAACAGTAGGATGGATAAGTAAACTGTAATATATTCATGTAACTGAATACTATACAAAAATTAAAAGGAGCAAACTACAGCCACATTCAATAGTACATAATATTCAATGAAATAAGTTAGAATTGAAAGAAAACTACCTTATGATTCTCTTTATATAAAGTTCAAAAAAAAACAGGCAAAACTAAACCAAGAATGTTTAGGGACACATACTTATGTGTTGAAACTATAAAGAAATACAAGTCGGGACAGTGGTTACCTTCTCAGGAAGGCAAAGGCACAAGGGAGTGCTAGAAATGTTGTTTCTTGACCTGATAATAGTTACACGAGCATTTACATTGTGATAAGTCATTAAGCTTTATGTTTGTACTTTGTATACGTTTTTTGGATGCTTGCCGTATTTTTCTATAAAAATGTTAATATTAAACAAAAACTGTGAGTGAAGAGATGAATAGGCATGGCTACATACACATTTTAAGCCTCTTCAAAACAAAACTTAGATGAAAAGAAAAGCAACAAAATGGAAACTGTATTATGCACAATAAGGTTGGAAGAGCAAAGTTTAATATCCCAGTTACAATAAGGTAGCACAGAAATCTATATGAACAGTTCTCTGTACTGAATGAATACAAAGTATATGAAAAGAAATCCAAAGAAACAAAATATAGGTCAATACTTCAAAAATTGATAATGTAACTAGTATTCAGGAAATGCAAATGAAACAATTCTAAATTATCATTTCATGCCATTTAAGTTAAACTACCCACTACTCTTAGGGTATAGGTAAAGATTTTCCTTCACTAGTAGCACTAAAAATCGATTCACTACTTTTAGGGCTGTCTGATGTATTTCAAGAAATTTTCTTTCCTGAGAATGTATTTCAAAAAAAAAAACATTCAAAAACCATATCTAAAATAATTCTCACCTTGCTTGAGAATTTTGGGGATCTATACTTAACAAGGCTGTAAAATCCTCTTCAGCTGCAATCCAGTTTTCATTTTCATAGTAGAACATCCCACGTTTAAATAATGCATCTGTTCTTCTGGGATCATAAAAGATACACTACACGGGGGTGTGGAGGGGAGACACAAAAACATATCACATGATGAAAAAAAAACAAGAAAAATATATAATCCTATAGCAAATTAAATGGACTAAAACCATGTTTTTAACTTCAGATTACATAAAAACAAACTACTTTAAGATGCCAGAACATTCAGATTTGCATTTGAAGACAATGCCTTTAGGAAGTCCATTTGTCATCAAATTCTAGAAAGGGGAGGTTTTATTAAAAAAAACAAAAACAAAAACCAGCACATACAAGAAGCCAAGGTCTCTGCCCACTAAAATTTTTATTAATAAAACCTCATAAGTAATTGTTCAGCTAGAATAGGGTTATATTGGATCTATCATAGCATTTTATTCCAATTAAAGACGATATATATTAGATCACATCAAGGCTGATTCAATGAAATTAAATATGGATTAATTTAGTCCCTAAAATGGTGAAAAGAAATGAATTGGTATTGGCATGGTTCATTCATTTCACATTGACATACAAGGCAATAGAGTAACGAGACTAAATCATTGTAAACTCAGTTGTGAAGTTCCTTGCCTATTGATAGTGGGGAGAAAAATGAAGTACAAAGATTATGAAGTATTTTTAAAACAGGGGAAAAAAAACTCTAAAGACTTTGAAGTTTGTTTGACCTCAAGTTGCTGCATTAGTCAATCTTTAAACTATTGGTGCTAGATAAAGGAAGTGATCAGAAAAGATATTTTAATAATTTTAATATCTTCAAAAGAGATTCGTGGTCACTTCTAGACAAGAAGTTACCAAAATTTATAATGTTCTCTTGGAGCAAAAGAAAGTCAAGTATGTGGCTAACCATCATAGATTAAGAAACAGGGCAGTTGGGAACATGAAAAGCTAAATTATTTCAATAACATCTAAGTTCTCAATCATACTAAGAACTAAGAATTTAAAGTCAGGAGTTCATGGTTACAATTCTGCCGCAATCAGTGGAATATCTGCCTGACTCTAGCCTCAAAATACAGTTCAGCTAAAATTCACTTCCTCAAGGGAATTCTCTGATATCCCCCAACCAAACATAAATTGCCTCCCATCATCTTTATTTCCATCATAGCATTCATCACAATTTGTAATTATATATTACTGTATATATTTATTTCTTTAATATCTGTCCTTTAAACTATAGGCTCCATGTAAGCATGAAACATGTCTGTTTTATTCACCAAGATTTATCCACTACATTACACTACACAGTGCCTTAGCCAATAAATATTTGTGAGTAAATGAATGAATGAATGAATGAGCCAGTGAGCACAGCTTTCTTTTAAAGCAAATAGGTTTGCTGCAGAAGAGAATCAGCTACGTCTCAAGAGTTAAGAAGCAGAAAATGATTTTCTCCATTGTTTGAAAGAAAGAAGCAATCTTCAGAGGTTTCTTTATTCACTGCTTCATAGTCCAAGAGAAGAGAGCTGGAAAAGTCAAGTCCCCCTCAAAGTTGCCTCTTGCCTCAATGCTCCCACACCTGACTCTGATGTAAAATCATCCGTTCAAAAAAATCATTGACATACTGTTAATATCAATCCCAGTAATGAATGTTCTAGGGCCTAATCTAAAAAAAAAAAATTTTTATTATATAACATATGAAAGAATGTCAACAATTTGCTGTAATATTAGGATGAGAATATCATGCTCTAAAATATATAAATGGCAGAATTATATGTGATACAGCTTACTTTAGAAAAGTCATCAATGGCCAGTCCTTTGTTTTCTATTTCGTACATCTCACCCCTCCTGAAATACATATCAGCATCCATGGGCTTGCACTTAATTGCTTGAGTATAATTTAGAATTGCCAAAGTACTGTCTTTTTTTCCTCTGAAAATTTCTGCCCTTGAAAAATATGCCTCTAAAGAAAATTAAAAAGGTAAAATTTAGTGTTACAGTCCTAAATTTTTAAAGATGAATCCTTCACCCTCCAAAAACGTAGTCTTACAATAATGTATCTCTATTTTGCTTTCTATTTTTTTGCTTTCTATATTTTTGCTTTCTATTTTTGCTTCCTATTTGCTTTCTTTGCCATTTAACTTAAGATTTGTTTTTTATTTCAACAATGCAAAATTTGTTCTCAAAGCCTGGATAAATGCTTATGGTTAAAAGTGTTTTCAATTTCAATATGAAATAACAAAAATTAACTTTTCTTTTTTGTATATCTGAAATGTTTCATAATATAATCCTTTAACGTTCATAGTAAAAAGTTATATTTTGATGGTACAAAATCTTATGGACTTTTAGCAGAGATCAGCATAGATTTAAAAAAACATTTATTACGCTCATGTTATATTCTAGGGGTATGTTGTGGGTGCTGGAGATACGCAGATGAATATGACATTTTCTCATTCCCCGAAAGTTCCATGTCTAGTCATTCAAGTGGGTTAGAGAATGGTACGTAAACACAAACATAAATGTGAAGTCTTAAGAATGGTACAACTGTAATTCAGACTAAATTTGTAAATCATTTCTATAACTAAAAATTGTAAGTTCATATTCTTCTTACGGGATGAGCAGTAAGGAACCAATTTATTGTAATGTATACCAAGGACATTAATATTTCAAACCATAATAAGTATTTTTAAAACAATAGGATCACAAACAGTCCTAAATATACGATATCGAGAGTAAATTTAACTTGGGAAGTCACAACCTTTTGTGGAGATGTATATGTCTTGAATTATGTATCTTTATACCACTAAATGACCAAAGCTTAGGTAAAGATCTAAGTAATATAACTGCACAGACAACCCACCTGCATTATTTTTATTATATTTATTTATATAATTCAAGTCATCCAAAGCTTCATTAATTCTGCCTTGGAAAAGATAAATGAAATGTCGGTGCCAATAGGCATTGAGAAACAATGGCTCCAAGAGTATAGCCTAGAAAATAAATGTATAAATTCAATTTAAATTGATTTAAGGGAAGATATCCCATCAAATAAATTTTCAAACATTATTGATCCCAATGGCTTTGTATGTGTATAGTATAAAATGATGCCTCCCAATCTGACAGACAAAATCAAGTGTTTTTAATGTTAATTATTTGATAATGCCAATAATCATAATTTCACAATCCCATATGTATAATACAAATATTCATTGTTCAAAATTCTAGTAAAAGTTAATATATAGTTATAAGCAAGGATAAATTGTTAATATTATTATTTTGATTAAATAAAAACTTACTTCCTGTAGATCATTCATGGCACTCTGGAACTTTCCCAGTTTCCTATAAAGAGCTCCACGCCTACAATATAAAAATGCAGGATATTTCTTCTTACTATTTATTTCTTCAGTCAAGATCTCCACTTCGGATTCATAATGTCTAATGACCGCTGGAGGAAGACCAGACTCCAAAGAATCACTCAATTCTATTTTTGGTGTTTTTTTCACTCTTTCAGACGAGTCTTCATGAACAGATATTTTAACAACTTTCTCTCTTGGGGTTGTCTTCTTTTGTTTAGGCTTAGAGAACATGTCAAGAGCCCATGTTTGAGGACCACTATTTTCTGGAATTCTTCTTTTACTTTGGGCAAATTTGTCAAAATTTAAACACAAAGGTAGACTGGGACACCGTAATAGACGTTCATATAGTGGAACTTTGAGCAAAAATTTCTTCTGTCCAGGAAGGATTCCGTGAGACTCTGATCTAGTATCCAAAAGAGTGATTTTTAAATTACAGAAATATAATTTTTATAATGAATAAATCAACTCAGCCACAGACAAAATTACTATTTCCCTGTTATCAAAATAAAATTACATGGTACTTTTATGCAAACCAAGTCCTCCTGTTCATTCATTGAGACCATACGAAGAATCTCTGTGAGTTTATGAAAGCAGAAGACTGTTATTAAAGATGCAGCCTTTGTAGAAAACTGAAATAAAGGGTCAGTGCTCCCTTCAGGCTTAATTTACACCCCTACCACCAACCAGAGGAAATACAATGGAGAATTGAGGAGTTAAAACTTGATGTGAGAAAGGAAATGACATCTAAATGGTTCGCAAGGACATGAACTTGAGGAAGAAGGAAAGATTTGCCTCCACAACAGGCTAACAAAAAAATATCCCAGGGGCTTCCCTGGTGGCGCAGTGGTTGCGCGTCCGCCTGCCGATGCAGGGGAAACGGGTTCGCGCCCCGGTCTGGGAAGATCCCATGTGCCGCGGAGTGGCTGGGCCCGTGAGCCATGGCCGCTGGGCCTGCGCGTCCGGAGCCTGCGCTCCGCAACGGGAGAGGCCACAACAGAGGGAGGCCCGCATACCACAAAAAAACAAAACAAACAACAACAACAAAAAATCCCAGACTTCATCCCAAACTTAGTAGGCTATCAAATTAGATAACATGTAATAAGCTTTCAAATGGTATGTTTCTAGGATTATCCTCCTCAAACTCTCCATTTCCCACACAGTTTTCATTCAGTAGCATTGATGCATGCTGGTGCTGTACTAGCCACACAAAATAGAATAAACACATTCTATGGGAAGAAAAAAAAATCACATCCCATCATTTCATTAATATTTACCGAGTGTGTACTATGAGAAAGATCCGTGCTAAAAGTAGGAGAATAAAAGTGAGAAAAATCAGTACCCTTCCCTTTCCTTACTCTGTGACACTCCCCACTCTTCTCTACACTCTAGTGCAAGCCACCATCATCTCTGCTGTCTAGAGTACAATAACTTCTTAGTTCCCTGCTTCTCCTCTTGGTCTCATCCATTCTCCACATGGCAGCTAGCATGTTTTTTTTTTAAACAAATGTAAATCAGATCATGTCACTCCCTCCAAGAGTTTTCTCTAGTACCTAGAATACAAATCAAACTTTTCACCATAGTCTACAAGACTCCACATGATAAGACCCCAGCAAATATCTCTAATAACACTACTTTCTCGCCTTCCACTGTTCCAGGCACAGAGCAAGCCTCAAGGGTATTGCATTTTCCAGTCCTTCTGAGTGGCTGACTCCTTCTCAATTACTATTTCTGGTCAAATGCCACCTTAGAAAGACCATCTGTGCCAAATAGGTTTCGTTTCCACCTGCACATTTATCTCTATCCTTCTCTACCTTGCTCTTTGCCCTGGGGTACTAGTCTGTACAGACTACAGACATAGGATCCCTTGCTGTCGTCTAATCAAATATGTCCAATTAGGAGCCCTGAAAAGGGAAAGAGTGAAGTCAACGTATTTATTCCTCTGGTCCCCTCCTGAAGGGTTGCCTCACACTGGCCATGATCTTTGACCAAAGTTCACTACTTATTTCAAGGAAATCCTTTCCATACAATTTCTTTCTTCCAGGTTCTAGTAATCACTCCCTCTTTTTGTCCTCTCATACTTAGGGGTAGAGATTGGCTCTATTATTCATAGTCCCAGAATACTACTCTATCATTTGTGGTTTCCCTATGCCCTGACATCTTTGTAAATTGCCCTTGTTATACCTTCCTAGAATTATTCTAAATTGAGAGTGCTGTTTACTCCTGGGACCTTGACTGATAAATTAATTGGTACCAGAGATGGGCCCAGGAAATACACACACAAAAGGATCCTTCAATGAGTGAATTATAAAATTAAGGCCCAAACCATAATACATTTCTTAAACTATAACAATTGCTGATTAAACAAGACCTTTTAAGAGTTTTTGGAGGCTTGGATAACTCATCATACACAAGTGTAAGTTTACTGAGTCTTAATCCTTTCTTCAGTTTCATCTTCTTTTTCTTGGGATAAACATAAGTAATGCCAGCTTGTCTAGATGCTTCAATGAGAGAGAGAGATAGGTCTCTCGAACTGTATCTTCCCTGCATGTTGTCTAAGATAGTATCTATATTTTCTTTCACAGAGACGGGTTCCTCAGTTTCATTTTGCTCAGCCATCCAATGTTCCAACTCCTTTGTTTTTTGAAAGATCACCTCTTTCATATTGCTTTGCATGCCATCCTTAATCTCTAATGGAGTTATGGTCTCCTCCTTCTTCAACTCAACTGCAGATTTTACTCTCTTATTTATAAGGAGACAAAGAAACAGAAAAAATATAAAATCAATTTAGTTGCTGTATACTTAAAATTAATTCAGTTACAATTGCTATTAATGTAATTTGGTCACTATTGAAAAATTTTAAATCATCTATTCTTGATGTTTTTCAAAAATGAGATTATAAGCTAACAGTGGGTTAGTTAAAGCAAAGTGCAATAATTTGGTCACATGACATTGCATTAGCTACATAAAAGTAACACCATAAAGTAGATATGAATTAATTGTGATTTTATATATTCTTAATTAAAAATGAATGCTCTTTACATATCCAAATAAAGTACGTGCTCTACTTTTAGTTTAATGAAAAAACAAGTGGTAGAATGGGCAAAAATTATTAAAATGCCTTAACTTATAAAATCAATTTGTGGGACTTCCCTGGTGGCACAGTGGTTAAGAATCCGCCTGCTAATACAGGGGACATGGGCTCCATCCCTGGTCCGGGAAGATCCCACATACTGCGGAGCAACTAAGCCCGTGCGGCACAACTACTGAGCCTGTGCTCTAGAGACCGCAAGCCACAACTACTGAGCCCATATGCCACAACTACTGAAGCCCATGTGCCTAGAGCCCGTGCTCCACAACAAGAGAAGCCACCGCAATAAGAAGCCCATGCACCACAATGAAGA
>NC_041224.1:120849713-120871163 GCF_002837175.3 Physeter macrocephalus | reverse complement strand
GGCCCGCATACCACAAAAAAACAAAACAAACAACAACAACAAAAAATCCCAGACTTCATCCCAAACTTAGTAGGCTATCAAATTAGATAACATGTAATAAGCTTTCAAATGGTATGTTTCTAGGATTATCCTCCTCAAACTCTCCATTTCCCACACAGTTTTCATTCAGTAGCATTGATGCATGCTGGTGCTGTACTAGCCACACAAAATAGAATAAACACATTCTATGGGAAGAAAAAAAAATCACATCCCATCATTTCATTAATATTTACCGAGTGTGTACTATGAGAAAGATCCGTGCTAAAAGTAGGAGAATAAAAGTGAGAAAAATCAGTACCCTTCCCTTTCCTTACTCTGTGACACTCCCCACTCTTCTCTACACTCTAGTGCAAGCCACCATCATCTCTGCTGTCTAGAGTACAATAACTTCTTAGTTCCCTGCTTCTCCTCTTGGTCTCATCCATTCTCCACATGGCAGCTAGCATGTTTTTTTTTTAAACAAATGTAAATCAGATCATGTCACTCCCTCCAAGAGTTTTCTCTAGTACCTAGAATACAAATCAAACTTTTCACCATAGTCTACAAGACTCCACATGATAAGACCCCAGCAAATATCTCTAATAACACTACTTTCTCGCCTTCCACTGTTCCAGGCACAGAGCAAGCCTCAAGGGTATTGCATTTTCCAGTCCTTCTGAGTGGCTGACTCCTTCTCAATTACTATTTCTGGTCAAATGCCACCTTAGAAAGACCATCTGTGCCAAATAGGTTTCGTTTCCACCTGCACATTTATCTCTATCCTTCTCTACCTTGCTCTTTGCCCTGGGGTACTAGTCTGTACAGACTACAGACATAGGATCCCTTGCTGTCGTCTAATCAACTATGTCCAATTAGGAGCCCTGAAAAGGGAAAGAGTGAAGTCAAAGTATTTATTCCTCTGGTCCCCTCCTGAAGGGTTGCCTCACACTGGCCATGATCTTTGACCAAAGTTCACTACTTATTTCAAGGAAATCCTTTCCATACAATTTCTTTCTTCCAGGTTCTAGTAATCACTCCCTCTTTTTGTCCTCTCATACTTAGGGGTAGAGATTGGCTCTATTATTCATAGTCCCAGAATACTACTCTATCATTTGTGGTTTCCCTATGCCCTGACATCTTTGTAAATTGCCCTTGTTATACCTTCCTAGAATTATTCTAAATTGAGAGTGCTGTTTACTCCTGGGACCTTGACTGATAAATTAATTGGTACCAGAGATGGGCCCAGGAAATACACACACAAAAGGATCCTTCAATGAGTGAATTATAAAATTAAGGCCCAAACCATAATACATTTCTTAAACTATAACAATTGCTGATTAAACAAGACCTTTTAAGAGTTTTTGGAGGCTTGGATAACTCATCATACACAAGTGTAAGTTTACTGAGTCTTAATCCTTTCTTCAGTTTCATCTTCTTTTTCTTGGGATAAACATAAGTAATGCCAGCTTGTCTAGATGCTTCAATGAGAGAGAGAGATAGGTCTCTCGAACTGTATCTTCCCTGCATGTTGTCTAAGATAGTATCTATATTTTCTTTCACAGAGACGGGTTCCTCAGTTTCATTTTGCTCAGCCATCCAATGTTCCA
Source organism: Physeter macrocephalus (assembly GCF_002837175.3). Classification (NCBI taxonomy): domain Eukaryota; kingdom Metazoa; phylum Chordata; class Mammalia; order Artiodactyla; family Physeteridae; genus Physeter; species Physeter macrocephalus. The sequence continues at coordinate 120,869,538 of NC_041224.1, read as the reverse complement.
ACTCCTTTGTTTTTTGAAAGATCACCTCTTTCATATTGCTTTGCATGCCATCCTTAATCTCTAATGGAGTTATGGTCTCCTCCTTCTTCAACTCAACTGCAGATTTTACTCTCTTATTTATAAGGAGACAAAGAAACAGAAAAAATATAAAATCAATTTAGTTGCTGTATACTTAAAATTAATTCAGTTACAATTGCTATTAATGTAATTTGGTCACTATTGAAAAATTTTAAATCATCTATTCTTGATGTTTTTCAAAAATGAGATTATAAGCTAACAGTGGGTTAGTTAAAGCAAAGTGCAATAATTTGGTCACATGACATTGCATTAGCTACATAAAAGTAACACCATAAAGTAGATATGAATTAATTGTGATTTTATATATTCTTAATTAAAAATGAATGCTCTTTACATATCCAAATAAAGTACGTGCTCTACTTTTAGTTTAATGAAAAAACAAGTGGTAGAATGGGCAAAAATTATTAAAATGCCTTAACTTATAAAATCAATTTGTGGGACTTCCCTGGTGGCACAGTGGTTAAGAATCCGCCTGCCAATACAGGGGACATGGGCTCCATCCCTGGTCCGGGAAGATCCCACATACTGCGGAGCAACTAAGCCCGTGCGGCACAACTACTGAGCCTGTGCTCTAGAGACCGCAAGCCACAACTACTGAGCCCATATGCCACAACTACTGAAGCCCATGTGCCTAGAGCCCGTGCTCCACAACAAGAGAAGCCACCGCAATAAGAAGCCCATGCACCACAATGAAGAGTAGCCCCCGCTCACTGCAACTAGAGAAAGCCTGTGCACAGCAATGAAGACCCAATGCAGCCATAAATAAATACATAAATAAATAAAATCAATTTGCAAGTCTATTTTCAAAAGCACCTTAACAATATTGAATTTCTATACATAGTATTCAATTATTTTCAATTCAATACTTACAGGCTTAAATAACAGAATTTCAGCCTAATATTCATTTTATCTAATCATTAGAGAACCAACTTCCAAAAGTTATATACTTTAAGATGTACTAAAGTGCAATAGGGATATTGACCCTCTCTGTGACTTACTATATATACTTCCCCCATCTCAAGAAATTGTATTCAACTCAGTATGTAATTAGAATAGAGAACAGAGAAATACAGACTATCGAATATATGTATGTGTATGTATATATCAAGAAAAATAAACACATATGTATGTACCAAGAAAAAGTAGAACAGCCTGAAAAAAAGTAGAATGTAAGATTTTCATATTCCCCACTTGCTGACTAGCTATGAATTATGCAGCTCTGTAGAACACTTGAGAAGGAATTATTGACAGAATCTATAACTATAAAGCAGAACTACCAGGTACGTTTGGGTTTTTTGCTTGTTTTCCAGCTTTACTGAGATATTATTGACATATAACATATATAAGCTTAAGGTATGCTGTGTAATGATATGATAAACATATATACTGTGAAATGATTATCACGATAAGGTTAGTTAACACCCCAATCCCCTCATATAATTACCATTGTTTTTGTGTGATAACATTTAAGATCTACTCTTTTAACAACTTGCAAGTATATAATATAGTATTGTTAATTATAGTCACCATGCTGTACCTTAGAGCCCCAGAATTTATCTTATAAATGAAGGTTTATACCCATTGACAAACATCTCCTCATTCCTCTTCTCCTGCCGCAGCCCTTGCAACCACAATTCTACTCTATGTTTCTATAAGTTCTTCTTTTTAGATTCCACATATAAGTAAGAACAGTATTTATCATTATACTTTTTATTATGTAAGTTTCAGGTGTACAACACTCTCATTCAACATCTGTATATACTACAAAGTGACCATCCCCAAAGTCTACCGTCCATCACCATAAAACTGACCCCCTTCACCCCTTTTCCTCACCCCCCAAGGCCCCTTCTCCTCTGGTAACCAACAATCTGCTCTCTGTATCTATGAGTTTCTTTTGGTTTTGATTTGTTTATTTATTTATTTTGGTTTTGTTTCGTTTTAAATTCCACACATGAGTGAAATCATATGACATTTGTCTTTTTCCTTCTGACTTATTTCACCTAGAATAATACCCTCAAAGTCCATCCATGTTGTCACAAGTGACAAGATTTCATTCTTTTTATGGATGAGTAGTAGTCCATTGTGTGTGTGCATGTATATGTATAAGACACACACACATATATATGTGTATACATATATATATACACATATATATATACACCACTATGTATGTATGTGTGTATATATATATATATATATATATATATATATATATATATATATGCCACACCTTCTTTATTCATTCATCCATGGATGCACACTTAGGTTTACACATATATATATACACCACTATGTATGTATGTATATATATATATATATATATATATATATATATATGCCACACCTTCTTTATTCATTCATCCATGGATGCACACTTAGGTTGTTTCCATATTTCAGCAATTATAAATAATGCTGCAATGAACTTAGAAGTGCATATAGCTTTTCCAATTATTGTTTTCATATTCTTTGGACAAACACCCAGAAGTGGAATACCCAGATCACATGATAATTCTATTCTTAATTTTTTGAGGAACCTCCATACTGTTTTCCATAGTGGCTGCACCAGTTTACAATCTCACTAACAGTGTAAGAAGGTTCCCTTTTTTCCCCCATCCTCTACAATACTTGTTATTTCTTGCCTTCTGGATAATAGCCATTCTAACAGGTGTGAGGTAATAGCTCACTGGTTTTGATTTGCATTTCCCTAATAATTAGTGATGTTGAACATCTTTTCATGTGCCTGTTGGGCTACCTGTATATCTTCTTTGGAAAAATGTCTATTAAGATCCTCTGCCCATTTTTAATCATGTTGTTTTTGTGTTGTTGAGTTGTATGAATTCTTTATGTATTTTGGATATTAACCCCTTATCAGATACATAATTTTCAAATATTTTCTCCCATTCAATAGGTTACCTTTTTGTTTTGATCATGGTGTCCTTCACTGTGCAGAAGCTTTATAGTTTGATGTAGTTCCATTTGTTTATATTTGCTTTTGTTTCCCTTGCCTTCAGAATCAGAGCAATAAAAACATTGCTAAGACAAATGTCAATGATATTACCATCCATGCCCTCTTCTAGAATTTATGATTTCAGGTCTTACATTCAAGTCTTTAACCCATTTTCAGTTTTCTGTGTATGGTATAAGACAGTGGTCTAGTTTCCTTCTTTTGCATGTGGCTGTCCAGTTTTCCAAATACCACTTAATTGAAGAGACTGTCCTTACTTCATTGTGTGTTCTTGACTCCTTTGTTGTAAATTAATTGTCCATATATGTGTAGGTTTATTTCTGGGCTCTCAATTCTGTTCCATTGATCTGTGTGTCTATGCCTATACAATACTTTATGATTACTATAATTTTGTAGTATAGGTTGAAATCAGGGAGTGTGATACCTCCAGTTTTGTTCTTCTTTCTCAAGATTATTTTGCCTATTCAGGATCTTTTGTGGTTCTATACAAAATTTTGGAATTATTTGCTCTAGTTCTGTGAAAAATGTCATTGGAATTTTGGTAATGATTACACTGAATCTGTACATTGCTTTGGGTAGTATGGACATTTGAACAATATTAATTCTTCCATTCCATGAGCACAGAACATCTTTCCATTTACTTGTGTCTTCATCAGTTTTTTTCATCAGTGTCTTATAGTTTTCAGTGTACAAGTCTTTCATTTCCTGGGTCAAATTTATTCCTAGGTATTTTAATTCTTTTTGATGCAATTGTAAATGGGGTTGTTTTCTTATTTTCTCTCTCTGATAGTTCATTATTAGTTCATAGAAACACCATAGATTTCTGTATATAGATTTTGTATCCTGTGACTACTGATTTCATTTATTAGTTCTAACAGTTTTTTGGTGGTATCTTTAGAGTTTTCTATATATAGTATCATATCATCTGCAAATAATGACAGATTTTCTTCTTCCTTTCCAACTTGGATGTCTTTTGTTTCTTTTTCTTGCCTAATTGCTGTGGCTAAGATTTCCATATTACATTGAACAGAAGTAACAAGAGTGAGCATCCTTGTCTTCTTTCTGATCTTAGGCAAAAAGCTTTCAGCTTTTCACCACTGAGTATGATGTTAGGTTTGGGTTTGTCATATGACATTTTTATATTGAGGTATGTTCCCTCTATACCTGCTTTGTTGAGAGTTTTTTTCATAAATGGATGTTGAATTCTGTCAAATGCTTTTTCTGCATCTATTGAGATGATCATATGATTTTTATCCTTTATTTTATTAATGAGATGCATCATGTTGATTGATTTGCAGGTGTTGAACCATCCTTGCATTCCTAGGATAAAACCCATTTGATCATGGTGTATGATCCTTTTAATGTACTGTTGAATTCAGTTTGCTAATATTTTGTTGAGGATTTTTGTGTCTATGTTCAAAAAAAAATTGGTATTTTCTTTCTTTTTTGTGTGTGTGGTGCCCTCGTCTGGTGTTGGTATCAGGGGAATGCTGGCCTTACACAATGTGTTTGGAAGGTTTCCCTCCTCTTCAGTTTTTTGTAAGAGTTTGAGAAGGATAGGTATTAAATCTTCTTTGAATGTTTGGAAAAATTCACCAGTGAGGGAGGTTTTTGATTACCAATTCAATCTCTTTATTAGTAATCAGTCTATTCAGGTTTTCTATTTCTTCATGATTCAGCCTTGGTAGATTGTATGTTTCTAGAAATTTGTCTCTCTTCTGGGTTGTACACTTTGTTGGCATATAATTGTTCATAGTATTCTCTTATGATCCTTTGCATTTCTGTGGTATCAATTGTAACTTCTCTTTCATTTCTTATCTTATTTATTTAAAGCCTCTCTCTTTTTTTCTTGGGTAGTCAAGAAAAGGCTTGTTAATTCTGCTTATCTTCTCAAGGAACCAGCTAAGTTTCACTGATCTTTCATATTGTCGTTTTAGTCTCGATTTATTTCCACTCTGACCTTTATTTTTTCCTTCCTTCTACCAACTTTCAGCTTCATTTTTTTCCCTCTCTTTCTAGTTCCTTTAGATGTAAAGTTAGATTGAGATTTTTCTTGTTTCTTGTGGTAGGACTGTAGTGCTACAAAAGTCCCTCTTAGAACCCCTTTTGCTGAATCCCATAGATTTTGCTATGCCATACTTCTGTCTTCATTTGTCCCTAAATGTTTTTTTAATTTCTCCTTTGATTTCTTCCATGACCCATTGGTTGTCTAATAGCATGTTGTTTAATCTCCACATTTTTGTGGTTTTCCTGGTTTTTACTTGTAATTGATTTCTAGTTTCACACCTTTGTGGTCAGAAATAATGTTTGGTAGGATTTCAATCTTCATGAATGTATGGAGACTTGTTCTGTGACCTAACATGTGATCTATCCTCAAAATGTTCCATATGCACATGAGAAGAATGTGTATTTTACTGCTTTTGGATGGAATATTCTTTATAAATCTATTAAGTCTATCTGGTTTAATGTGTCATTTAAGACCAATGTTTCCTTATTGGTTTTCTGTCTGGATAATCTATCCATTAATGTTAAGTGGGCTGTTAAAGTTCCCTCCTTATTGTATTCTTTTCAGTTTCTCCCTTTAAGTCCATTAATATTTGTTTTATATATTTTGATGCTCTTATATTGGGTGCATATGTATTTGTAAATGCTATATCTTCATTTTGGATTGACCCTTTTATCATTATGTAGTGCCCTTCTTTGTCTTTTATTACATTCTTTGTTTTAAAGGCTATTTTGTCTGATATGAGTATAGCTATATCAGGTTTCTTCTCATTTCCATTTGCATGAAATATTTTTCTATCCCTTCACATTCAGTCCATGTGTGTCCTTACTTCTAAAATGAGTCTCTTGTAGGCAGCATACAGATGAGTCTTGTTTTTTTCTTTTAATCCATTCAGCCACTCTATATCTTTTGATTGGTGAATTTAGTCCATTTACATTTAAAGTAATAATTGATAGGTAGGTACTTATTGCCATTTTAATTGCTTTATGGATGTTTTTGTAGTTCTTCTCTGTTCCTTTCTTCTTTTTTTTCCTCTGTTCCCTTATGGTTTTCTGGCTTTCTTTAGTGTTAGCTTTAGATTCCTTTCTCATTTTCTTTTGTGAGTTTACAAGTTTTTTCTTTGTGGTTACCATGAGGCTCACACATAGCATTCTATGTATATAGCAATCTTTTTTTAACTTGATAACAACTTTGAACACATCCTAAAGCTTTACATTTTTACTCCTCCCCCCCACATTTTATATTTTTATGACACCTTTTACATCTTTTATTTTATGCTTTCCTTAACTAATTATTGTAATTTTACTTAATTTTACTACTTTTGTCTTTTAACTTTCAAACTTGCTTTATAAGTTACTGATCCACTACCTTTACTATATATTTACCTGTTCTAGTGAAAATTTTACTTTCACATGTTTTCTTTTTATTAATTACTGCCTTTTCTTTTCAGCTTACAGAAGTCCCTTTAATATTTTATAGAAGGCTGATGTAGTGGTAAACTCCTTTAGCTTTTGCTTATCTGTAAAACTCTTAATTTCTCCTTCAATTCTGAATAATAACCTTAGAGGTGGAGAATTCTTGGCTGGAAATTTTTCCCTTTCAGCACTTTTTTATGTCATGCCACTCTCTTCTGGCTTTTAAAGGTTCTGCTGAAAAATCTGCTCGTAGCCTTATGGGATTTCCCTTGTATGTAATAACTTGTTTTTCTCTTGCTGCTTTTAAGATTCTCTCTTTATTCTTATCTTTTTTCATTTTAATGTGTCTTAGTGTGTTTCTCTTTGGGTTCATATTATTTGGAACTCTCTGGGTTTCCTGGACCTGGATGTCTTTTTCCAGATTAGGAAAATTTTCAGCCATTATGTCTTCAAATAATTTTTCTGGCCCCTTCTCTCTCTCTTCTCCTACTGGGACCCCTATAATGTGAATGTTATTCTGCCTAATGTTGTACCAGAGATTCCTTAAAGTATCTTCACTTTTTAACATTGTTTCTTCATTTTGCTGCCCTGTCTGACTGATTTCTGTTGCTTTTTATTCCAACTTGTTTATTCATTCTTCTCCTTCACCAAGTTTGCTGTTGAACTCTTCAGGTATATTTTTCAGTTCAGTTTGGTACTTTCTTATATTTTCTATCTCTTTGCTCTTTTCACTGTGTTCATCCATTCTTCTCCCAAATTTGGTGAACATCTTTTGACCATTACTTTGAACTCTTTTGGAACATATTCCTCTCTCTGACTCTTTGTGTTTTTCTATATGGATTAGGCAAAACAGCACCTCTCTGAGTCTTGAAGGAGTGGTCTTGAGTAGAAAATGATCTGTGGGACCCAGAAGCACAATCTCCCCTGGCCACCAGAGTCAGGTATTCAACGGGCGTTCCTTGTGTGGGCTGTGTGCACCTGCTGGCTGTAGCAAGGCCACAGCTACTACATAGAGAGAGCAAGGCTTAGTGCGCTTGCTCACCCAGCACAGTTGTGGCATGGCTGCTGTGGCACAGGGTGGGGGGAACTTGGGGCACTTGCCCTGCCTGACTGCAACACAGTTGTGTCATAGGGTGTACAGGGTTTGGTGCACTCACCCAACCCGGTTCCAACATGGCTGCTGCACAGTGTGTGTGTTGGGAGGTACTCAGGGCACTCACCTGGCCTGGTTTCAGTGTGGGGTGGGTGGAGCATGCCCACTGGCGCTAGCAGGTTATAAGGAGAACACAAAAAATGGCACCCAGCAACTCCTTCATCAGTGAGTTAGAATGAGGTTTTAAAATGGTGCCCACCAGCACTTCTGTCCCCAGAGAAAGTCCCAACAGGTTCCTGCCTCTCCAGCAGCTGCTTTAAGATCAGTAAGTGGGTCTCCCTCACTTATGATCTAGGCGTTTTTCAAACTATTGCTTTTGTGCTGAATCTCAGGGCAAATGGATCTGTGCAGGGGCCCTTTAAGAGAAGGTTCTCCATTCCTTAAAGTTCAGTGTTCTCCTGGACTCAATACCTACTGATTTTTAAAACCAGACATTTTGGGGGCTCACCTTTCCATTGCTAGACCCAAGGGTGGGGGTTCCTGATGTGGGCTCACTCCCTTCATTCCTTGAGGGAAAGCTTTGGGATCGCTCCTGATTGTGGGTCTCCATTCCTCAGGTGGGGTCTCAGGTGAGATCATGTCTCTGCTCTCCTAATTACCTAGATGCATCTCTTTTATCTCTTTTATCTTTGTTGTAGAAGAACTCTTCATCTAGTTCTCAGGTCCTTTTTGGAGGAAAATTATTCCATATATAGCTTCAAATTTATTGTGTCATGGAAGGAGGTCAGTTCAGGGTCTTCCTATGCTGCCATCTTAAACCCAGTTCCCCTTTCTCTCTCATTTATCATAATGCCCCATGGTCCATGCATGTTGTCACAAAAGGCAAGATTTCCTTCTTTCTATAACTAATATTCCATGAATATAGATGCAAAAATTCTCAAGAAAATACTAGCAAAAAATTCAACAGCACATTAAACAGATCATACAACATGATTACATAAGATTTATCCCTTGGATGCAAGGATCATTCAACATACACAAATCAATAGGTGTGATACATCACATTAATAGAATGAAACATAAAGATCATATGATCAACTCAATAAACATGTAAAAATCATATCACAAAGTTCAACATCCTTTCATGATAAAAATTCTCAACAAAGTGGCTATAGAGGGAACATACCTCAACACAATAAAGGCCATAAATGACAAACTCACAGCTAACTTCATACTCAATAGTGAAAGGTTGAAAGCTTTCCCACTAAAATCAGAAACAAGAGTGCTCACTCTTGCCACTTTTATTCAACATAGTACTGGAAATCCTAGCCAAAGCAAGTAGGAAAGAAAAAGGGGAAAATCCATCCAAATCTGAAAGGAAGAAGTAAAACTGTCTCTGTATGCAGATCATAGGATCATATATAGAGAAAACTCTAAAGACTCCACGAAAAAACTGTTAGAACTAATCAATGAATTCAGTAAGTTGCAGGATACAAAAGCAACATACAAAAATCAGTTGTATTTCTACTTACTAACAATGAATTATTTGAAAAAGAAATAAAGTAATCTCATTTACAATAGTATCAAAAATAATAAAATACTTAGGAATAAATTTAACCAAGGAGATGAAAAATTTGTACACTAAAAATTACATTGATGAAAGAAGGTGAAGACACAAATAAATATAATAAAAAGATATCTCACATTCGTGAATCAGAATTAGTATTTTTGAATATCCACACCACCCAAAGCATCTATAGATGCAAGACAATACCTTCAAAATTCCAATAGCATATTTCACAAAAATAGAAAAAACAATCTTAAAATTCATATGGAACCACAAAAGACCCCAAATAGCCAAAGGAATTCTGAGAAAGAAGAAAAAAATTGGAGGCATAAGAATTCCTAATTTCAAACTTTATTACAAAGCTATAGTAATCAAAGCAGTATGGTGCTGGCATAAAAACAGATACAAGACCAATGGAACAGAATCAGTATCTCAGAAATTATCCCATGCATATATAGTCAACTAATATTTGACAAGGGAGCCAGCAATACTCAATGGTGAAAGTATAGGTTCTTCAATAAACTGTCCTGGGAAAATTGAATATTCACATCTAAAGAATGAAATTGGACTCCTACCTTACACTACACATAAAAATTAACTCAAAATGAATTAAAAACTTAAATGTAACACCTGAAACTGTAAAACTAGAAGAAATCACAGGGAAAAGTTCCTTGATGTTGGTCTTGGTGATGATTTTTTGGATATGACACCAAAAGCACAAGCAACAAAAGCAAAAATAAACAAGTGGGACTATATCAAACTTAAAAGCCTCTGCACAGCAAAATAAACAATCTGCAGAATGAAAAGGCAACCTATGAAATGGGAGAAAATATTTACAAACCAATTATCTCATAAGGAGTTAATTCCAAAATATGTAAGAAACTCTTCCAACTCGATAGCAAGAAAAACAAACAATCCAATTTAAAAATGGGCAAAGAAACTCAGTAGAGATTTTTCCCAAGAAGACATGCAAATGGCCAACTGGTTCATGAAAAGATGCTCAATGTTACTAATTATCAGGGAAATGCAAATAAAAATCACAGTGAGATATCACCTCACACCTGTTAGAATAGCTATTATCAAAAAGACAAGAAAAAAAAACAAGAAAAAAAAAAGAGACATCAAGTGTTGGTGAGGCTGTGTTGGAAGTGTGAGTTCAAGTGTTGGAACCCTTGTACACTGTTGTGGGAAATGTAAATTGGTACAGCCACTATGGAAACAGCATGGAGACTCTTCAAAAAATTAAAAATAGAACTACAATATGATCCAGCAATCCCACTTCTGGGTATATATCCAAAGGAAATGAAATCAGGATCTTGAAGAGATATCCACACTCCCATTTTCATAGCCACATCATTCACGAAAGCCAAGATATGGAAACAATCTACCTATCAACAGATGAATGAATAAAGAAAATGTGATCTAGATATAGATACAGATATAGATATACACACACAATAGAATGTCATTCAGCCATAAAAAAGAAGGAAATCCTGCCACTGGCAATGACATGGATGGACCTTGAGGACATTGTGCTAAATGAAATAAGTCAGATAGAGAAAGAGAAATACTGTATGACCTCACTTATATGTAAAATCTAAAAACAAACAAACAACAACAAAAAAACCCTCATAGATACAGAGAACAGATTCATGGTTGCCAGAGGCAGGGAGTAGGAGATGGGCAAACTGGGTGTGGTGGTCAAAAGGTACAAACTTTTAGTTATAAAATAAATAAGTCCTGGGGGTGATTTAATATACAGCATGGTGATTACAGTTAAAATACTGTATTGTATATTTGAAAGTTGCTAAGAAAGTAGCTCTTAGAAGTTCTCAGCACAAGAAAAATGGTGTAAATATGTGGGATGATGGATGTTAACTAGACTTACTGTGATGATCATTTCACAATATACACAGGCATCAAATAATTATGTGGTACACCTGAAACTAATATAATGTTATATATTAATTATATGTCAATAGAAAAATCTTAAGGATGGTGTCAGTGTACAGGGATACAAAATAGAACAATCAAAAAGTTGGTAAGAAAGAAGAATGCCAGAAATGAAATAGGAAGCAGGCTAAAGTTACGCAGGTTAAAAGCAAGTTAGAAGCAAGTAACATGGAGAATCAAGGAAACTGAGTGTCAGATTTCAGAGAGAAAAACAAAAGCTGGGAGCTATCTGCCAATGCCACTAAATCTACGATCAGCACTCAAAAACGCTTATGGATTCTTGTTGCAGAGGAAAGTCCATTGCGTTTGGTAAGAGAAGGTGTGGGTTTAAGTACTAGCTCTGCCACTTATCACTTTCTGACCATTGCTTTTTCATATATAAAACAAGGATAGTATCTGTCTCATCTTCCCTCTTATCAGTATATTGTGTAGCTCAAGACCAAACTGGAATAGAGTCCATGAAAATGCAATAACACTGTGAGCCCAATGCAAGTGTAGATCAATATTATAAGTGACTTGATTTATAATATACCAAGTAAAATCAAAGTATGAATATGAGACACTTCCAAGAGATGTTGAAAATCTTCAGTTAGCACTATGAACAACAATCTTACAGGGGCTACCAAATACACAGTTGAATCCAAAATTTCAGTCAACTCTGGATGAATCAAGTGATCACACTATTTCAGGAAAGCCAACAAAAAGCATAGGTGGTGATTATTACTAGAAATGTAAACATTTCTTTTGAATAACAAAAACTGAAAAATTATCATACCTTTAATTGTGGAGATTGCATGCTGAAACATTTTCGGATATTTTCAAATGAGGCAGATTTTCTTAGGAAAAAAAACTGTGAAATAATCAAATGACAAATATACACTGACTCTAGACACTATTTGGTAAACTAAAATATCATATGACAATCGGCTAATAATAACTGTTTAAGTAAATTAATGAAATGCAGAAACACTAATTAAAATACAGGTTCTTACTGATTTTGAAATCACTGACTTCACAGATGGGAGCAGAGCTTAAAATCCATCAACTAATTTTGAAAAGTGTATAATAATGAAAGCTATCTTATTTTTTAAATTCAACATATATAACAAACACTAAAGTTTCCAGAAAGTAGCACAGGTGTGTGTAAATGTGCCATAGATATGCTGGGCCATTAATCCTCTTAGCCCTGGGGCTGCACTAATGGGACCTGGAGCGGCTACTGTTCCTCCTACTTTTCAGTGGCTACTGAACAGTCTCCTCTAAATCATGAGCAACCTCAACCTTTTACCCCATAAGGCCACATAAATATTATTACTTGCTATGAGAACTATTATACTAAAAGAGTTGTGAAGTACTAACATACCAAATAGAGTAGAAAGTAAAAAAAAAAAAAATGACATATTTCATGTATGATGGTGGAAACAGACATAAAGAAGTAACTATAATCCAAAGCAGCTGTAACAATGACTGTAAAGATAGCATGAAACAGGTGTAAAGAGAGCACAGGAGAGGTGGAGGTCAATTCAGAATGGAAAGGAACCCGGATTTACCAGCTTGAAGAGGTAGCATTAGGGCTGGCCTGTAAAAGGTAGTGACATTTCCATAAACTGAGAAGGGGTTGAGAACATCCCAGGCCAAAGGAATAGCCTACACAAGCACAGAGAAGTGTCAAAGTGCTGGGATTTTAGTCCCCAAGGACTCTGGTGCAGAGTACAGGGTACCTGGGGGTTATATGGAAGCAGAAGCATAATGGGAGGTAAGATAGAAAATATAGTCAAGGCCAGGTTATGAGGCTTAGTGAAGCACTCTGACTTTGATAGGTGGAGTTATTCAGTTTGTTGAGATTGAGTGTTGTAATTACACCTGTGTTTTAAGAACATTGCAGGGGACAATAGGGAGGATGGATTAGAAACAGCCGTTAAAAACAGTAATATCTGACAGGTAGGTATAATAATGCTACTAGAGTAGTCTATGCATTCCAAACTAGAAAGTGTCATTTGTTGGTTCAATTATGTTTTTAAGTGATGGTCACTGTTCTAGGTGCTGTGGATAAAACAAGAATGATATGACCCCCATATCACTCAGACTAATGAAAAATAAAAAGATAAAACATATATGAGGACAAATATTTAATAAGCAATAGTGATGTATGTTAAAAACAGCAAAAGTGATCTATATTAAATGAAATATTACTCCAAAAAAAAGTGTTACCTGACTGTATGGGGAATACGGAAGGAGGCACAGACACGTATTAAACCTAGTGTAACTGACCAGAATGGGGATTTGATTTGTCCTAGGTCAATAAGACTCTCTACTATGTGGCACTCAGCATCCCAAGATATCACCAAGTGGAGTAAGGGCTGAACGCCTTAAGGAAAGAAAAATAAAACCCTTTCTTGTTTGTCCCTCATAACGTTCAAGATATTTATTAAACCACTAATATAAATTTCATACCTTTCTTCTTCCCTCAATCGCTATCTCTTTTCTCTCCAATTGTGTTTATTAATTAGTTTATTTAGATACACTGTAGGGATAATAACGTCATGGGCATGAGTCCAATCACCATTTAGAGAATTCAGTTTTACTCTGTTTCATAGCCATAAACAATTCCCTCCCTGCATTTGGTCAAAAGATTCATAAACATGTTCCTTTGATCATTTAAGACCTGGGCAAGCAGTGATAAATGAGTGCAAACCCAGACATTTTAGGAATTTTAGGAAAACTCACAGCAGATATCCTGCTATTGATTAGTAAATAACATCTTCTAAGTATCATAAAGACCACAAATTTGAAAGAGGAAACATGTCCTCTGCAAAGACACTAGTGAATATCCTGAGGCATTTCCCAGAATGAGGAAGCATCAAGAAATTATTTCTGAAATCGCTAGAAATAATATCTGAACTGTAGTCACATAAAGCCACCAACCCATAATTTAGAATAAAAATTATACTTACCCTAGAACTTCTCCTATGCTGATTTAAAGTAATGACACTTTCCTTGCTTTCAGATGTAAATTTCTCAAATAAAATTCTGCTTGCTTGCACACTCTGTGATAAAAAAAAAAATAACAGTTTTAAGCTACATAGTGGAATACTTTTAAAAGCCTATGATTACTGTTGCTTCATAGTATAACATTATTACCAAAAGAGCAATATACAGGAAAGGTAGAATTCTAGAAAACACCAGAGATGCATCAAAGTCTGGCTGCAGACTAAGTATTTGGCCAAAACCCACAGTTTGGCTTCGGCATTGGAATTTAGCCAAAGAGATACTTCTACATTATTTCTGACATCCCTGGTCTTAGAAGCAATCGATGATCCTGTGACCTCATAGGTTGGCATTGAATCTCTTTAGTATATCAACATCAGTATTATGAACAAAACATATAATTTGGAGTTACTGTCAATATGCAACTATTCATTGACAAATACAAGTAAGCATTCTAAATATTAATTGGAATGAAAATTTCCTTAAATGCTTTATACTTTTAACGCAGTCAATTAAATTATATAAATATTTATTGTTGTAAGGGTGAATTGCTGCAATAACTATGATTATTATTAAATGTGCTGCTTCTCTATCTTGTAATCAGAGATTTGGATATATAGAAACAACTACAAGACCTAAGTTTCATAGCCCTGTGGATACATGATGAATAAAATCCTTTTGCTTTGTTTGCTGAAATTTTTAGGTCTCAACTAACATTTCAAAAATTTTAAATATTTATTCAATAGAAAATCAACTTTTAAAAGTATCACGTAGGGACTTCCCTGGTGGTCCAGGTGTTAAGACTCGGCACTCCCAATGCAGGGAGCCTGGGTTCGATCCCTGGTGGGAGAACTAAGATCCCACATACCGCAACTAAGCCCATGCGCTGCAACTAGAGAACCCCGCACGCCACAGAGCCTGCATGTCGTGACAAAGACCCAGCGCAGCCAAAAAAATAAATGAATAAATAAATTTTTAAAAAGAGTATCACGCAGTTATCACTAAGAATAGAACAAATATGTAGAAGACTATGGGTAATTTAGGAATCACCAGCATTGAATTTTTGTTCATCCTCTCTGTTGTATTTATGAAAAGTAGTTATAGCACAATGTAAGGTATGAGATTACTGGACATTACAGAAAGATATCTGGTCACTTTCATCATTATTCTTCAAAGACAAACTATGTGACACACAAGAGATTTTGGAACTATTTTACCATATGCTTGCACAAAATATTCAAATATGATGGAATAGCAGCTATTACATACTTAAAACAATGCTTTTAACAGTAACAAGGACAAAAATTTTAACACTGCACTTTATAGATATCAGAACAGTAGAACCTACTAACAATCAGTGATTGCTTTTTAAAAAGAGAATGTGGAAGGAGACCTTCAAGATGGCGAAGGAGTAAGACATGGAGATCACCTTCCTCCCCACAAATACATCAGAAATACATCTACATGTGGAACAACTACTACAGAACAACTACTAAACGCTGGCAGAAGACCTCAGACTTCCCAAAACCCGGGTGGCTGACAGGATCTTGGTGCTCCGGTCAGGTGTCAGGCCTGTGCCTCTGAGGTGAGAGAGCTGAGTTCAGGATATTGCTCTACCAGAGACCTCCCAGCTCCATGTAATATCAAATGGCAAAAGCTCTCCCAGAGGTCTCCATCTCAACTCTAAGACCAAGCTCCACTCAACTGTCTCCAGCACTGTAGCACCAGCAAGATAAAGTGCTGGACCCCCTAGGCCAAACAACTAGCAAGACAGGAACACAACCCCACTCATTAGCATAAAGCTTGCCTAAAATCATAATAAGGTAACAGAAACCCTAAAACACACCACCGATGCAGTCCTGCCCACCAAAAAGACAAGATCCACCCTCATCCACCAGAACACAGGCACCAGTCCCCTCCACCAGGAAGCATTCAAAACCCACTGACCAACCTTAGACACTGGGGGCAGACACCAAAAGCAACAGGAAGTGAAACTTCAACCTGAAAAAAGGAGACCCCAAACACAGTGGGTTAAGCAAAATGAGAAGACAGAGAAACACACAGCAGATGAAGGAGCAAAATAAAAACCCACCAGACCAAACAAATGAAGAGGAAATAGGCAGTCTGGCTGAAAAAGGATTCAGAGGAATGATAGTAAAGATATCCAAAATCTTCAAAACGGAATGGAGAAAATACAAGAAATGTGTAACAAGGACCTAGAAGAACTAAAGCACAAACAAACAATGATGAACAACACAACAAATGAAATTTAAAATTCCCTAGAAGGAATCAATAGCAGAATAACTGAGGCAGAAGAATGGATAAGTGACCTAGAAGATAAAATACTGGAAATAACTACTGCAGAGCAGAATAAAGAAAAAAGAATGAAAAGAATTGAGGACAATCTCAGAAACCTCTGGGATAACATTAAATGCACCAACATTCTAATTACAGGAGTCCAAGAAGAAGAAGACAAAAAGAAAGGGACTGAGAAAATATTTGAAGAGATTATAGTTGAAAACTACCTTAATAAGGGAAAGGAAATAGTCAATCAAGTTCAGGAAGTGCAGAGAGTCCCACAGAGGATAAATCCAAGGAGAAACACGCCAAGACATATATTAATCAAACTATCAAAAATTAAATGCAAAGAAAATATATTAAAAGCAACAAAGGAAAAAACAACAAATAACATACAAGAGAATCCCCATAAGGTTAACAGCTACTCTTTCAGCAGAAACTCTGCAAGCCAGAAGGGAGTGACAGGACATATTTAAAGAGATGAAAGGGAAAACCCTACAACCAAGATTACTCTACCCAGCAAGGATCTCATTCAGATTCGATGGAGAAATTTAAAACTTTACAGACAAGCAAAAGCTGAGAGAGTTCAGCACCACCAAACCAGCTCCACAACAAATGCTAAAGGAACTTCTCTAGGCAGGAAACACAAGAGAAGGGAAGGACTTACAATAACAAACCCAAAACAATTGAGAAAATGGTAACAGGAACATACATATTGATAACTACATTAAATGTAAATGGACTCAATGCTCCAACCAAAAGACATAGCCTGGCTGAATGGATACAAAAACAAGACCTATACATATGCTGTCTACAAGAGACCCATTTCAGACCTAGGGACACGTACAGACTGAAAGTGAGGGGATGGTAAAAGATATTCCATGCAAATGGAAATCAAAAGAAAGCTGCAGTAGCAATTCTCATTTCAGACAAAATAGACTTTAAAATAAAGACTATCACAAGAGACAGAAGGACACTACATAATGCTCAAGGGATCAATCCAAGAAGAAGATATAACAATTGTAAATCTTTATGCACCCAACATAGGAGCACCTCAATACATAAGGCAAATGCTAACAGCCATAAAGGGGGAAATCGACAGTAACACAATCATAGTAGGGGACTTTAACACTCCATTTTCACCAATGCACAGATCACAATGTCAAGTATCTTTTCCGACCACAACTCTTTGAGACTAGATAACAATTACAGGAAAAAAATCTGTAAATAATACAAACACATGGAGCTAAACAATACACTACTAAATAACCAAGAGCTCACTGAAGAAATCAAAGAGGAATCAAAAAATACCTAGAAAAAAGTGACAATGAAAACACGATGACCCAAAACCTATGGGATGCAGCAAAAGCAGTTCTAAGAGTGAAGTTTATAGGAATACAATCCTACCTTAAGAAACAAGAAACATCTCCAATAAACAACCTAATCTTACACCGAAAGCAATTAAAGAAAGAAGAAAAAAAAAACCCGAAGTTAGCAGAAGGAAAGAAATCATAAAAATAAGATCAAAATAAAGGAAGAAGAAATGAAGGAAACAATAGCAAAGATCAATAAAAATAAACGCTGGTTCTTTGAGAAGATTAACAAAATTGACAAAGAATTAGCCAGATTCACCAAGAAAAAAAGGGAGAAGACTCAAATCAATAGAATTAGAAATGAAAAAAGAGAAGTAACAACTGACACTGCAGAAATACAAAGGATCATGAGAGATTACTACAAGCAACTATATGCCAATAAAATGGACAACGTGGAAGAAATGGACAAATTCTTAGAAAAGCACAACCTTCCAAGACTGAACCAGGAAGAAATAGAAAATATAAACAGACGAATCACAAGTAATGAAATTGAAACTATGATTAAAAGTCTTCCAACAAACCAAAGCCCAGGACCAGATGGCTTCACAGGTGAATTCTATCAGACATTTAGAGAAGAGCTAACACCTATCCCTCTTAAACTCTTCCAAAATATAACAGAAGGAGGAACACTCCAAACCCACAGCCAACATCGTTCTCAATGGTGAAAAATGGAAACCATTTCCTCTAACATCAGGAACAAGACAAGGTTGCCCACTCTCAGAACTATTATGCAACATAGTTTTGGAAGTTTTAGCTGCAGCAATCAGAGAAGAAAAAGAAATAAAAGGAATCCAAAACTGAAAAGAAGCAGTAAAACTGTCACTGTTTGCAGATGACAGGTTACTCTTCATGGCAAATCCTAAAGATGCTACCAGAAAACTACTAGAGCTAATCAATGAATTTGGTAAAGTAGCAAGATACAAAATTGATGCACAGAAATCTCTTACATTCCTATACACCAATGATGAAAAATCTGAAAAAGAAATGAAGGAAACACTCCTATTTACCATTGCAACAAAAAGAATAAAATACCTAGGAATAAACCTACGTAAGGAGACAAAAGACCTCTATGCAGAAAACTATAAGACACTGATGAAAGAAATTAAAGATGATACAAACAGATGGAGAGATATACCATGTTCTTGGATTGGAAGAATCAACATTGTGAAAATGACTATACTACCCAAAGCAATCTACAGATTCAATGCAATCCCTATCAGACTACCAATGGCATTTTTCACAGAACTAGAAAAAAATTTCACAGTTTGTATGTAAACACAAGAGCCCCCGAATAGCCAAAGCAATCTTGAGAAAGAAAAACGGAGCTGGAGAAATCAGCCTCCCTGACTTCAGACTATACTACAAAGCTACAGTAATCAAGACAGTATGGTACTGGCACAAAAACAGAAATATAGATCAATGGAACAGGATAGAAAGCCCAGAGTTAAACCCACAGACATATGGTCACCTTATTTTTGATAACAGAAGCAAGACTATACAATGGAGAAAAAAACAGCCTCCTCAATAAGCGGTGCTGGGAAAACTGGACAGCTACACATAAAAGAATGAAATTAGAACACTCCCTAACACCATACACAAAAATAAACTCAAAATGGATTAAAGACTTAAATGTAAGCAAAATGAACTAAAGACCCAGACACTATAAAACTCCTAGAGGAAAACATAGGCAGAACACACTATGACATAATTCACAGCAAGATCCTTTTTGACCCACCTCCTAGAGAAATGGAAATAAGAACAAAAATAAACAAACGGGCCCTAATGAAACTTAAAAGCTTTTGCACAGCAAAGGAAAACATAAACAAGGCAAAAAGACAACCCACAGAATGGAAGAAAATATTTGCAAACAAAGCAACTGACAAAGGATTAGTCTCCAAAATTTACAAGCAGCTCATGCAGCTCAATATTAAAAAAAACAAACAAACCCAAAAATGGGCAGAAGACCTAAATAGACATTTCTCCAAAGAAGATATACAGATTGCCAACAAACACAGGAAAGGATGCTCAACATCACTAATCATTAGAGAAATGTAAATCAAAACTACAATGAGATATCATCTCCCACTGGT
>NC_041224.1:120839398-120849289 GCF_002837175.3 Physeter macrocephalus | reverse complement strand
TGAGAGTCCGCCTGCCAATGCAGGGGACACAGGTTCATGCCCCAGTCTGGGAAGATCCCACATGCTGCGGAGCGGCTGGGCCCGTGAGCCATGGCCACTGAGCCTGCGCGTCCGGAGCCTGTGCTCCGCATCGGGAGAGGCCACAACAGTGAGAAGCCCGCGTATGAAAAAAAGAAAAAAAAAAAGAGTCATGTACCACAATGTTCATTGCAGCACTATTTACGATAGCCAGGATATGGAAGCAACCAAAGGGTCCACTGACAGATGAACTGATAATGAAGATGTGGCACATATATACAATGGAATATTACTCAGCCATATAAAGAAACGAAATTGAGTTATTTGTAGTGAGGTGGATGGACATAGAGTCTGTCAGACAGAGTGAAGTTAAGTCAGAAAGAGAAAAACAAATACCATATGCTAACACATATATATGAAATCTAAAAAAAAAATGGTTCTGAAGAATCTAGGGGCAGGACAAGAATAATGATGGAGACATAGAGAATGGACTTGAGGACATGGGGGAGGAGGAAGGGTAAGCTGGGACGAGGTGAGAGAGTGGCACGTACTTATATATATTACCAATTGTAAAATACATAGCTAGTGGGAAGCAGCCACATAGCACAGGGAGATCAGCTCAGTGCTCTGTGACCACCTAGAGGGATGGGATAGGGAGGGTGGGAGGGAGACGTAACAGGGAGGAGATATGGGGATATATGTATATGTATAGCTGATTCACTTTGTTATAAAGCAGAAAGTAACACACCATTTTAAAGCAATTATACTCCAATAAAGATGTTAAGAAAAAAAAAAAAGAATGTGGTTCATATCTTGGAACCTGTCAGGATATGGCCCAGGGCAATTACAGCATTGCTTACCTTATACATGATGTAAAAATTCTCCTCCTCTACTACAGGGATATTGCTAAAATTAGTATGCATGTAATAAAAGCTGGGATGCAGATGGAAATTGAAACAGTTTTGCTACCTTAAAAGTCAGTTATGACTTCTGCTTCTAATAATGGCATGCTAGGTACTTCTGCTGAGAACAACTAAGAAAGTGTGTATTATGTCTAACGTAATCTTCAAAGCATCAAAAAGCTAACAAGATGATGAAGAAATACTGAGCAAAAATATAGGAAAAAGCAAAAACCTGAAAATGTAAACCCAGTTTTCAAAGATGATTTTGTTTGCAAGATGTTTGCCAAAACCGTTGCAAAGCTGAGCTGCACATCTGCAACTTTTGAGGTCAAGGATGACAGAAATCCAAGCCCAAAATCTCCCTGAGGTATGGAAACTGATTTTATATATATATAATATACAAGTATCCAAGGCTACAGGGATACTACAGGGCTATACCCTCAGATTAGGAATGAATGGAAGTAAATCAACATTTGTGTATACTTTCAGCCTAGGCTCTGTCACAAGGTGTTCATAGAAACTCAAGCCTCAACCTTAAATTTAGGTTGAGTGGTACAGATCTCAGGTTCTGAAAAAAAAATTTTTTCTCTAGAGGAGGAACTGCCATTCAAGGTCTCAAATATTTACTAAAAATAATGTTTTAAATACAATGATAAACATTTAAAGACAGGTACACAAAGAAACAAAACACCAGAACATAATAGGTTTGGAGGAAATATATAAATTCTAAAAAGAAAAATACAAAACCAAATTTAAAAATACAGAGAACAAGTTTAACAATATATTAGACATAACTGAAGAAAGAATTTATGAACCTGAACTAAAGACTAGAAGAAATTGTCCAGGATCCAGTTTCAAGAGGAAAAAAAAGTAGTTAATACACGTGATTAAAGTCCAAGAAAATGAAAGAGAGAATGGACAGAGGCAAAATAAGAAGAAATAGTGACTAAAAATTTTACATAGCTGATGAAAGATATCAAACCACAGATTCAAAAATCCCAATTATTCTTAAATACAATAAATAAGAAGAAATCTACAACTAGACACATCATACTGAAACTGTATGGAAGAAAAGTGAATAACTTAAAAGTAAAAAGTTAGGGGGAGGATGCAGAGAATTGATTATCTTCAAAGGATTCATACTTAAGACTCAATTCTCAACAGCCATAGTGTACACCAGAAAATTGTGGAATATCATTAGTGTGCTAAAAGTAAATATTTGCAATTGTATTATCCCCAAGTAAAATATCCCACAAGCATGAATATAAAGACATTTGAAACAATTAAAAAACAGGATTTTACCACTTCCCTTAAAGCAAGTTCTAAACGATATACTTTAGCAGAGGGCAAAATGATTCCAGACAGGATGGTCTGAGATACTCAAAAAATAGAAAGGTTCATTGTTATAGTATAATGTTATGTAAGGAATTTAGTGTTGTAAGCAAAAGTGAATAGATGAAAATCTGTGTTAAAAAATAATTTTTGCCCCCCCCAAAAAAAAATAGAAAGGAAAAGAGAGAGAGATAAATACATGGGTAAAACATAAGGAATATTGCATAAAATGATAAGAATAATGTCTTTGGAATTTTAAAAGATAAGGATCTAAAAATGTATCAAAGTTAGAGCATATTAAATCAAAAAGGAATAAATGGAATAAAAGATTTAAAGTCATTGTAGTTTCCTGGAAGAGTATAAAGGTATTGATTAATATTAGCTATTGAGGGACTTCCCTGGTCTAGTGGTTAAGACTCCACGGTTCCACTGCAGGGAGCACAAGTTCGACCCCTGGTTGGGGAACTAAGATCCCACATGCTGCATGGTGCAGCCAAAAATTTAAAAAACAAACAACAACAAAAAAATTAGCTACTGATAAGTTAAACATATATATTCTATGGAAACCATCATAGGAATAAGAAACAATATATATAACTTCCAAAGTAGGCATGATAAAACACGATTTACCCAAGTAGTTAAAAGATGAAATAAGGGCAGAAAACCTTAATAGACATTTCTCCAAAGAAGACATACAGATGGCCAGTAGGCACATGAAAAGATGCTCAGCATCACTAATTATTAGAGAAATGCAAATCAAAACTACAGTGAGGCACCACCTCACACCGGTCAGAACGGCCATCATTAAAAAGTCTACAAATAACAAATGTTGGAGAGGGTGTGAGGAAAAGGGAACCCTCCTACACTGTTGGCAGGAATGTAAGTTGGTGCAGCCACTATGGAAAACATTACGGTATGGAGGTTCCTCAGAAAACTAAAAACAGAATTACCATATGATCCAGCAATCCCACTCCTGGGCATATACCCAGACAAAACTATAATTCAAAAAGATACATGACCAAAAAAAAAAAAAAAAAAAAAAAAAAAGATACATGCACCCCTGTGTTCATAGCAGCACTATTCACAATAGCCAAACATGGACACAACCTAAGTGTCCATTGACAGATGAATGGATAAAGAAGAATTGGTACATATACACAATGGAATACTACTCAGCCATAAAAAAGAATGAAATAATGCCATTTGCAGCAACATGGATGCAACTAGAGACTATCATACTAAGTGAAGTAAGTCAGAAAGAGAAAGACAAATACCATGTGATACCACTTATATGTGGATTCTAAAATATGGCACAAATGAACCTATCTACAAAACAGACTCACAGACCTAGAGAACAGACTCGTAGTTGCCAAGGGGGAGAGTGGTAGGGGAGGGAAGGACTGGGAGTGTGGGATGAGCAGATGTAAACTACATATATAGGATGGATAAACAACAAGGTCCTACTGTAGAGCACAGGGAAATATATTCACTATCCTGTGATAAACCATAATGGAAAATAATTGTTTAAATGTCTGTATGTGTGTAGCTGAGTCACTTTGCTGCACAGCAGAGATTGGCACAACATTGTAAATCAACTCTACTTCAATAAAAAAATAAAAATTAAAAAAAAATTAAATCAGAATATATTATATGCAGACCACTGACATTTTTTTAAGGAATAATAAAAAAGATAAATTTAAGATAGGAAAGAAAAGGAGAATATAAAACAAACAAAAGGCAGCATCTATGAAAAACAAAAATCAAATGGCAGGATAAAACAAAAAATATCACTAATCATAATATATATAAACAGGTAAAATTTGCTTTTAAAAGAAATGAGACACACAGATCTTTGTATCTAAGTATCATTCCCATTCAAAGAAACCAAGAGTCTTTGAACAAAGGTCTGATTACAGTTCTGGTGAATGGAAAGTGTTCTGGGTCCTCTTTTTGTACCAGAAAGTCCAGTTGGATCCTTTTCCTTCTGGTCATTGGGTGTGAACAACCACCAGTACCAATTTACTTCTGGACTACCTTTCTAATGCATTACTCCATCATCACCAGTTCTAACCAACGCTTCTGATAATTGCTACAATTCTTACTTCTGTTCAGACAATTCTGCCTACTCTCAATTCCCTATATTCACACTTTTCTATATACAAAGACAGAAAAATACATGCTCATACTTTATAAACACATACATACTCATACTTTATAAACACATAGTTTATACAACATTGTACTCATATTGCAGACCCCCTATTGTGTCAGTTCATTTAGAATCAGATGCTACCAGTGGAAGATAAAGAGAGAGGGAGCAACATGCAGGGGGAGCCTTCAGACCATGATGTAGATCTGACAACTGTGGAAGGGGAAAAGAGAGGAAGGACTCGGTAGGAAGAGCTTCAGATTATGGACCAGTTCTGAGAAAGAGTCAGCCAGGCAGATGGAAAGTCTCTGAGCCAAAGTGCCTGATAAAACAGTCCCACATTGAGCTGGAAAGGGTCAGCTTTAGAAAGCCCCTGTGCTCAGTCACTGGCTGGGAGCAGTCCAGAGGAAGAATGGCCCTGGAGTGAATGCCATGGTAGATCTACAGGACAGCAGCTGGAGGCTGTCCAAGTATGCTCTTCCATCAGATTCTCTTGAAGGAGATGTGAGAGCATCACATCTTTTTTTGTGAATGCCACACCTATTTACACAATTAATATTCACCCATCTTTTACATTAAGGAATCTTTTATATAATTTGTTATTAATCTTCTCTTTTTAGCTCATGGCATTGTTTCCCCAAAAAAATAATTATTATTTTCTTAAGTAAATGAAAAGTTTAGATTACACTTAAAAAAAGGAAGTGCAAATATACACAATAATCTTCCAATTTAAATTACACATACACTTTGGCCAGGAATTCCAAATAGAAAAATACACATGTACACAAAGATACGTGAAACTATGTTTTAAGAGAAAAAAATCAAGATGCAGAACGATATAGATTACCTTATTCCACATATGTAAAAACATTAATCTGCACAAACCTGCATGACATAAATAAAAAACAAAATGTCCAAATAGATACATACAATGCATTTGACAATGGTTGATTTCAGGGAGAAGAGGACTGGGGAGGACAGCATTCAAGATGGGGAGTGCTCTTTATGCCATACACATCTTTGTATTTGAATTTTTTCTACTACTTGTGCAAGTTCTGAAGTAATTTTAATAGGTCTTACCACTCTGAAAACAGCAGACAATAATATTGCTAAAGAAAATAATGGTTTAACAAAAGACAAACTAGAAAGAAAATTTTGAAAAGAAACCACAAAATAAAATAATATTAGTAAGACCAAATTAAACACATGCCACTTATATGGTTCATATAAAACAGAACAAACAAGAAAGAGATGATTAAAATGAAAATATTCCTGAACACAAACAGATAACAACACAGGGCTGGCCATATAAGAGTAGAATTGCAGCATTAAATAGGCCAAAGTAGGTCATTCAAAACTGATAAGAGACAGAATTCATAAGAAAGATAAAACATTGCCAAATTCATAATAAAGATAAACAGCTTCTACTCACATAAAGTAAAAGCTATTATAACATATGGAGAAATGGACAAAACACAGGTGCATTGAAAGTCTCAAAAAGTGTTTTTTAGATCAAGTGAAAGAACTATGCCACAGAAGAATGGAATAACAGAACAATATAACAGCTATACCTATTATTAACTGAGCACTTACCATTCATCAGGCAACACACTATACAGTCTCTTATTAAATCCCCAGAACACCCATATTACATACAAAACTCTGAGACTTCAAGAAGTTAAGATACTTATGAAAACAAAGTTAAGATACTTAAGAAAAACTTAAGGTTACCAAAGAGGAAAGCGGGGAGAGATAAATTGGAAATTTGGAATTAACAGATACATACTACTATATATAAAATATTATAGATAAACAATAAGGACCTACTGTATAGCATAGGGAACTATATTCAATATCTTGTAATAACCTATAATGGAAAAGAATCTGGAAAAAAAACACATATATACATACATATATATATGTATAACTGAATCATTTTGCTGTACACCTGAAACATGGTAAATCAACTATACTTCAATAAAAAAATAAAAATTTTTAAAAAGAAGTTAAGATACTAATACAAGGGTATCCAGAAAACAAGGGATTCAAATCCAGGACTGTCTGATTCCAAACCTGCACACCGCTTAGTGCAGCTACAATATAAAAGTCACTGCATATAATACCATTGAATTAGCATTGTAGATACTATTGGGATATCTAGTAAACCACAAAGCAAATATCAATAAATTCCAAGAAACTGTTACTCTAAAGAACATATTTTCTAATGTTAATAAGGATAAACAATAAAAATTAAACAAAATAATCTCAGCAAGTTAAAAAAACACTTTCCCACATAAATTGTGTATCAAAAAATAAAGAAAACTGCAATAGAAATTATTTAGAAAATAATTGAACACACCATAAATAAAAATGTATGAAATAAGGTCAAAATACTTATATTTGTTAAAAATATGAAAGGTGGGCTTCCCTGGTGGTGCAGTGGTTGAGAGTCCGCCTGCCGATGCAGGGAACACGGGTTCGTGACCCGGTCTGGGAAGATCCCACATGCCACAGAGCGGCTG
This sequence comes from Physeter macrocephalus, assembly GCF_002837175.3. Lineage (NCBI taxonomy): Eukaryota > Metazoa > Chordata > Mammalia > Artiodactyla > Physeteridae > Physeter > Physeter macrocephalus. Next base: position 120,842,366 of record NC_041224.1, on the reverse strand, counting down.
GGCCCGTGAGCCATGGCCACTGAGCCTGCGCGTCTGGAGCCTGTGCTCCACAATGGGAGAGGCCACAACAATGAGAGGTCCGTGTACCGCGAAAAAAAAAAAAAAAGAAAGGTAAAGAAATTAAATTTTCAACAAGAAATTAGGAAAATGCCCAAATAGAGATGTCAGCCTTCTGTGGAAGCAGGAAACCAATAACCAAAACATTTTCAAAAAGAGAAGCAACAAAAACTCAGAGGGGCAAAAATTGAATTTATAACTAATCCAAAAGTCTTTTGGTCAAATATGGTAGGTTGGACTCATTTGTTTTTCTGGATGACTGGTCATGATATCTAATAGCTAGGGAATCATACACCATAAACCTTGCTAAAAAAATTAAAGAGATGGTTTTACACTAGTGTGGGTATAGTAATTTGACAAGTAGAGAATAAAGCACTTGTAATTGAAAATAAATGAGAAAAGATCAAAAAAAATACTAAACTAATTTCTAGAAAATTCATTCTAGGGAAGAAAATAATTCCCCAAATATCATTAGAAATGGGAAAGAAAACAATGCAACTTTAGAAATGGAGATTAAAACTAAAGAGAGATTACATACAAACTCTGCATATAAGCTTATAAATTTCAATTGAATAGATGGCTTTCTGTAAGAATATGTTACCAATAGACTTCAGAAAAAATATTAAACATGAATAACCCAAGAATTAGAAAATAAAAAGTTTTAATTGTCAAAAAATTACCTTCCCAAACAGTTCAAATGTTTCTAGACAGTGAATTCTTCCACATTTTCAAGGTTATTCCTATGCTATTTTAATTCCAGAATATTAAAAAAGAAGAAATGCTACCCAATTAACTTTATAAAGCAAGAATGACCTTGATAACAGAGTCCAACAAAAAAAATACACTAAATACATATTTCACTCACGAGTATATATTTTTAAAATACAATAAAATATTGCCTAACACAACTTAATATAATATTTAAAAATAATACATCATAATCAAGTAATGCAAGGAATGTAAAGATGTTTCAATATCAACAATGATGTTGATGACCATTTCAAACAAGGGTATATATGGACAGAATTTCTTTGATTTAATCTTACCTCTGAATTTATTATGCTAATACCCTGGTATGCTTTCCCCACGACTAACTTTTTTGTCTTATTCTTTTCTGATATATGTGTTATCAGTAAGCTATCTAGGATCCTATGCAAATAAACTAATTCTAAATACATTAAAAATGTATGCACCATGATGTTCATCACAGAATTATTTTAAGAGGAAAATATAAGTAGGAAGAAGAAAAGGGGGTGGAAGGAGAAAAAAAGAAGAGGACGAGGAAGAAAAAGAATTTTTAACAATGAAAGAAAATGGACAAGAAAGAGGGCAGTGATTGTCTTGAGGGAGAAAAATAACAGATGATTTTGGTTTTCTTCTCTTCATTTTTCTAATTTTTAAAATAAGCTGTATAACATAAAATGAGAGCAAGCAAACACTTTAAGGGAAGAAGAAAATAGATTAATAATTGTATTGGGTAGTTTTAAACTTTCTTAAACATTAACTAAAAATGCACTTTTAAAAGCAAATGAAAATATCATAAAGATCTACTAAACAACCCAAGAAGCTTTATATCTTGTCAGTCAAATAAATGTTTCATTCAGAAAGAAAAGAGAATATTCTTTTTGACTGGGTAAATTAACATGGATAAGTACAACTTTTTTTTTAGAAATATACGTATAAGTGTATGTGCATAAGTGTACATATAGTTAGGGGTTATGTGTGTATATATGTATACACATATAACACATACATATAAAAATTATTTATTTTATATGTATAATTTCTATAGTGCCGTCCAATCATTCAATTATGGCAATTCTTACCGACAATTTACATAACTGTCCAGTAAAATTTAATGTCATAGTCAAGTATACAGTTTAATTATTAAACAACAAAAGAGAAAAGTCATTCAGTATTTTACCTCATATTTTGGATATACGGTTTCCTTTATGACAGATACTGGTACAGAGAATTTGGGTGAAGTTAGATTCCAAAACAACTTGGTAAATCCTGGATAAGCAGACACCTTTGAAAATAACATAAAAGGCTATTAGAAACTAACAAATGGTCCCTAGGGTAAATACCCAAGCTCCTATCAAAATTAGTTCTAGCTGCTGAGAAAATGAGGTGATTGGTTCCACAGTGTCTGCAAATCTGGGAAAGACAATTTATCATACCCATCAGATAAGCAAAAATATAGTCAGCAATTTCAAGTGATGCCAAGGATGTGGGAAATTAGTAGAACCACACTAGAGGCAAACTGTCCATTTCTAGTAAAATAGAAAATGTACATGCCACATAATCCAATAATTTCACTTCCAGCTATATATTCTAAGGAAATTCTTCCACATATTCATGAAGAGATATGTACAAGGATGTTGATACAGCATACGAAATAGCAAAATACAAAGCCCAATTTAAATGTCAATTAGTAGAGAAACAGATGAATAAAATGTGGTTTATTCATATAACTAAACACTGTAAAGCCATTCCAGCACAAAAATTACAAACCACAGATGGATTTTAGAAGCATAGTATTAACAGTAAAATAAGTAACTTTTAGAAAGATACATACAAAATCGTGTCATTTATATAAATGTACCTAGAACACACAGAACTATGGTTATTTATTGTTTAGGGTCATAAGTACATCTAATAAAGTATAAAATCATGGACTGGAAAAAAACATAATTGTAACAATAACTGTCCTTGCGTAAAAAGGAAGAGAAATGGAATTAGGAAGAAGTACAAGAGGACTTAATTTGTTTTTAAAATGCTGGAGAGGGTGTGGAGAAAAGGGAACACTCTTGCACTGCTGGTGGGAATGTAAATTGATACAGCCACTACGGAGAACAGTATGGATGTTCCTTAAAAAACTACAAATAGAACTACCATATGACCCAGCAAT
>NC_041224.1:120837841-120839100 GCF_002837175.3 Physeter macrocephalus | reverse complement strand
TAAGCTGTGACGAAGTGAGAGAGTGGCAGGGACATATATGCACTACCAAATGTAAATTAGATAGCTAGTGGGAAGCTGCCGCATAGCACAGGGAGCTCACCTCTGTGCTGTGGGACCACCGAGAGGGGTGGGATAGGGAGGGTGGGAGGGAGGGAGACACAAGAGGGAAAAGATATGGGAACATATGTATATGTATAAGTGATTCACTATGTTGTAAAGCAGAAACTAACACACCATTGTAAAGCAATTATACTTCCAATAAAGATGTTAAAAAATAAAAAAAATAATAAAATGTCTTTTAAAAAATCTGGAACAAGTATAACAAAATATTACTTACAAATTTTTGATAACATGTACCCATGTGTTTGTTAGTTTGGTTTCTGTATTTGTTTCTTTAAACTTTTTCAAATAAAATTTAATCAGGCATAGAGGAATTTTTAGGGAGGTGAAACTATCCTGCATAATACTAGAATTGTGGCTAAATGACATTCATTTCTCAAAACCATCGAACAGCACACAGAGTGACACAATGTATGCAAATTTTTAAAAAATCATTTAGGAGGTCAAGAGGAATCCCAGGATAGTAACCTTGGAAATGAGTAGGGTATATAAGACTAAAGGCAAAAGAAACTGTATGTAGCACTACATTTTAGTTGATAAAGTTGTTTCCCACAGGAATATGGGTTAATAATTCTGATACTTCTATACTGGAATTGAACAATTAAGTAAACGGATGGAGGATGGTGGGAGCCAGGTTTGTCACTCACTATAGGGAGTTTAAAGATAAGCAAGGGAGGAGGTTAGAATGATACATGTGGTCATGAATTAGAGGTGTAGACATCAGTATGAACTCATGCTTAGCTTAAGTTAGACAAAGATGGTTATATATATGACGATCCAAAACCTGTGGGATGCGGCAAAAGCAGTTCTAAGAGGGAAGTTTATAGCTATACAAGCCTACCTCAAGAAACAAGAAAAATCTCAAATAAGCAATCTAACCTTACACCTAAAGGAACTAGAGAAAGAAGAACAAACAAACCTCAAAGTTAGCAGAAGGAAAGAAAGCATAAAGATCAGAGCAGAAATAAATGAAATAGCAACAAAGAAAATAGTAAAGGTCAATACAACTAAAAGCTGGTTCTTTGAGAAGATAAACAAAATTGATAAACCATTAGCCAGACTCATCAAGAAAAACAGGGAGAGGACTCAAATCAATAAAATTAGAAAGGAAAAAGGAGAAGTTACAACAGACACTGCAG
>NC_041224.1:120836101-120836388 GCF_002837175.3 Physeter macrocephalus | reverse complement strand
AAAGAATGAAATTAGAACACTCCTTAACACCATACACAAAAATAAACTCAAAATGGATTCGAGACCTAAATGTAAGACCAGAAACTATAAAACTCTTAGAGGAAAACATAGGAAGAACACTCTTTGACATAAATCACAGCAAGATCTTTTTTGATGCACCTCCTAGAGTTATGGAAATAAAAACAAAAATAAATGAGACCTAATGAAACTTAAAAGTTTTTGCACAGCAAAGGAAACCATAAACAAGACGAAAGACAACCCTCAGAATGGGAGAAAATATTTGCAAA
>NC_041224.1:120834366-120835409 GCF_002837175.3 Physeter macrocephalus | reverse complement strand
CTGGAGAGGGTGTGGAGAAAAGGGAACCCTTTTGCACTGTTGGTGGGAATGTAAATTGATACAGCCACTATGGAGAACAGTATGGAGGTTCCTTAAAAAAATAAAAATAGAATTACCATATGATCCATCAATCCCACTACTCGGCATATACCCAGAGAAAACCATAATTCAAAAGGACACATGCACCCCAATGTTCATCGCAGCACTATTTACAACAGCCAGGTCATGGAAGCAACATAAATGCCCATCAACAGACGAATGGATAAAGAAGTTGTGGTACATATATATACACAATGCAATATTACTCGGCCATAAAAAGGAATGAAACTGAGTCATTTGTTGAGACATGGATGGATCTAGAGACTGTCATACAGAGTGAAGTAAGTCAGAAAGAGAGAAACAAATATCATATATTAACACATGTATGTGGAACCTAGAAAAATGGTACAGATGAACCAGTTTGCAGGGCAGAAGTTGATACACAGATGTAGAGAACAAATGTATGGACACCAAGGGGGGAAAGTGGCGAGGGGGTAGGGATGGTGGTGTGCTGAACTGGGCAATTGGGATTGACATGTATACACTGATGTGTATAAAATTGATGACTAATAAGAACCTGCTGTATAAAAAAAAAAATAAAATTAAAAAATTAAAAAAAAGATGGTTACATATAGAAATATTATGTATGTTTATTATATTTATTTTATGTATCATAATATGTGTATTTACAGGAAGGAGTTAGTATACAGACATATATTTGTGTGAGGTGAGAAGGCCTAGAAGCAACAAAGCCCCAGCAGCAACAAGCACATCCAATGCTCTGATCTTAGTTTCTAATTACATTCTCCAATAAAGGGAACTGAGGCTCCCTGTAGAAATGGCTGACTCTATGGACTGGGGCAGGAAATATGCAAGATGAACCTGGAGCATCTGTACTAACAGTAATTAAGTGTTTAAAAAAAAATCCCAGGCTTCCCTGGTGGTGCAGTGGTCGAGAGTCCGCCTGCTGATGCAGGGGACACGGGTTCGTGCCCCGGTCCGGG
>NC_041224.1:120816710-120834302 GCF_002837175.3 Physeter macrocephalus | reverse complement strand
AAGATCCCACATGCCGCGGAGCGGCTGGGCCCGTGAGCCATGGCCGCTGAGCCTGCGCGTCCGGAGCCTGTGCTCCGCAACGGGAGAGGCCACAACAATAAGAGGCCCGTGTACTGCAAAAAAAAAAAAAAAAAATCCCACAGTGATGGGGTCTGTCAAAGGGACATAGGAGACAACTGAAGGAGCTCTCAATGACCAAAGCTCAAACAATTTTAGCAAAATAATAATAATAATAAAGTAGTATTGTAATATAACTCAAAGTATATCATAAACATCCATGGGTCATACTAAGTAAATGATTGAATAAATAAATAAATGGGAAGAATAGACAAACATCCTGTCCAGATGAATTCAAATTAATCTTTGTAGATACTCTGCTCTGAAGAAGGTGGAGCATAGCTCCACATTCCTTAAGTGTGGGCTGCACATAGTGACTTCTTTCCAGAGTACAGCACGGAAAGGAGGCAAAAAGAGAAACTTGACAATGAAGAAAACCTGGCAGACACTACCTCAGCCAGGTGATTAAAGTTAACATCAACAATGATAAGTCGTATTGATAATATGTACTCTCAATATGATATGATGAAAATGGCACCTTACCTCAGTGGTCTTCCTCCCAAAATCACATAACACAATCAAATCAAAAACACATCAGTCAATCCCAATTAGGGATAGTCTACAAAATACTTGACCAGTACTCTCCCAAACTGTCAAGGTCAACAAAAACAAGGAAAGTCTCAGAAACTGTCACAGCCAAGAGAAGCCTAAGGAGACATAACAACTAAATGTAATGTGGTATCCTGGAGGGGATCCTGGAACAGAAAATGGACATTACATTAAAACTTAGGAAATCTGAATGCAGTATGGACCTTAGTTAATAATAACGTATAAATATCAGTTCACTGATTTTAACAAATCTACCATATTGCTCTAAGATGTATTGGTAGTTTCTTAGGGCTACTGTAGCAAATACAATTCAGTGGCTTAAAACAACAGAAATTTATTCTCTCAGAGTTCTGGAAACAAGAAGTCCATCAAGGTGTCAAGAGGGCCATGCTCCCTCTGAATGCTATAGAGAATTCTTCTGTGCCTCTTCCTAGCTTCTAGTGGTTGCCAGCAACCCTTGGCATTCCTTGGCTTGCAGCGGCATCATTCCAATTTGCTTCCATCAGCTCAAGGCGTTCTTCCCTGTGTGACTGTGTGTTCACAGAGCATTCTCTTTTTATAAGGACACCAGTCATATTGGATTTAGGGCTTACCCTTGGGTTTAGGGCTAACCCTAAATCCAAGATGATCTCATTCCAAGATTCTTAATTACATCTGCAAAGACCCTATTTCCAAATAAGGTCACATTCACAGGTACCATGGGTTAGGACTTGGATATATCTTTTGGGGGCCACTATTAACCCACCATTATCATGTTAATAATAGGGGAAAAAGAGTGTGGGAAATCTCTACACTGTCTGTAATTTTTCTGGAAGTCTAAGACTATTCTAAAAAATAAAGTTTACTATCAATAAAATAATAGTAATAAAACAAACAGTAAAAGAAAAATAATTTTTAAAAATAGTTGGAAGTGAAAAATTTAATCAGGCATTCATGACAAGATTTGAAGAAAATGTGGCAAGATTTTTAAAAATAATAGCTGTTTGAATCCATGGTTTTATTGGTAATTATGTTTTCCTTAACTTTCATTGACTTTGAATAATATTTAATTGGACCAAGCACTTTCCCCAACAAGATTTGTCTTTCACCAGAAAAAAATGAGCACAAATGATTTTAAAGCATCAACTTACAAGCATTACTCTAGCATTAACTATGAAACCTTAAGAGTGACCATATCCTGGAGCATGGTTGCTATACAGACTTCTGACAGTAATATCCAAAGACCCAAACACAGTAAATAAAGATTCACAATTATAAGCTGATACTAAGTCTTCAGCACTTTTATTTCTAGTCAACTGTTCTTTGATCACATTTCCTCTCTACCAACAGAGTATTTATTTAGAGAAAGGTAGATTTTGCAGTTGCCACGTTAATTTGTCCACCACAGAAATTCAAAATTGTTTCCATCTCACTCATCCTCTATTTGGTGGGCACACTGCATCACTTTATGCTGTATAGACCTAGAGCCAGGAATTCCTTGACAAAAGATGAATAAACTCTTCCAAAGTTAGCAGACAATTCTTTTTCCAAAGATCACCTAGAAATTAAGATTTCAGATATTCAAATGATATGTCACATACAAGATGGTAAATCTTCCCTTGTAGTAGATAGACTTTCAGCAGCTTAAGCATCCAGAATAAAATTATTCCCCTAGAAGAAAGCAGTATACAAGCCTCTACGTGGGAAGAGAGGAAAATCTATCACTAAACAGCACAATTTTGCTCTCAAGGAAAAACACAGATGCACTTTCAGGAGAGGATGTGTCAAATTAAACTAGCAAAGAAACACTCATCATGGTAAACTGGTTTCCCCAGCAATGCTCAGAACTCTCTAAGAGGAAATCAGGAAAATGGTTAAAAACAGCCGGGTTGGTGGCTGCTAGAACTTGACAGGAGGGTAAAGATTGCACAGCAAACCAAATTACTAACTATAAATCAAGCTAGGTTAATTTAGTAAAACAGCACCTGCATAGCCCCTAAGGTTACTACATATATTACAACCCAATACAATAACTCATGTTCATACTGAAGACTCAATGTCAGAATATTATATTCACTAAGGGAGAGAGACATGCAAATTAGCTTCAGGGGTAAGTTGAGCTTCATATAAATGAAATATAAGGATGAACAACAGTTTCTAAAATGTGGTCTGAGCTCTGGAGAGCCTCAAGACCTTTCAGGGGTCTTTTCAAGGCCTTTCCACGCTTAAAATACAAAGAGGTCATTTGCCTTTTTCACTGTGTTGAAATTTGCACTTTGTGTAAAAAAAAAAAAAAAAAAAAAGAGAGTAAAATTGGTGGACCTTAGTGTGAATTAAGGCTGCAGGATCTTAAAAATACCCTCACAAAGCAGGAAAAAAAATGTTCATTTTATTAAATCTCAATTTTTAAGTGAATATCTTTTTAATATTCAGTGTAACAAAATGATACGTACACATGAAGTGCTTCTGTGGCCATAGTGCAGTAGGATGGTGGTTTTGAGGAAAAACGTGTGCTATTGTTTGAGTTCTGAACTGAACCAGCCACCATTTTTACTTGAGAGGACAAATATATAACTACCTTTATTCAGACTTCAGTTTGTGGTAAGCATTTTCTTGAAAATGAGAAACTCAGTCATTTCAAATAAAATAATTGAGAGTATTTGTGTCAAGAGAAAAAATTTAAGCTTTTAGCAAAAATTAGAATTTTGGAAAAATTGTGTCCCTCACCATGAGCTTGCCAGGTTCCCAGTGCTAAAAGACTTTTCTGATAATATTAAAATTGAGATATTTTGACATTATATATTAGTGAAATGTGTCAACATTTGAAGATCTACATAACTTGATGAATAGTATTTTCTAAATGACCAATGCAAAATGTTCCAAAATCATGCATGGGTAAAAGAGCCATTCAAAGTACAAAATGAGGCAATAGATTTTCATGTAATAAGGTATAAAAAAGTCATTGACATGGTTTCAGATTTCAATTGCAACAAACTTTTTTACCTGTACAAATTATTATTTAATACATTTTCTTTTCAACTAAGTTTAATTTTTTTTTTTTGGTACTGGTCCAACAACCACAATTCTTGTATTTAACTTTTAATTTTGAGATAATTATAGATTCACAGACAGTTTTAAGAAATAATACAGAGAGACCCTATCTATCCTTTACTCAGTTTACTTCAAAGGTAACACCTTGCAAAACTGTAGTACAGAATAACAAAACATTGACATTTATATAGTTAAGATGAAGAACATTTCCATCACTGTAAGTGATCCCTCGTATTGTCCTGTATAGACACACTCCACCCATTCCCACCCACCCTCATTCTGAAACCCTGAAAACCACTAATCTGTTCTCCATTTCTGTAATTTTGTCATTTCATGAATGTTATATAATAAAATCAGCCAGTGCGTAGTGTTTTGGAATTGGTTTTTACCAGCATAACTCTCTGAAGACTTATCCTTATAGGGTTTATGTATTCATTCTGCAACATGCTTAATAGTAGTTGCATGTTTATTTTGGTTTTTTAACTGCCAAACTATTTTTCAGTGTTCTGAGAAAGGAGTTTTGTTAATTAAGCATTCACTTTCCTTAACATTATAGAGCTATTCAAAGTATTTATTTCATATTGAGTGAGTTGTGGTAGTTTGTGCTTTTTGAGGAACTGCTCTGTTTTGTCTAAGTTGTCAAATTTATGTGCGTAGAGTTGTTTATAGTATTCCCTTATTATTATTTTGATGTCTGCAGAGTCTGTAGTGATATCTCCTGTTTCACTTCTAATATTGGTAATTTGTTTATTTTCTGGTTTTTCCGTGTCAGTCTTGCTAGAGATAAATTTTTTCTAAGAACTACCTCTTTGTTTCATTGATTTTCTCTATTGTTTTCATGTTTTCAACCTCATTGATTTCTGCTCTTCATTATTCCTTCCCACTGCTTGCTGTAGGTTTATTTTGCTCTTCTTTTTCTAGGTTCTTGAGGTGGGAGCTTAAATTATTGATTTGAGACTTTCTCTTTTTTACTATAAGCATTTAGTGCTATAATTTTCCCTCTCAGCACTGCATTATCTGTGTTCCACAAATTTTGATGTGTTGTATTTTCATTTTAATTCAGTTCAATTGATTTTCAATGTTTTCTTGTTTTGGGGTTTTTTTTTTTGCAGTACGCAGGCCTCTCACTGTTGTGGCCTCTCCCATTGCGGAGCGCAGGCTCTGGACGCGCAGGCTCAATGGCCATGGCTCACGGGCCCAGCTGCTCCGTGGCATGTGGGATCTTCCCGGACCGGGGCATGAACCCGCGTCCCCTGCATTGGCAGGCGGATTCTCAACCACTGCACCACCAAGGAAGCCCTTCAATGTATTTTTTAAATCCCTTGAGACTCCCTGGATTAACCCATGGATTACTTATACCTGTATTGTTTAGATTCCAACAGTTTGGAGATTTTTCTGTTACCTTTGTTATTGATCTCTAGTTTGATTTCATTATGGATTTGTTTTATCTTGGTATATGTCCTGCAGGAACGTGAAAAGAATATGTATTCTGCTCTTGTTGGGTGTAGCGTTCTGTACATTTCAATTAGATCCTGTTGGTTGATGGAGTTATTGATTTTTCTATATCCTTGCTGATCTTCTAAGTGTTCTACCAACTATTTAGAGAGGGGTGTTGAACTCTCCAAGTGTAATTGTGGAATGGCCTATTTGTCCTTTTAGTTCTACCAGTTTTTGCTTCACATATTTTGCAGCTGTTTTGTGCACACACTCTTTAAGCCTACTATGTCTTCCTGGTGGATTGACCTTTTTATCATAATATAATGCCTCTCTCTGTCTCTGATAACTTTCTTTGCTGGGAAGTCTACTTTATCTGATATTAATATAGCCACTCCTTCTTTTCTTTGATTAGTGTTTGTACGACATCTTTTTTTACCCTTTTACTTTCAACTTCTCTAAGTCATTATATTTGAAGTCAGTTTCTTGTAGACACTAAATAGTTGGTCATGTCTTTTAACCCACTCTGCAAGCTCTGTAACTTAACTGGTGTATTTAGACCATATATATATGTGCTATGCTAAGCGCTAAGTTGATCTCCCTGTGCTATCCTCCCGTGCTATGATCTCCCTAGCTATCTATTTTACATTTGGTAGTGTATATATGTCAATGCTACTCTCTCACGTCATCCCAGCTTCCCCTTCCCACCAACACCGTGTCCTCAAGTCCATTCTATACGTCTGCACCTTTGCTCCTATCCTACCCCTAGGTTCAGTACCATTTTTTTTTTAGATTCCATATATATGTATTAGTGTACGGTATTTGTTTTTCTCTTTCTGACTTACTTCACTCTGTATGACAGACTCTAGGTCCATCCACCTCACTACAAATAACTCAATTTCATTTCTTTTTATGGCCGAGTAATATTCCATTGTATATATGTGCCACATCTTCTTTATCCATTCATCTGTTGATGGACACTTAGGTTGCTTCCATGTCCTGGCTATTGTAACTAGTACTGCAATGAACATTGTGGTACATGTCTCTTTTTGAATTATGGTTTCCTCAGGGTATATGCCCAGTAGTGGAATTGCTGGGTCATATGGTAGTTCTATTTTTAGTTTTTTAAGGAACCTCCATACTGTTCTCCATAGTGGCTGATGTATTTAAGTTAGGGATTTTGTCTGCCATTTCATTTTTCTTTTCTCCTTGTTCTCTCTGGTTTCTTTTGTTTCTCTGTTTTCTTTTTCCTGCTTTCCTGTTACATGAACATATTTTAGAATTCCACTTTTATTTATCTATGGTATTTTTGAGTATATATCTCTTTGTATAGCTTTTTAGTTTTGCTCTAGGTATTACATTATATAAACATAATAAACATAACTTATCAAAGTCTACTGATGTCTCCAATTTACCAGTTCAAGTGGTGTGTAGAAACCTTACCTCCCTTTATGTCTCTTTACTCTTCTCCATTTATAATACAGTTGTCTTAAACATTTCCTCTATATACATCTAACAGTATAATTTTTTTTCAACTGTCAGACATAATTTAGAAAACTCAAAAGGAGAAGGAAACTCCATTGCATTTACCTGTGTTTTTGCTTTACATGTTTTTGTTCCTTTTAGATATTCCGAGATTTTTTTTCATCATTTTTTTTTCATGTTTAGAGAACATCTTCTAGCCTTTCTTGTAGTGTAAGTCTGCTGGGTGACAAATTCTCTTAGTTTCCTTTCATCTGAAAATGTCTTGATTCCCTTTCATCCCCGAAGGATATCTTCTCTGGATATAGGACTCAGGGCTTACAGTTCTTTCCTTTCAGCATTTGAAAAATGTTCCACCACTTACTTCCGGCCTCCATGGTTTCTGATGAGAAATCCACTGCCATTCAAATTGTTTTTCTCCTGTAGGTAACATATTACTTCTCTCTTGCTGCTTTCAAGATTTTTTTCTTTGTTATTCGTTTTCATAAGTTTCACTAGTAAGTGACTTGGTACAGATTTCTTTGGATTTTTCATGCTTGGAGTTTGCTCAGCTTCCTGAATATGTAGGTTTAAGTCTTTTGCTAAATTGGGGAAGTTTCCAGTCATTATTTCTTCCTATACGTTTTCAGTCACCCCTCTTTCTCTTCTTCTCCTTCCAGGACTGTGATAACACAAATGTTAGATCTTTTGTTTTACTCCCACAAGTCCCTGAGGGTCTGTTAATTTTTTTTTCAGTCTGTTTCTCTTTGTTGCTCAAACTGGATAAATTCTATTGTTTTATCTTCAAGTTCACTCCCTGTTTCATCCATGCTACTTTTCAGCCCATCTGCTGAGGATTTTATTTTAGTTACTATATTTTTTTCAATTCTAAAATGTCTTCAATTTCTTTACTATGTATCTTCAATGTCTATACTAAGACTTTCTATTTCCTTTCTGAATCTTTCTATTTTTTTAAAATTTGTTTCAGGTGTGTTCATAATTATCACTGAAGCATTTTTAGGATGGTAGCTTTAAAATCATTGTCAGATAATTCTAACAACTCTGTTATCTAAGCGATAGCATCTATTGATTATCTTCTTACATTCAGTTTGAGACTTTCCTGGTTCTTGGTATGATTAGTGATTTTCAGTTGAAATTTGGATATTTGGGGTATTTTGCTCTGAGGCTCTGGATCTTATTTAAACCTTCTGTTTTAGCTGACACTCTGCTAGGCTTCCTCTGGTACCACCACAGTGGGGAGGGAGAGGAGTGGCTCATTACTACTAGGTGGGGATGCAAGTCCAGGATCCCCATGTGGTCTCAACTAACACAGTAAGAGGGGAAACCTCATTACCACTTTATTAAGGTGAAAGGCCCAGCCCCAGAAAGCCTTCATTGATACCACCCTGGTAGGGGTATTACAGTGCCTTCTTATACTCTGGGCAAGAGTAAAAGTCTAGTTTTCCTACTAGGCCTTTGCTGGCAGAGGTGAGGAAAGGACCAGGGCCACCATTTTTTCGGTGTTTGGCTAGGGTAGAGTAGTTATTGTTGAAAAGTTTTGTCTTTCTAGGCTGTCCCTTTCCTGGTTCTTTGGCTAGAGGGAGTAGACTTTTGTTCGGACTTTCTTTTTTTTTCTGTCTTTACCTAGTTTTCTTTCTAGGTTACCAATTTTTTCAACTCTAAGTCTAGAATATGTGAAGCAAAAAAGAAAACCCAAGGAACTAACTCACCACTGTGCCATTTGTTGGGTCCCAAAGTTCCTAGTTAGTGCCTTAGTCTCTCCACCTTTTAGATCTGTCCTGTTTGTAACACCCAGGTTTTTACCTGTACTAAGCAGGAAGAATAGGAAAAAGTACTTCTACTGCATCATCCCCAGAAGTGGAAGTCTCACAACTAAGTTTCAAGAAACTACCACTTGTAAAGTTTTGGTATATTATAAAAGGAGAATATTCATAATTATGTTAAAAGTCTATTAAAATAATCTCTTCTTTTCCAACTACATATCTTCATGAAGCCAGAATTTTCCTCATATATTTCAACCAAAACAACCTACCACAAAATTGAATGCAGAAGCAAACATAAGAATCCAGCTATCATCTATTAAGCCAGACATTAAAGAGATTTGCAAAAAAAATACAATCCTAGTTTTACACTACTTTTCTGTATTAAAAAATATAACTATTTTTCATAAAAATACATTAACATGACTTTATTACTGTTATTTTTAATTTTAAAAAATAAGCATTTTCCCAGTTTTAATTTCCAACACTGTAAATGTCAATAGATATAACCCACATAAATAATTATTGAAGTCCTCAAAAATTTTTAAGAGTATAAAAAGGGTCCTGAAATCAAACAGTTTGACAGCTTGTAAGATAGAGAAAACTAATATTAAAGGAAGTTCTTACTTCCTCTCCCGAGAGTTGAAGGTGCGGTTTGTGAGCACTCCGTCCAGTTCCTGGTGCCAATTCAGGTGGTATCCCTGGTCTTGTTGGAAGGACGGCAACATATTCTTGATTGTCACCCATAACAGGAATTCCTTGCAGTATTCTACAGGGTTTTTAATAACAACAAAAAAATTGTTCTTTAAGTCATTGATAAATCAAAGGGTGTTTTCTCTCATTTTATATCTCTACCGAAATAAACACACTGACGTTTGATATCTGTACTAAATAGATATTGTGCAGAAGTCAGATAATCCAAAATGGGAAATAATTCAAGAATAATTGTTTGCTTCTGAATGCATTTTAGTAGTAATCTTTTGGTTTTGGTTTATAATATTGGAATAATAAATTCACTCTATGAAAGCCTCATTATAAGAGAGGTAAAAAGTTCTCTGCCTTCTGATCCCTAACCTGCTCCTCACTCCAAGTCACAGGAAATGGTTTCATTTCTTAGACTGAGGCAAAGAATCAGCCTAAGCAGAACTGCCTTCTCACATTAAGGTTTTCCCTTCCTGATTCATATCTTGCCAAGATGAACAGAAAACTGTTATGGCATTAGGTCTTTATTTCTAGGCTACAAACTACATATACATAAGAATATACACAGGAGGTTTAAAACTTATCAACAAAAACCTAAATTAAACCAAGAGATGAGGTAAATCAAAATCTGAAGGCAAAATGTGTCATTAATGACTGACTTACAGACTCCTTGAAAATACATTAGCTTTTGCATTGCAGCACTTACTGTAAAAGAAATATAAAATGAGTATAAAGTAGACCTACACAGACTATAGCTATATTTCAATTTCGCTTGGAAGTAGAGCCGCTGTTCCCTCTTTTTGTTATACCATTATATGAATAGACAATCACTTTATGAGCCACCAAATGTGAAGACAAAGCACACACATATCAAACTGACTACTTAACGATATGCTGAAATCCTTAGATTCCATCAAACCACCTCTTAAAAATCAGGCCCACCCAAAGCTAGGCTGGAGAAGACAGGGCTTTGCCAAAGTAGTTTCACAGGAAAAAGCTTCCTATCTCATCCAGTCAAATATTTGAATTCAAAGAGAAGATAAAGCTCAACTCCTAGCACAGTGGACATAACAGATTGCCATTCGACATCCAGTCCATCCTCCCTCCAATACACTTTCCCCAACTGCTGAGGAGGGGGAGGTGAAGACCCTCCTGCAGCCAGTGTCCTAGATGTGTTTTAGGATCTACTAACCACGTGCACTCACATACAGTTTGGAAGGAAGAAGGTTCTGACGTTCCTGCTGGCAAGCAGTCATGGCAATGTTGAGTTCTTCTGTGGCAGGGTTACAGTTAATTCTTTTGTGGGTAGCCTTTTTGCCAGTGAGCATTCAAACAGACATAGCAAGGCTCCAGAGTCAAAAGCTGTGACACTAGAGGCCACACAATCCCTGAATTTCAGCTAAGGTGGTTTTTTGCCAATGTTGGCCTCCAGATTTCCCACCTTCCTGACTATGCCAGAAGGAGCAGCAGCTTTGGCAGCCAGTTAAACGTGCTGTATAAGTCATCTTTGG
Source organism: Physeter macrocephalus (assembly GCF_002837175.3). Classification (NCBI taxonomy): domain Eukaryota; kingdom Metazoa; phylum Chordata; class Mammalia; order Artiodactyla; family Physeteridae; genus Physeter; species Physeter macrocephalus. Next base: position 120,823,717 of record NC_041224.1, on the reverse strand, counting down.
AAAATCCTCCCTGCCTAGAGCCCATTCTTCCAATCTTTCCATTGATTTTAAAAGCATCACATTCCCATTATTATAGATCCCTTTATGCTTAAAATAGCTAAAAATATTTCTGTTTTCTGCAACTGAATCCTGACTGATATATCCAGGAAAAACAAAAGAGCAGGGTATTCTATTGTCTAGAATAATGAGCGAGAGAATACATATATCAAGATCAAGGAGGAGAGGGATGATTTAAGAAGCTATCTTGAGGCACTGCTATATTTTTATCTGTTCATAAGCCAAAAACAAAGGAGTCAGAATCATTCACATATTATTGTCTTTTCACATCCCAAACGTGCATCAAAGAAACAGAAATTCTATTTGGTTGGAAGGAAAGTGAAAGAAGTCACTGGCCATTTTAGAGTGCATAGCTCTGGTAGACATAAACTGGGGGCCTTAGTGGAAAGGCTACCCAAGGTTAGCAACTGTTCCTGTCTGACAAAGATGAATCACTTGCTTTGAAATTTTTGTCCAGATTTTCCCTGCTTCCTTCTTTATTTCCAGAGAAAAGAACCAATCCTTTGTAGAGATCTCCCCTTTGGAGACCACCACCATCTCAGTGGTTCAGGATAAAAATCTCTTCATCTCCAACTTCTCCCTCACCCCCAACAGTAATCACTAGTCCTGATCCTTCTCCCTCCAGTGTGTCTCCATCCTGTTGCATTTTCTCTCAGCTAAGTCCTAGGATAACACCTTTGCTGTCCCTCACCTCCAGACTTTGCCACCTCCAATCCATGTTACAGATCCCTGACAGAGTTGTCATCAGCTACTCCCTTCCAAATACTTTAGTGACTACACACACAGGGTAAAACCCAAGCTCCTGAGCCTGGCCATCAGGGTCCTCCACAGTCTGGGAACCATCTACCTTACCAATCCTACTTCCCTCCCCAACACCTGGCCCAACCTATATATTCACTGCACAAAAGATGCTCTAGGTGCTGAGATTACTATAGGTGCAATAGGGGAGACAGGCAAACTGAACTACAATGCAGTGTGGCTATGAAAGTGTTGAAAATAAGACTTTCAAACCTCAACTGTTCCATGAAGCCTTTACAAATGTCCCTCTACCCAGCCAAAATTCATCTTTACCTCCCTAGTTTCTCTGGTGCATTTGATCTACAAGTTCATTATAGAATATATTACATTTTATTCTGTATATTTTTCATAGTAGATTACAGGCTGGTTGGGGTGGGAGAGGCATGATTCTTATTCATTTTCTGTCTCCCTTGAATGTGAATATAGTAGATACTGAATATGTATTGTTTAACACTGTGCTTGAAAAATCCCACAGCCAAAGTTAGCCCAGACCCTGTCCTGAGAAACTGAGATTCATGGGTTAGCATGATGTACTGCACTGCTTATCAAAGTGTGTTTCCTAACCAGCATCATTAGTATCACATAGGAACTTGCTAGAAATAAAAATTCTTGAGCCCCATCACACTTAATGAATTAAAAGCTCTGAGGGGGAACCCAGCCTTCTGTGTTTTAACCAGCCTTACAGTTAATTCTGATGCACAATGAAGTTTGAGAACCACTGATGTACTGCAATCTTTCCTAAAGGAGCCTGATCATAGGAATATCCTGGGATACTTGTCAAATCTATAGCTTCCCAGATATCTCCTCTGGAGATTGTAGTTCAGTTGGTTTGGGATAAAGCCTAAGAAGTGATACATTTAAACAACCCAGATGGCCCTTATACTCAGGGGAAGCCTAAAAAGCACTGCTACAGTGAGAAGAGCTAGCCTTTGGAATGAGATTAAAAACCAGGATTTTAGCCTTAGTTTGGCCACTTGATGTGCTGTGTTGGATAAGTCACTTTTCCTTCTTAAGTCTCAGTTTCCTCATCTATGAATAGCAACAGCAATGGGCTCTTTCAGGGTCTAACGCTTAGAAATAATATATGTGAAGAGTTTGCACAAATTACAAAAAAAAACCCAGTAAGTGGTTGATATTACAATCATTTTTGTTATTATGACTGAAGAGACTGAATGAAGTTAACAAGCCCATCTCTCTCAGAGTGAGTTAAACCTCCTTCCCAGTCAACACTGGTCTCCCATGGGGCCAGAGATATAAAATGTTCTTCTTATTATAGGTTGTGTCAAAGAAGTTTGGAGAACATTTGCTCCAGGCTGTGAGCACTCTTAAAAATCTCCGCCCACATCTTTTATGAGTTACACAAATGTGACTGTGGGCTCCATACTGTGAAGTGTAGGGAAGGGTTCTCCCTCCTGCAACCCTCTCCCCTCCCTGGTGTGACTCTAACAGAGAAGTTCCCCCATCACATCTTCCCTATCCCTTCCTTAGAAAATGTGCTGTGCTCCTTGGGGTACTAAACCTGAGGGAGCCTTCGCAGGATAAAGCTCACAGTCACTTTTACGCAACTCAGGAAACATGTGTTCAGGGATATTTTAAGAGTGTTCAGGGACTTCCCTGGTGGTCCAGTGGTTAAGAATCCGTCTTGCAATGCAGGGGACGCTGGTTTGATCTTTGGTCAGGAAACTAAGATCCCACATGCCGTGGGGCAACTAAGCCCCCGCGCACCACAACTAGAGAGCCTGCAGGCCGCAAGCAATAAGCCCGCACGCTCTGGAGCCCTCACACCACAACTAGAGAGAAGCCCGCACACCACAACAAAGAGCCGGCGGGCTGCAACGAAAGATCCCGCATGCTACAGCTAAGACCCAATGCAGCCAATAAATAAATAAATAAATAAATAAATAAATAAATAATTGCACAATCCACTTACTGGGTCACAATTGACAATTTAGAAAACAGTAACTTAAAAGAATGTTGTTTGAAAAGCAAACTCCTAGGTCTAGAAAAGACTTTAGGAGTTCATCTTCTTGAAAATGCTAATCTACAAATAATTTTTTTTTAGTAAAGTCTTTAAAATCTACAGCAGAAGTAAAGGAATACTTTCAATACTTTAAAAAATTCAGGGAATATAGTCTTAATAAATAATAAATCTAAAGAAGGATAAGAGTGCAATTATACAGAATTTTTTTTTTTACAAAATATGATTAGAGAGGGGGTAATTTTATTTTCAATCATTGTAACTTCATTGCTACATGCAAACAGTGACATCTGGTGGAATGACATTGCTTTGCTTAAAAAAAAATTCCAACTTTCAGATATTGGCAGTTATGAAATCAAACAAATTTGCAAATAATTTTTTTTTGGTGTTTCCATATAAAACAAAAATACACTAATCTAATATCTTATCAAATATTGATAGTACATACTAATATAAATTCTCCATCCCAATTTGTATTTTTTAAAGTATGCTTAAGGCTTACTTAGGTATAGGGGCTATTTGTTGAAAATGAATATAAAAATAATCTAATTGAGGTTACCGTTGATTCTAGTCCTACCTCTGCCAAAACTGATGTGAGGTGCAAAGTTTTGCCCCTGTTTCTTCATAATATGAGATGGTTAGGCTAGGGGAAGGCTAAGATCTCTTACAGCTCTGATATATGTGCTTCTGTCACACGTATCGCCAGCTAGACCTCAAACAGGGATAAAGTCCTATACTCCTTGGTATCATTGTTGGGATCATGCAGCAAGGAACAAGGCCAAGTAAGGGGTGGGAGTGTGCTGGGGCTAGGATTAGACCTGACCATTAAGGAACGGCAGACAACACAGGAAATAGGAACAGTGGGGGAAAGTCAGTCCCAGATACCCACAGTGGAAGGAAATGTGAAGCAGAAGACAGAACACGCTATTCCAAAGGCAGAGCTACAGACCACGGGTGGTGGTGCACTGCAAGCAGCATCAGAAAGGGCTAACATGGGATGATGGCACATTCTAGTGGGGAGCAACCAGTGACAGGGAATACAAATAAAGGCAGTAGTCAGTGAGAGCTTTTAATAATTAAGTAATTGATATCAGGACAGTCTCCCTCAGTTTGCAAGGCCCCAGCCCTGGCCCAGGACTCAGAAACAGGATTTCAGTTCCTAAGAGGGAACAAACAATACAAGATAAAACCCTCACCCTAATAAGCAGAAACCTTGCTTCCAAAATTGGGTCACAATAGACCAAATACAAAACATCAACGGTGAGTAAAATATGATTCTTCCTAGTTTATATCAGCATGGGTTCTGAAAACAAGATGAGAATGAGTATTTGGAATGAAACATAAAGAGAAAAAACTAAGAGGCACTTTCACAAGTTCACAAAACAGTGGGATAAAATGGAAATCACATTTAGAAACAGAGAGACCTGGGTCTGAATTCCAGCTTTTACCAGCTATATAAATATGAACTAGTCAACCTCTGAACCACATTTTCTTCATTTGGGAAAAAGAATGATTTTATCTATTAGATAGAGTTGTTGTTAATACGAGATTATGCAATAAATGCACAACAATACATTTTCTATTAGATAATTTTCTGCTTTCCTATTCAAATATTGCTATTTGGGAGGGGAGCCAGATAAAATCTTTCCAATGGAAGCTCATTTTATATAGTTGATTTGTAAACTATAAATAGTAAAGATAATAAGTCAAAATAATTACCCATATGTCTGTCCTTCAGTTTTAAAATAAAAATCCTCAAAGGATTATAACCTGTCAAAACAACACCTTTAATATCATTTTTGTAAAATTTATGTATATGTAATATATGTACGTGCACAGGAAAAAAAACCTAGAATAATCTTTACCATAGTAATATAAAACTGCATCTCCTGGTTCTCCTACTTAAGATCTAAAAGTAGTACTCTAATGCTTCCAAAATGAACAATCAAGAGTTGCCAGGTAGGCAAGCCCCACCCCTTGTGGAAGATTCGCTTCTCTCCCTGCTCAGAGGCACACTGGAACAGTGCCTTGCCCCAGGGGCCATCTAAGAGGCCAAAGGCTTACCTGCAGCGAAGTGGCCTTCTGGAAGTGAACCTGGGGCCCCAATCTGACATCTGCCAAGGGCATTTTCCTGGCTTGTCCAGCACCTCAGACACGTCACTGCAAAAAGAAACCCTGAGAATTGCTGGACAACATACTTGATCAAATAGTACTCCCAATACTTGCAGTTGCTCATGAGCCATGTGGCTGATAGGGTCTACGTGCTCCGGCCGGGTGTCAAGCATGAGCCACTGAGGTGGGAGAGCTGACATTCAGGACATTGCTCCACCAGAGACCTCCTGGCTCCATGTAATGTCAAACAGTAAAAGCTCTCCCTTTAATATCATTTTTGTAAAATTTATGTATATGTAATATATGTACGTGCACAGGAAAAAAAACCTAGAATAATCTTTACCATAGTAATATAAAACTGCATCTCCTGGTTCTCCTACTTAAGATCTAAAAGTAGTACTCTAATGCTTCCAAAATGAACAATCAAGAGTTGCCAGGTAGGCAAGCCCCACCCCTTGTGGAAGATTCGCTTCTCTCCCTGCTCAGAGGCACACTGGAACAGTGCCTTGCCCCAGGGGCCATCTAAGAGGCCAAAGGCTTACCTGCAGCGAAGTGGCCTTCTGGAAGTGAACCTGGGGCCCCAATCTGACATCTGCCAAGGGCATTTTCCTGGCTTGTTCAGCACCTCAGACACGTCACTGCAAAAAGAATCCCTGAGAATTGCTGGACAACATACTTGATCAAATAGTACTTCCAATACTTGCAGTTGCTCATGAGCCATGTGGCTGATAGGGTCTACATGCTCTGGCCGGGTGTCAAGCATGAGCCACTGAGGTGGGAGAGCTGACATTCAGGACATTGCTCCACCAGAGACCTCCTGGCTCCATGTAATGTCAAACAGTAAAAGCTCTCCGAGAGATCACCATCTCAACACTAAGACCCAGCTCCACTCAACGACCAGAAAGCGACACTACTAGACACCCCATGCCAAACAACTAGAAAGACAGGAACACAACCCCACCCATTAGCAGAGAGGTTGCCTAAAATAAGAAGTTCACAGACACCCCAAAACACACCACTGGATGCAGTCCTGCCCACCAGAAAGACTAGATCCAGCCTCATCCACCAGAACATAGGCACCAGGCCCCTCCACCAAGAGGCCTACTGAAGCAACCCTGCCAACTGGGGGCAGACACCAAAAACAACGGGAATTACAAACCTGAAGCCTGTGAAAAGGAGACCCCAAACACAGTAAGTTAAGCAAAATCAGAAGACAGAGAAATACACAGCAGATGAAGAAGCAAAATAAAAGCCCACCAGACCAAACAAATGAAGAGGAAATAGGCAGTCTACCTGAAAAGAATTCAGAGTAATGATAGTAAAGATGATCCAAAATCTTGGAAACAGAATGGAAAAGATACAAGAAATGTTTAATAAGGACCTAGAAGAACTAAAGAGCAAACAAACAATGATGAACAACACAATAAATGAAATTAAAAATTCTCTAGAAAGAATGGGGTCACAGAAGAAGAAGAGAAAAAGAAAGGGAATGAGAAAATATTTGAAGAGATTAGAGTTGAAAACTTCCCTAATATGGGAAAGGAAATAGTCAATCAAGTCCAGGAAGTGCAGAGAGTCCCATACAGTACAAATCCAAGGAGAAACACACCAAGACACATATTAATCAAACTATCAAAAATTAAATACAAAGAAAAAATATTAAAAGCAGCAAGGGAAAAGCAACAAATAACATACAAGAGAATCCACATAAGGTTAAGACCTGATCTTTCAGCAGAAACTCTGCAAGCCAGAAGGGAGTGGCAGGACATATTTAAAGTGATGAAAGGAAAAAACCTACAACCAAGATTATTCTACCCACCAAGGATCTCATTTAGATTCGACGGAGAAATTAAAATCTTTACAGACAAGCTAAAGCTAAGAGAATTCAGCACCACCAAACCAGCTTTACAACAAATGCTAAAGGAACTTTTCTAGGCAGAAACACAAGAGAAGGATAAGACCTACAAAAACAAACCCAAAACAATTAAGAAAATGGTAATAAGAACATACATATCAATAACTACCTTAAATGTAAATGGATTAAATCCTCCAACCAAAAGAC
>NC_041224.1:120814276-120815564 GCF_002837175.3 Physeter macrocephalus | reverse complement strand
ACATTAAAAGGATCATACACCATGATCAAGTGGGGTTTATCCCAGGAATTCAAGGATTTTTCAGTATATGCAAATCAATCAATGTGATAAACCATATTAACAAATTGAAGGAGAAAAACCATATGATCACCTCAATAGATGAAGAAAAAGCTTTCAACAAAATTCAACACCCATTTATGATAAAAGCTCTCCAGAAAGTAGGCATAGAGGGAACTTAACCTCAACAAAATAAAGGCCATATATGACAAAGCCACAGCCAACGCTGTTCTCAATGGTGAAAAACCGAAACCATTTCCACTAAGATCAGCAACAAGACAAGGTTGCCCACTCTCACCACTATTATTCAACATAGTTTTGGAAGTTTTAGCCACAGCAATCAAAGAAGAAAAAGGACACCAAATCGGAAAAGAAGAAGTAAAACTGTCACTGTTTGCAGATGACATGATACTATACATAGAGAATCTTAAAGATGCTACTAGAGGGAACTTAACCTCAACAAAATAAAGGTCATATATGACAAAGCCACAGCCAATGCTGTTCTCAATGGTGAAAAACCGAAACCATTTCCACTAAGATCAGGAACAAGATGATACTATACATAGAGAATCTTAAAGATGCTACCAGAAAACTACTAGAGCTAATCAATGAATTTGGTAAAGTAGCAGGATACAAAATAAATGCACAGAAATCTCTTGCATTCCTATACACTAATGACGAAAAATCTGAAAGAGAAATTGAGGAAACATTCGCAAATACCATTGCAACAAAAAGAACAAAGTACCTGGGAATAAACCTACCTAAGGGGACAAAAGACCTGTGTGCAGAAAACTATAAGACACTGATGAAAGAAATTAAAGATGATAAAAACAGATGGAGAGATATACCATGTTCTTGGATTGGAAGAATCAATATTGTGAAAATGACTATACCACCCAAAGCAATCTACAGATTCAATGCAATCCCTATCAAACTACAAATGGCATTTTTCACAGAACTAGAACAAAAAATTTCACAACTTCTATGGAAACACAAAAGACCCCACATAGCCAAAGCAAATTTGAGAAAGAAAAACGGAGCTGGAGGAATCAGGCTCCTGGACTTCAGACTATACTACAGAGCTACAGTAATCAACACAGTATGTTACTGGCACAAAAACAGAAATATACATCAATGGAACAGGATAGAAGCCCAGAGATAAACCCACGTAGATATGGTCACCTTATTTTTGATAAAGGAGGCAAGAATATACAATGCAGAAAAGACAGCCTCTTCAATAAGCGGTGCTGGG
>NC_041224.1:120812588-120813428 GCF_002837175.3 Physeter macrocephalus | reverse complement strand
ATATAGAGAATGGACTTGAGGACACAGGGAGTGGGAAGGGTAAGCTGGGACGAAGTGAGAGAGTGGCATGGACATATATACACTACTAAATGTAAAATAGATAGCTAGTGGGAAGCAGCTACATAGTACAGGGAGATCAGCTCAGTGCTTTGTGTCCACCTAGAGGGATGGGATAGGGAGGGTGGGAGGGAGACGCAAGAGGGAGGAGATACGGGGATATATGTATATGTATAGCTGATTCACTTTGTTACAGAGCAGAAACTAACACACCACTGTAAAGCAATTAAACTCCAATACAGATGTTAAAAAATAAATTAATTACTTTAAAAAAAAAAAATGCCAGGTAAAGCTATCTGATATTAACTTTGGGCAGCCAGGAATGGCCTATTTTCATTCAAAGACGAGTACACTGGAAAATACAATATGAATTCTATGAAGAGAGTCTGCAAAGCATAGGAAAGAAATATAGTATTCAAAAAATTATATGAAGAACATTATTTTAGAAGAGTTTTATTATAGAAATCAAAAAATATTTTGAAAGGGTCTGCTCTGTGCTGTCAAAATAAATTTTTTTAATGCTTTCATGAAACAGGTAAAAGTTCAGATGAAACAAAAGACTTGGATTTTTCTTAAGAGTCTGATAGAATTAAGAACAAATAAGAAAAATGCCATAGTGATAAAAAGTGGTAATTAGAACAAATTTTTTTTTTTTTTTTTTTTTTTTTTTTTTTTTTTTTTTTTGTGGTACGCGGGCCTCTCACTGTTGTGGCCTCTCCCGTTGCGGAGCACAGGCTCCGGACGCGCAGGCTCAGCGGCCATGGCTCACGGGCCCAGCCGCTC
>NC_041224.1:120810589-120812286 GCF_002837175.3 Physeter macrocephalus | reverse complement strand
CGGGGCGCGAACCCGGTTCCCCTGCATCGGCAGGCGGACGCGCAACCACTGCGCCACGAGGGAAGCCCTAGAACAAATTTTTTAAATTTACATCTCAGAAAATGAAACCATTGATATAGAACATAGGTTTGAGAGATGAATGTAGGCAAGGAGATGATAAATGTAGGTGACGGATAGTGAAGATGCAACATATGTCTAACTGATATTCCTGAAGAAATGTACCAAATAAACAGAATGAAAACACTACTCGAAATAAAACAGAAAAAGCCCTAAACTGATGAGCTGTATTTGCATATCAAAAGTGCTTTCCAGGTACCAGGAAAAAGTAATTAGAAAACAATCCACTCCCAAACATATGCTAGTGAAATTATTTAATTTACAGCAAAATTTAAACCCTATAAGCATTTGGGAGTGGACAAGAAATAAATTACATGCAAATAAGATAAGATTTAAATTTCAGATTTCTGTCTCACAACATTAGATATAAGACAATGATACAAACAAAAAACACATAGACAAATGTTGACAAATATGTCAGATTATAGGAAAGAGCAAAGAAGCAAAAGAGAAAGAGAGAGACTACAAAATAAGATGACAAGAATAATACCAAATGCATCTGATATGACAATAAATGAATATGGGGTGATCCAACCTACTATAAGAGAATTCATTTCTGATTAGCTTAAAAAAATGTTCAATACTATGCAATCTACAAGGGACACAACTAAGAAAAATTAAAAGTAAAAGAAAGGGCAAACATATACCATATAAATAAAGCAAAAAATAAGTTGAGTTTCACTTTTCATCCATTTGGTGTACAATCTACAAGGAAAACAGAAGGATCACAGTTAACAGTTTCCTGAATTTTCTTCCATGTAAAAAATGTGTTGTACATAATCACATATCTGTTTATATACTTAGTTGTAACTCGTTTCAGCACACAGAGCTCTATCTTATTCTTTACTGCAATTCCAATACATCCCATCATTGGATGCACTATAAAATGTCTTCCATTGATGGACACTTAAGCTGTTTTCAGTTTTTAGTTATTATAAGGACAATTACAGTCCTTAATCATTTATCTTAGTTAATAATAGTTATCAGCATATAGATCATATTTAAAGCCATGGTCCTGGATAAGATCACCTTGAGAGTATAGTTAGAGGAGAAAATCCGAGGTCCAAGGATAAGCTTTGGGCACTCCAATGTTTTGAACTCAAGAGATGAGGAGATACCAGCAAGACAGACTAAGAAGACATAGCAAAGGAGGCAGGAATAGAACCAAGAGAGAATGTAGTCCTGAGGCCAAGGGATAAAGGTGTTGTATGGAAAAGCAAGTGATTAACTGTGTTAAGTGCTACTGAGAAGTCACGATGAGGACTGTGATATCTTAAAGCAAGTCTGATCATGTCATTCTTCCTCAGAAAATCCTATCAGTGGTGTCTCCATATACTGTGAAAAAAAATCTCTCCCCCAAGTCCTCACAGACATGCTCTCACATACACATAGAGATCATCTATAAATCCTACATAATCTGACTCCTGTGTCCTCTCCAGCATCAACTGCATCACTGCTCTTCCTATTCGCTACTGCTTGACATCCTTCCAATTCTCAAATGGGTTCCAACTGTCCACAGCACGGACTCTCAAACTTCAATGTGCATACGAATCACCTGTATTTTTTTTTTTTTTTTTTTT
>NC_041224.1:120804539-120810463 GCF_002837175.3 Physeter macrocephalus | reverse complement strand
GGTACATGGGCCTCTCACTGCTGTGGCCTCTCCCGCCGCGGAGCACAGGCTCCGGACGCGCAGGCTCAGCGGCCACGGCCCATGGGCCCAGCCGCTCCATGGCATGCGGGATCCTCCCAGACCGGGGCACGAACCCGTGTCCCCTGCATCGGCAGGCGGACTCCCAACCACTGCGCCACCAGGGAAGCCCGAATCACCTGTATTTTTAACAAGCTTCCAGGTGATGGTGATGCTGCTGGTCTGTGAACTATACTTTTGAGTAGCAAGAAACTAAAAAATTTCTTTCCCTTCTTCCTAGCTATCTTCTATTTATTCCTCAGATTTCAATTTAAGTATCATTTCCTCAATCTCCCCCAGATAATTGGGAACTCTTCTTACATGCTTCCATACACTGCACATCTGCATATTAATTGTCACATTCACAATAATTAATTCACCACCTTTCTTCTCTGCTAATCTCCAAATTCCCTGAGGGCAGGGATTATGTTTCCCTTGTTTGCAGATGCTTACCTAGTGCCTAACTCAATGCCTGCCACACAGTAGGTACACAAAAAATATTTACTGATCAATTTAAATGATTATTCAGATCTGTACTTCGTGACATAGAAAGATAATTACAACATAATAAGTTTTAAAAATCAGGTTACAAAACATTATTTACATAGCATTACCCAAGTTTTGTTCCATATGATTTATTTGCATACAGATAAGTCTGGAATCATATACTTAAGAATAGTATTATCTCTGGATGGCAGGATTTTGAGTAACTGTTTTCCTTTTTTGTATTTTCTTGCATATTTGTATTTTTATTATTATTTTGTAGCAAAATAATAAATGAAATTAAACTTTGAATTCTGACATTTAACTTTTGCTTTTCTAATATTTGTTGTTGTAATCACTGCTGTTTTAATGTATAAAACTAACAGTCTGTACACATTTTTCTAAAATGTGACTAGGAATTTCCCTTGCAATTTGAAGTTGAGTTGAGGGCTAAATCTGGGATCTCTAGTCTAAGCACTGCTTACCACCAGAAGCTGGCTATAAGGGTACCTGACTTGAGAAGGTCAGCCAATGTTTGCCAAGACAGCATTTTTGCCACCAGCTCTCTCTTTCTTGATGGTGGATCGACAAAATACACAAGCCATTTTACATAGAAAAATCAGTGAAATAGAACATAAGTCCATAAATAGTTTTGATAACACATTCGAATTTAAGGTATGAAAAGTGGGCATTTCAAATTAGTGAGAAAAAGAGGATTTACTGAATAAACGATACTGTGCAATTGGCTAGTCATTTGGGAAAGAAACATTAATGCTTATTCTTCTTATCAAACTAATTAAAGTTTTAATTTTTAAAAGAAAGCCATAAAATTACTAGAAGAAAATATGACAGAATATATTTATTTATTTAAATTTATTTATTTGTTTGTTTTTATTTTTGGCTATGTTGGGTCTTCGTTGCTGTGTGCTGGCTTTCTCTAGTTGCAGTGAGCGGGGGCTACTCTTCATTACAGTGCGCAGGCTTCTCATTGTCGTGGCTTCTCTTGTTGCGAAGCACGGGCTCTAGGTACACAGGCTTTAGTAGTTGTGACACATGGGCTCAGTAGTTGTGGCGCACGGGCTTAGTTGCTCCGCAGCATGTGGGATCCTCCCGGACCAGGGATCAAACCTGTGTACCTCGCATTGGCAGGCAGATTCTTAACGACTGTGCCACCAGGGAAGCCCCAACAGAATATATTTAAATTGAAGTGTAGAAAAGCCCTTTCTAAGAATGACACCAAGACTAGAACACATAAAGGGAACTATTGCCAGTTTTCACTACTTCTGTATTAGCATACAACTTCTGGATAGCATAAAACAACATAAACAAAACTGAAAAGCAAGCAAAACAATTTTTTAAAGTCTACATTATATATGATAAAAATCTTTAATATAAAAAGATCACTTATAAATCTATAAGAAAAAGATGAATGATAACAGAATATGAATTGGTAATTCTCAAAAGGAGAAAAACAAATAACCAAGAGACATCCAAAAATATGTTCAATCTTATTAGAAATGAATAAAACAATAAATAAAGAGATATTTTTCTTCATCAGATTAGGAAAAGATCCAGAAGATTGACAATTAGTGGCTTGGCCAGGTTGAAAGGAAATGAACAATATAATAAATTGTTGGTAAGCATATAAACTGGTATGATTTTTCTGGAGAGAAGTTCAGCAATATGCATCAAAATTTTTAAACCAAAAATTTTAATAAATAATTCCACACCTAGGAATTTTCTTACCCTGCAGCATGGTTAATTAGCAAATATTATGAAGTAATTTAAATGTTCACACATAACCTTGAGTGGAAAATATAAGTCTATAGAATGCCACCTATGGTTTAAACACATGTTTACACAGAGATGTTCAGAAGGCTACTCACCAAACTGTTAACTAATCTAAGTGTTTAAACACTTTTAATAATTTTCCTTATTTTAAAACCCAAAATCTAAAATTCCATGCTAAGAGCTCTAATTCTTAGATGTCTATAAACTTCTCTTTACAATACAGAAACTTTAAAAGCAAAAATATGATCAAAATGGAATATTTTTATAGTTCTAATCAAAACTGCTATTTAGCAAAATAAACATGTTTGAACAGTACATTGCTATTTTAAATAAACTTATGCACCCACACTATACCATTAAAATATCCTTGGTGTTTCCCACAAATAACAGTTACTATGTGCAAAATTAGGAAAGCATTAAAACTATATAACCACAAGTATTATGCTTTGTGGAACTGTTCATTACACAGAAAAACCAAAAAGCCACCAAGTGAAAGGGTATTCATTTTGTATTCACAATTACCTTTCTTGAGACCACTTATTAGTGCAGAAAAAATTACACATTTCTCTGAACTTGTAGGCTCAGCAGACAGATATATTTTGAAAAGGTTAAGCTATGTTTAGCAAGGTAATCCTCAAGAGATGGATGCCAGAGAATTAAATATTCAGTACTTAAATTAACTTCTTATTTGGTACTTAGGAACAAATTGCCAAGAATTATCATCATCAAATAGAACATTTATTGACTCTCTTGGAAAAAGAAAGTGAGACCTACTTGAAAAAAAAAATTTAGAATTGGAAAGAAATCAGTATTTTTAACACTTTGCATGAATAATAGAAGCTGTAAGCCAAGGATGCTTGGCTTGCAGAGTGCTAATAGAAATGACTCAATATAGTAGTTTCATAACTACTGGATTATGTTTATGTCTTTATGTCCACTCTCAGCTTTAGGCTTTTCAAAGACATTCCAAAGAAGTCATATGGAACTTCTATAATCTACCAGAGATACTGGAGCAATTCTGAAATTTCTAAAATTCTTCACATATAATTTTATTCATAAAATTATGAATAACACATAAATCCCTTAAAAAATATTTTTGCCTAACAGAAAATAAACATGAGAATGAACTTCTTTTGGGGATTCATACTGAATGGCGTTATGATTACTAAACACAGGGAAACCATGACTTTAAGCCTTAAAAGAACGCAGTAAGGTGTTACAATTTTTACTAAAAGTAAAGTTTGAGGAAATGGGATCAGAATATAGCATGAAAAGTGTGGGTTAGTTACTTACAATTTTTTGATAGTGTTAATTAAAAGTGATCTTTTAAAATATTATTCTTATATATCTAGAATAGTTCAAATATAACACTAAACATACATCTACTTAAATTTAACTTAACATTTAATATTTGAGTATTTAAAAAACCTGTTATAGATTATTTTTCAGGATTCCTACCAGCTCTTCTGAAAGACAAGAAACTTTATAGAGTATGCATTCTCTATGTGCAGGTGATAGCACCCCCAAGGGAGTGAAAATTAGTGGCTGGGGAGGGCAGGGGGTGAAAAAGCTTACTCTTTTTATGTATAAGTAAGGCACAGATATACATACAGTACCATAAACAGATATACAGTATATCTAGAGCACTACAATATAATGGAGAGGGGAAGTTGTGTGGGGGAGTCTAAAAAGCCTTCTTACTGGGGTGATAATGAAAAAAAGTTTGAGAAAAATTAAGTTAAACAAATCTGGATTCTTTTTTTTTTTTTTTTGTCTGTGTCAGGTCTTAGTTGCGGCATGCGGGATCTTCACTGAGACATGCAGGATCTTTCGTTGTAGCTCGCGGGCTTCTCTCTCGTGGAGTGCGGGTTTTCTCTCTCTAGTTGTGGCGCACAGGCTCCAAGACGCATGGGCTCTGTAGTTTGCGGCACACGGGCTGTCCAGTTGAGGTGCACGAGCTCGGTAGTTGTGGCATGCGGGCTTAGTTGCCCCGCGGCATGTGGGATCTTAGTTCCCTGACCAGGGATCGAACCCGCGTCCCCTGCATTGGAAGGCGGATTCTCTACCACTAGACCACCAGGGAAGTCCCACAAATCTGGATTCTAATCACTATCTAGAGATAAAACTTGGGCAGGTTACCTGATATTATAAAGCCTAAGTTTCTCCATGAATAAAATGGAAATTATGACTTCTTCCTTATCATTGAAGATTCAAACAGGAAAGATGCAAAGCACACAGCACAGTGCAAGGAATACAGTTCCTGTTAAATAAATGTTAGCCCCCTTCCCTTTTCTCCTCTCATTTGAGGATGCTATAAATTATATACTCTCCATAAAAGAATACTCACATTCCGAAGGAAAGTGAGACACAAGGAGAAATGGAAAAAGGTCCAGAGGAAATGACATTTGTACGTGATCCCTGGACCCAAGCATACCCAATGATGCTGAAATCTAAAAACTGGCTTCAACTCCCAAATCTGTGATGTTCTTAGCTGTATAAGCCTGGCAAAGTTGCTTGGTTCTTATAAGCTTCAATTTCCACATCTGTACTCCACAGAGTTGTTACAAAGAACAAATGAGATCATGTATGTGACACTCTTTGGGAACCATAAACCACTAAACTAAAGTTACCTTACGATAGAGCATGGTTCATGTCAATAATGGCAGGAAATGAAGACACTGACCTAGACTGTGTATGTACCGGGAAGGAATGGAAAGGACCAAAACTGCTCCTTTCAGAAGCAAGTCTTCAAAATCTAAGCCTCAAAGGCAGAAATTCTTTGGCCATTTAAATCTAGCTTAAAACAAAATTACCAGTGGAACTCTTACCTCTCTCTTTGCTCTTCATCTGTATAGCGATCATCTAAGAAAGAGGTTCCACATACTCCAAGTACAGTATTGTGGCCTTTCTTGTCGGCTGTATGATACACTCGAGAAGCCAGGCGCAAGTCAATGGGCAGCTCTTGGGCTGGGATAGTAGCGCACAGATCGTGAAGGGTCCGAGTGGAGTAGTCTCGTGGAATTCTACCACAGAGATAAGAAAGCGGGCCTCTTTTTAATCACTTTGTGCTCTTTAGATGCAAAATACATTCACATTGACAGTTTAGTTCAGGCTCTAAAAAAAGAGGTCTAAATGTAGGAGAGATCACATTTAAAACTAGTATAGTAGTTTCTAAAAAATTTAATATTACAATCTCAGGCCATTGACAAGATCTTCAGCCATATATACAATTGCCTGCTGAAGATCGCAACCTATATATCCTACAGATATCTCAGAATCAACAGGTCTAAAAGCAAACTCATTATCATCCCACCCCACCCAAATCACTTCTCTCCTGAATTCTGTAACTCAGGCAGTGACACCATAACCAGCAATCATACATTACTTCTTTGCTACTCTGCACAAATGCTCGTGTCCCTGAAGAAGCACAACAATACAGTACATTATCCATTAATTAGCATCAGTGGAAACCTGGGTCTCTCTAAGTTAACGTAGCACCTTCCTTCCCACCATGCTAGAACTTGCCTCTTTCCTGCCTTTCCAGAATAGAGAAGAGGGTATGACGATCTGCTTTTTTTTTTTTTTTTTTTTTT
>NC_041224.1:120738582-120804478 GCF_002837175.3 Physeter macrocephalus | reverse complement strand
GCGGAGCACAGGCTCCGGACGCGCAGGCTCAGCGGCCATGGCTCACGGGCCCAGCCGCTCCGCGGCATGTGGGATCCTCCCGGACCGGGGCACGAACCCGCGTCCCCTGCAACGGCAGGCAGACTCTCAACCACTGCGCCACCAGGGAAGCCCCGATCTGCTTTCTTAATCCCCACTGTCACACTTGTCATCCCATCCAATCAACAAATACTTTTTGAGCATCTATTATGTACCAGACTTTGTGCTAGGTGATCCACACACATCGTCTCTAACTTCCACAATGAAACTACATGGGCGATATTATTATCCTTATTTTGGAGCAGGCTTATTTTGCATAGGTCACAAAATTAGTGAGTGGCTACTAGGATCTACACACAATGCTGCTAACTATAAGTCAAATTTCTTTCCTATTAACGTCTATTAATGACCCCTGAGGAGAAAGTGGCCCTTAGCCAGTACTACTCTATCCCCACCTCCCTACTAAAGTTATATTCTTACATTAACCAAATGACCTTTTCATCAAATCAAATCAAATGAACTTCAGATCTTTAGATCGTGGTCTCTGTGACCTCCAAGCCACAGCTGGCAATACTCTTGACCCTTCTTGAAATTGCTCTTCCTCCATGAGCTTTCTTCAGCCTGCACTATCCCAGCTCTCCATCTACCTTTCAAATTCATCATAATTTGTCTTAGTCACTGGTTTTTCTTTCACCATCTTCCGAACTGGTATGGGGCTTCCAAGGTTGAGCTGCTCTTTCTACATTAGAAAAATCATCTTCAGTGTTTCAGCTCTTTCCTCTGTGCTGAGGGCTCCCAAATCCCACGTCTGGTATCACTATCTCACCTAGATTCCTCATCTTCAAGATACAAAACATTGGGGTCATCTTTGTCTCCTCTGTCCTTCACCTGCTTATCCAATGAAAAACTGAGCTTCTCCCTTGGACAGAGCAGTTCAGGTGTGCTCCTTCTCCCTGCTCACTTCTACCACACTCCAGTCGGAGTCCTCATCATCTCAGCTTGCAGAGCAAAGGTCTTCCAGTTGGATTGAGCACTGCACCCTGTCTCTTCCCCCTTCCATACATCCTGCAAAATTCTATCACACCGATCTTCAAATACTCCTCTCCCCAGCACAATGTTTTTTTGTTGCTTGCTGCATGCATCTAACTTCCTCTTTCTAAGTTTCAAGGCTCTTAGCATCTGGCCCTACTTCTAGCATAGTGTTTAAGAATGTAGACTCTGCAGTCAGACTTCCTCTGTTCAAATCCTGTTTAAAGTTATCATTTGGCAATAAGCAAGTAATTAATTTCTTTATACCTCAGTAAGTTGGGAATAACAACATTTGGTAAGCTGGGAATTACAACATTAGTGCATCCTGGGTAAAGTTGCTTTAAGAAAGAAAGGAATGAATGCATTTAAAACAGTGTCTCTCACATGGCAGGTGTTGTCTCCAGGACAATTCACAGGGCCAGAAAGACCTCTCGGTTCTTTAAGTTACGGATATGCTGCTTATCTTTCTGTCCATGTCTAAACACTCTCCAAACAATAACTCAAGGACAAACTTCTCTGCAAACTTTACTTTTTTTTCTTTCTTACAAATCTCTTCTCATACATTCCCCTATTCTTGTCCCACCCATTCTGACCCTTTATCTAATGGATTAATGCAGATCCGTCCACTGACCACTCCACGTACCTGGATAGAAGCATAGTATAAATATGCTAGTATAAAACAAAGTATAAATATAGATTTTGCATAGTATAAATATAGACTTTGGAGTAAGCTGGGCCTGAGAATCCTAATTCTAACACTTGCAAACTCTATTACAGATCTCTCTGAAGGTCTTCTGCAAAATGAGAACAAAAATTCTTAACCCTTGCCTTATAAAAATTGATAACAATAACAGTTCCTGGTCTCTGGAACTCTCAAGAAATGCTTGTTTATTTTTATTGCTGTTGTTATTTATTTGCACCGCACAGCATCTAACCCATTGCTAGGCACAATATGTACATCATTGAATCACTAATAGAGAGTGGTTTATGTCATTTCCAAAACAGCATAGGGCCCCCCAAAAAAACAGAACATGAAATTTGAACATGTTTAAGTGGGGGTGGAAAAGAGAGGTAAATCTAAAGCATTTGGAAATGTCTGAGACAAAGAGACATAACTCGGGGAGTGAAAATGGGTCTCCAGGAAGCCAAAGATCCCAGGCACTCAGGGTTCCTAAGAACAGACTGGGAAGAAAAAGAGGAGAGAAAAAGGTGAGTTCTGATGTCAAGCTCACCCACATCTTCATTCTATCTGGGACAGGTCCTGGCTAGTGGAATGTTCTTGAGATTACATTACAGATTTTCTTTTTTCCTTAAAAAAGCATCAGAACCAATCTGAATTCCTATGTTCCCATCATACTCTAATAATATAGATCTGCAAGTGAATCTCCCTTGGTTGAGCTAAATAACACTGTGTTTTCAAGGGATGGCTGAATTCCAAAGGAAACAATTTAATTTGGAAGCTAGTCACTGGTGAGAAAAGCTAGGTAAAAAATTGATTAAGAAAAAAGGAGCAGTGAATAAAAGATTTTCCAAAATTCTCTTTTATCATATAAACTTTTTGAGTATCAGATTTTTATTCCTCTGCACCTCATTCTTATTTCTTTGTAATGGTGATTTCTGATTTCAGTTTTAATGAAGTAACACAGTAAATGAATTAACACAGTACTATATATATCAAGAAGATCTACAAATATTTTTGGCATGCTTAAGAAAGGCTGTGTGTTTTTATAGCACACTCTCCTTAAACAGGACTATTTGTCATTCTTTGAAACACTAAGACATAAAAAAGAAAAGACTCTGTCTCTGTGTGTGGCCACACTACTTTGCCTAATGCACTAAATGCAAGGTTTTTTAGAAAAAAAAAATCAAGAAGTTTCTGCTTCATTGATAATCTGACAGTAACTATTTATTGAAGGTAAAATACTTGTTGTCTGCTGTCACTATTTGTTTTAATACATAATCTTGCTAACTAAATGAGCTTAAAGCAATGCAGATAAGCAATGGCATGTACAGGGTCACTTAAATGCCAATTTGACTCTTTCATAAACTTTGGAATTCTTTTCCCATGAGTCTACTCTCAGCTACTAAATTGTGAGTAATATCCATTTACAAAGTTTAGGCTGGCCATAAAAAGGTTGCCTTCCATGTCCTGCACACTTTTCAGTGCCCTAAGCAACAACAAAAGCTAATAATTAAAGCTTCTTTAAGCCCCCATAAAGAGTTAAATGAAGAAGAATCTAGAATAAACCAACCCATAAAAACCTAGTGGAAAAATAAGGAGAAAATAAGTTTCAACAAGATGACTGGCAAAAGATAGACCATAAACCTAAACTGCATTTACACAGTATTATTCAAAATTATGGTTGCACCCCTGTGTAATAAGAAACCCCACTGAAAATATGTGGGGGGATGGGAATGAAACATGAAATAATAGCAGAGAAAAATAAGGCCGTCTAAATTTCCAAATCGACTGGCCTATGGACATTTTGTGCTGGGTTGTCTTTTACTTTATCATAGCAAAATTAACCAATATAATGAGCAGTTAATCCAAATCAGGCACTTCAGTGACCAAAAATATCAAATCTAACATGTTAACATTTTTATTCTAGCTATTGCTGTGTCATTAAACTAAGTACATTGGTCAAAAAAAAAAAAAAAAGAGTAGAAAGAAGTGTGGAGGACTTCCCTGGGGGTCCAGTGGTTAAGACCCCACACTTCCAATGCAGGGGGAGCGGGTTCCATCCCCAGTCAGGAAACTAAGATCCCACATGCCACGTGGCGTGGCCAGAAAAAAAAAAAAAGTGTGGAGTACAACATGCATATCCTAACTGTACTATCTGCCACCAACTCTTCCTGTGAGAAGGTTTAAGTTGGATCTCAGACACGAATTTCTGAAACATTTAGTTTTCCTTTAAAAACACACTTTCAGGTATCAATGCTACTGAATAACTTTGCTTCAGACACTTAAATTTGTAAAGTTAAGGAAGTTACTTTTTTTTAGGTAGGTTTTGATCACACAGGGGTTTTGAAACCTTTCTTTGTCTCTGTTGTGTAAGTCCTAATTTACTTTTCCGCCTTCGCTTAACTTCTTTTCCTTTGATTTCCAACAATTCTGATGATTTCACCTTGGAAAAAACATAAAGTGCGCTGTTAAGGAAAGCTGTCGCCAAGCATTAGATCTTTCTCTCTATTTAATGGTGCACGGTATTTTTAAACTCCTAATTTCTATGTGTATTTTATAACAGAATATAAATCCTAAAGGTGGAGTTGATATGTTCCTCTAAATTTTTTCCTAAATTCTACCATATACACCTTCATAGCAATAAAAATATTAGTACCATATTTATTTATAATATTCTATTTACTGCCTTAAAACTATTAAAGAAAAATATAAGATTTTTTTTCCCTCCATAAATCTACTCTTCTTGATTGGTATTTCTAATAGAACTTACCTTTAGCTACTTAAAGTTTGGCATGACTGCTGGTTGCAAGCACAAGCCAAAATGAACTTTAATGCTTTATAGAACTATTTTGAACAATGTTTACCAATTTATGCTTCTTACAGTTATACTGTTTTCTATTTCCACTGCTTGGGAAAAATAAAACGCATTTTTATCTCTTAAATAATTGCCTTTTAATCATTATAGGTATTAGGAGTATTGTTTTCCTAGATTCCTTAGGAAATTTGCAGAATTCATGGCAATATTTCATCTAAAGATATTTTTCTCTGTGGGTTGCTCTTTCCGTTTTGAGACTAGATTTAAGGAAGAAAGCAGGGAGGTGTTCCTTGGGGAAAGCAGAGAATGACTGAGTAAATAGAAGGAGGCCAGATAAAGGGAGGTTCTTCTAAATTAGGTAGAGGGTTTGGGCTTGATGCAGTTGTAAGCAGAGAGCTATTGCAATGTCTTTGGTAAGGAAGTGATGATGAATAAGGAAAGCTCAGAGTACGGGTATTCCATCTCACCATTCAGTTCATGTTTGAATTTCCTCTATATTATCTCCACCAAAGGCCATCCATCCCGACTTGAACATGATCAGAAACAGAGGACCTGGATAAATCCAAAGGTAGCCACTTTCTCTTTGAAATCTTTCCAGTTGTTAGAATTTTTGTTTGTTTATTATTGAGCCTAACAACTTTCATCCACCAGTCTCAATTCAAATATCAGGATCATATAGGAATATCTGGTTCTCTTCCATTTGACAGACAAATATTCGAATACAGTTGACTCCCCTGGGCATTCTTTTCCCCCACATAAGCATCCCCAGTCCCTTCAACTCTACCTTACATGACATGGTTTTGAAATACTCTGTCATCCTGAGCGCTCTCTTCCAGTCTCCAATTTGTCAGTGTCTCTCCTGGGGTTGGACACCCAGATCTGAACACAATATTTGAGGTGTGATGTGATCAGATCCACCAGGAGAAAGAGGATCCTCTTTTATGGTAATCATCAATCAATGCAAATTATGATTGCACATATCTTCCTATCACAAACCTAAATTATAACTTAAAACTGTGAAGTCTTGTCCACATTTGCTCTAAGTCATGCCATCCCATATCAGTGCACTTAGTTTGTGGAACCAAGGAAAGAACCATACATAAATTTATCCCAATTAAATTTCATCTGAGGTCTGACCAAGCAAATCTTACCAGTCACATTTTGGACATTACCTGCAAATCCAATCAGTAAATCTTCCATATTCTCAACCAAATTATCAGAAAATAAGCTGAATTGGACACAGCCCTATAACAGTCCACTAGGGACTTTCATGACTAATTGTCCTTTGCATAACTAGTTATAAATCCACCTGGCAGTTCACCCGATTGTAGTCTTGTCTACAAAATTGTCATCAGGAGGCTTTCATAAATGGATTGCTGAAATCCAGAAGATAATAACAATAACTAATATTTATTAAGTTTTCTGGTATGCCAGGCTCTTCCCCATGATACTCGTGTGTTGACCCCCAGGTCTGACACTTTTCTTATGTTCATTCTAGTAATTCTCAAACAAGTAAATAAATAATAAGGTTGGTCTTCCATGGCTTGCCCTTAGGGAACCCATGCTGGCTCCAGGTGATTACCCCTTCCTTTTATAAGGGTTCAAACACAATTATTTTAATGATTCATTTAATCATTCCAGAGTTTTGTCCAAGATCAGTGCACACATTACAGAAACCATAACTCTTACTCTTAAAAGAAAAAATAAAACTCAGATTTGCAGTTGCCGGTCTCCAGGCTCCTAGCACCTCTCCCATGGCAGCAGCTCCTCAAAGCCGCTGCTGACAGGGGCACAGCAGGCTTAAACCTATCTATCTGAGCCAACAGGATCAGATATCTAAGTTAACTCTTAAGATCTTTTACCAATCTCAGGCTTCAAGTTTCTTTTATCAATTTTTTTCTCTTCTTTCTAAACTAAGGATCATCCTCCTTGTCAGATTTAAGAGAAGCAAAGTACCATTTTATCAGCTTCCCTTTCTCTTTGTTATAGTTCTGTTTATTTAAAACCTCAACCTTTCTCCAAAAATAAATTAAGACCACTCTGTCATCCGTTGTCATCACACTATTCATCCATAATGACAGGGTTATCCTTCCTTTTTTCTCTCTTTGCTCCAAAACTAACACCAAAAAATACATTCTTATTCTTAGCATTATTCACAGGCCTCAACCCATTTTGGATCTTAGCTCTCCTGATATAATTGTTATAGCCACATGCCACTTTTATGTTTATCTACGGATATGTGTTTTTTCTTTCATCTTCTGTATACGTTTAAAACTCTGAATGCAATAGATCACTCAAAATTGTTTTGTGAAAATTTGCAGGTTGGGGGCTGGGGGGTTGGGGTATCCCACATCTCTGAAACTTCCTTCTACTTAGAATCTCAGGACATGTGCTAGCTATATATATTTTTACAGACTTTTTCCCTCCTAAAATGCTCAACAATCCTCCCTCATGGGTTCTTCTGTCAATCATTTCTTCACAGAGTCGCTATTATCTAATTTCTCCTTTTGCTGGTCATGACTTAGACCAGAGACCTAATAACCTTTATCATACTAATGAGCTTCTAAGGATAGAAATGGTCAATAAAGTAACAACTGATTAAATTCTCTACTTTTTTTGCTGAATGAGACTGTCTGGTATGTATCTGAGCAGTGAAAGTCCTGCATTTCTCCTTTATCACACCTCTGTGCCACTTCTCTGAGTGATGTCAGAAGAAGTTTTCTTGTCCCCCCAGTCTGGCCTGGCTTGCTGGAGTATACTGTTCCTCATTCCTGTGCCAGAGATGCTAGAGACTAACGTTATGGCCTCAAATGTCCAAACAGGGTAAAGCTCACGGATAATAACTGCTCTTGAGATGTTACCACAAATAAAAGAAATCCAAGGTGAAGATTTGGTGGGATGAGTCAGAAAACTTCCAGCACTATTTTCTCTGGCATTTCTGATGTGTCCCACAATATCCCACAACTATAAACCATAAAGTCTTATCAGACGTTCTCTTCTCCTCCTTTTGAAACACTTCTGCTTTCAGTTTAGAATCCTCTTAATCTGTTCTCTAAGTCTCTCTCATCAAACCATTCCCCCTAGTTAAGTGAGGAACACTCCATCCATAGTCATTTTTGCCACTGTGAGTCTTGTACTTAACCAGATACCTATTAATTGTTGTTATAAAAGGGCAGTGCTGCAAAGCGGCAAAGAGTGAAGGATCCAGAATTAGACCACCTCAGTTCAAGTACTGACTCTACAACTTAGCCATATGGTTGTACCTGGGCAAATAATTTATCTTCTTCATGACTCATTTGTTTAAGTATAAAATGAGAGTAATAATAGGGTTGTTATCAGGGGGAAAAAAAGGATAACATATGTAAAATACTTAGCAAAGTGGCTGAAACATGGTAAGCACTCAACAAATTCTAGTTACCTTAGGAAATGACTGTTTTAACAAAAATAAATAATTTTGCATATTTCTTAATAATATTTAATATCAGCCACAGCAAACCAAAACAATGAACATCATGGGACTTTTTCAATGAGGGATTCAAATTCCTGACAGGCCATTGTGGTTAAATCACTGTCCAGAAAATCCATTTCCTTCTTTGACACATTTGGTTAGGTAGCTAACCATTTGCCCCGCATTTTATTTCCAAAGTCCCAATGTTCAGGAAGGAGAATAGATAAAAACACTACCTGTACCCACAAACCTAACACTCTTTCAAGATGCCATTGTTTTAAAAGATGCCTTCTGGGCTTCCCTGGTGGCGCAGTGGTTGAGAGTCCGCCTGCTGATGCGGGGGACACGGGTTCGTGCCCCGGTCCGGGAAGATCCCACATGCCGCGGAGCGGCTGGGCCCGTGAGCCATGGCCGCTGAGCCTGCCACGAGTGCGTGCCCCGGTCCGGGAAGATCCCACATGCCGTGGAGCGGCTGGCCCGTGAGCCATGGCCGCTGGGCCTGCACGTTCGGAGCCTGTGCTCCGCAACGGGAGAGGCCACAACAGTGAGAGGCCCGCGTACCGCAAAAAAAAAAAAAAAAAAAAAAGATGCCTTCTAAGTTCTCCACACCTAGAAGGTGTCAGCCTAACACACAGGCTGCACCTGCAGTAGTTAGTAATGAGTGGGGTTACTCAGCCTTGGCAAGCTTCACTTCATACCCCAAATGTGAGCTTTAGGAAGACAGCATGACTTCTGATGGAGTCATTCACCAATCACAGCATAAGTCCCTTCCCCCGACAGCAGTGGTGTCACATGTTACTTGTGGATCTTCCTTATGATCTATTATTGCAAGAAGATCCATATGCTAGAGTCATGCAGGATGAACCTAAGAAAGTAGGACTTGAGAAATGAATAAAAACCAGGAGGCAACTGTACTAATCCAGACATAAGGTCAACTGTAAAAAGAAGAAAAAAAATTATAAGCAATAATATTTAGGAGGAATCTAGGCCTTGGAGGCTGATTATTCTGTGAGAGGCAAGAAAACAATAAGGTCATGGATAAATCTAAGGTTTCAGAGTTGGGATTTTGGGGCAAAAGTTG
The DNA here is from genome assembly GCF_002837175.3 of Physeter macrocephalus. Lineage (NCBI taxonomy): Eukaryota > Metazoa > Chordata > Mammalia > Artiodactyla > Physeteridae > Physeter > Physeter macrocephalus. The sequence goes on along the minus strand of NC_041224.1, from coordinate 120,795,405 downwards.
AAGAACTGTTAATGGCTAGTTCACTTGGGCGAAGCACAGTAGTAGGATCATGGTCATGGGTGGGGAGAGGGAAACCCAGAAGGAGAGGGACTGACTAGAAAAGTTGTTTACCCAAGAAGGAGTATCCATCTAAATCTGTCAGAATAGACTGCTGGAGATAATACCAAGATAGTAAGCTGTAGTTCAGGAAAATGTGGCTTTTTAAAAAATCCTAATAATAATATATCTATTTTTAAATAAACTCATTTATGCAAGTCAAAAAGTGACTCAAATTAAAGAAATGTACTAAGTAAATAATAGTAAGGCAATACACAAATATGGTAAAATTATGAAAATTATGCATAAATAAAGTGGAATAAAATTATAAATAAAATAAAATTCTCACAGTAGGAAAAAACTCAGGAAGTAGGATAAACCTAAATGGGGCAAAGGCTACAAAGTTCACCCAGTCCAGGTCCCTGGGCTACAGGTTCCTGACTCTCTCAAGATGGTAACAGGAAGACTCTTGGTCTATTTCTGAAAGCCCTGAGGTTCCCTCACTCCTTAAAAATCTTTATTCTCTCCCCGGAGTTGCAATTAGGTTTGAGACTAAAATCTCTGAAAAAACAGAAGTACCCTTTCCCAAATGAGCAGCTTTCACATATAAGGCCCTTTTTTCAGGGTGAACCCTCCCACAGGCCTTGGCCCTTTCTGGGCCATATCTTCACACCTAAACATCCTCGACTCTCATAACTCTGTTTCCAACATAAGTAGTGTTTTACCTTTAAAGACAGCCGCTTGGTTGTTTTTGAATCACCAATGGGCTGTTCACCTTCCAAAGGTTTACTTGATTCATCTGCTGACTGAACTTCTAAAGTTTCCTGAGGCTTAAATAATATGCTTTCTGCATCTGAGACTCCCCATTCCGATACGTCCTCTTGTTCAATCTGGAAAATACTTGATACAGCTTCAGGAAGCTTCTCAAGCACATTCTGTTGGGAAACGTAAATGTACAAATATGCTCTTTTTATTGGTCCTTCCAAAGTTTTAAGTTATGCAATGTTTTCTCTCTGACAACAAATGACTATGAAAATGCGTAACTGAAATTAAGCAGAGGTAATAAGTGAAGATTTAGAAAAAGAAACTCAAATTGACTTAAGAAAAACATGAAGCGTGGCAAATTATTTTCCTTGGCCTTTGTCTCAGAAAATACTACTACCCCCCTGTATTATGCAACAACTCTAAGGAAATAACAAGATGCCAATCTTACCCTGATTCTCACCCACACTCACACAGAATCAAGGCTCACTGAAATATATGACCTCTGCCCAACCTGAGGTTCTTTGGTCCTAAGCAATGAGATGCCTGCTAGCCAAATGCTCTTCCAGAAGCATGACTTCAGTCCCTCAGAGAAGAGCTGACACAGAGGCCCCAAGAAGACCACCCAGACACCCCAGCTCCATGCCAAGCCCTAATGAAAAATTCTCACAAAATATCACTCCTACACCTGTTTTGTGTTTCTTAAAAAGGTCTCACTGACTTAATGTGCGTCTCACCAAGCCTTTAAGAAAGTATCTTTATAGACATATTTTGGGTATTACCCAATTTTAAAGCAAGATTATTTGGGATTATGAGCACTGCCTCAAATTAACAGATGAGAAAACCAGTCTGATTTACATAGAATCTGAATTTTATAGAATGACTTGAAAATGCAATTGTATCACTTTGCTCTCTGGCACACTCATTTGCTAATAAGTAAAATAAAGGGTAAAGATGGCATATAGTAGTTCCAAATACTATTTAAGTTTCTTTATTATGTGGGAAAGGATGGCTAAACCAAGAAATGTACTTTTGTAAAACATAACTTTAATCTAGAGCTCGTGTTTCTATAAAGCTACTCAATGGTGCTGGGGAAAGAGTAAGAGCTTTGTAACTAGACAGGACTTAATACAAATCCTGGATGTGTCTTATCAATAGATGTGTAATCTTAGTCAAGTTACTTAACCCTTTTTAGCCTCATTTTCCTCATTGGTAAAAAAGGGGTTAAAAAAAGCCCTTCCATAAAATGGCAGAACAGCTACACAAGGGTAACATGTGTTATGAACCTATATTGTCTACCTATGACAAACTCATTCATTTTATGCTCCATAGCTTTTGGAACTGTTCATCACTCCCTTTCTTTTGACCCTGTCGGCTCCTGGCTTCCTCAACACACTCTCCCAGGGTCTAGCTGGGGAGACTGAATAGATGAAGGTTCCACCCTTCAAAAGCTTGAGAGGGAAAGGGTAATCCTCCAGCTTCAACTGACCCTCTCAGAACTCTGCCAGCCTCGCCTACCCAGAAAGCCATTAGTGATCTTATCACTACCCTGTGGCCTGCTCTATTTTAGCATATATCACACTATATTACATTCGTCTAAGTAATCATCACTATAATTGTCAACATATATGAGCATAATCTCATTTAATTTTAATCTTCACCACAACTCCATGAAGCAGAGGAACTCTTTGTAATCCCATTTTATGGATGAAGAAACTGAGGCTTAGCAAAGTTAAGTAACCTGCCCAAGGTCATACTGAGACTAAGTAGCAGGACAGACTTTGAACCTAAACAACCTGAATCCAAATTGTACTCTCTTACCCTTTTTTTAGCCCACACAATAGACTACTGGTTCTCAAAATGTGCTCCACAGACTCCTGACAGTTTAGGCCCTTTCAGGGGATCTACAATGTCAGAACTATTTTCATAATAATATTAAGGCTTATTTTCCTTTTTCACTGTGTTGACATTTACATTGATGATGGAAAAGTACTGAGGAGTAAAACAGTGAGTCAATACTTTTCAAGTAATTAACACATGAGGTACAAAATCATGTAGGGGGTTAAAGGTCTGTTCAAGGAGCAAGGTAGATCAATTAATTTTAAAGTAATGATACACAATAAGTTCATTTATCTGGTTTCAGATTCTCCACTGCAACTAATCTTTAAGAAACTATCACTTGTGGAGTTTTGGTGTATTAACAAAGACGACCATCCATAACTATGTAAAAAAAAGGTTATTAAAATGACTCCCTTCTAATCTGTATCAGACTAGACTTACTTAATATACTTCAACCAAAAGAACACATACAACAGATTGAATGCAAAACAGATATGAGAATCTAGCTCTCTATTAAACCAGATATTAAAGACATTTGCAAAAAGTGTGAGACAATCTTACTCTTCTCACTGAATTGGTTTTTTTTGCACATTATTTTTTCCTAAAAATATGTTTTATGTTAATGCATAACAGGCTGGTTATTATTTTAAATGAATGAATAAATAATTTCTGTTTTTCTCAGTTTCAGTTTCTAGTACGGTAAATATTGGTTGATTGAATCCACACAAACAAAAACTCCTTTGGGTCCCTAAAATATTTTTTAAGGGTTTAAAGCCATCCTGAGACCAAAAATTTTGAGTACTTCAAAACCTTCAAGTTTGACAATTCCTTAAAAAAGAAATTGTGTCTCACCTGTCTTTTATACCTCAAGCACTTAGAACATTGTAGAACTTGTGCAATTATTTGTAAATGAATGAAAGGAAATTATATACATTTTTTCTCTACTATGTAATTAGTCTCTATTTAGAATATTTATTAAACAGTATTGTACTTTGTCTCTTTATATACTGGTCTACTCTATACAATGAGTTCCTCAAGCGCAAGAGCTGTATTTTCTATCTTTGTATCAACCATGTCTAAAACGATGCTCACCACATCACAGGAAAAGGAATGAATGAATTCCTTGATTTTCTGGTAAGTATGAGAGGAAATCATTCTCCATGATGATTCAAAAACAATTATATTTAAAATGGTGGGTACTTGGAAATATATTGCATTAAGAATGTTCTTTTTTAAAAGAAAATAAATTACATCAAAGAACTAAGAGCACTCTGGCCTGTGGCACTGAGATGCTCACAACTGAGGCTGCCATGCTCTAACGGTAGGGTGCCTGGTACCACTTAGAAAAAGCAGGCCCTCTCCAGATGGGTGCTTGTTGGCCAGTGCTGCACAGACAAATCTCAGTCCAGGAAGCATCTACAAGTCTAAGGGATAGGTACAATGAACAGATAGAGTTCTGTTCTCTGGCACAGAGCAAGTACCCAAAAAATGTGTTTGGAATTAAAGATACCACAGAGGAGCTTTTTTACCATGACCAGGTATCAGCTTAAAAGGTATTATACATCTAAAGAAGTGGGAAGCTTCCTCTTAAAAAGCCAGTGACCAGAAGACGTCCAGTAATTGCTTATAAATGTCAAAGCTGAGGGTATGGTTCCTACAGAATTACAAAGCAATGAATATTTTTGCTTAAATGTTTATTCTAAATAATCAAGATGATGTATAAGCTAGGTATCTGGTAACTGGCCTTTTTCATAGTTTCCTTCAAAATGGAATAATCTTTTCTTATACTTTATATGAATATTCAGTGAATGGTATTAAGTTTATCCTACTAATGAAGATTTCTATTTTTCTGAACCTAACTGATCTTGTATTATCAGTTTACTATACCTATTAGAAACTTTCAGTTCAGAGGTTTTGATATCTACCTGTAAATGGTGTCACCTAGAGGCAGCTACCCTAGATATCAGTTTTAAGCCCATAGCATATGTGGTAAGGCTTCAAAATTGATTTATCCACATATTGTGCCATATATCCTGGGTCTTGAGACAGACGATGAGAATACAGAGGAGAAAAATATATGATCTCAACCCAGAAGCATCTCAAACTCTAGTAGTCAACCATTTGTAGTAACTCTAACATTACAGGATCCATGATTTGTGTGAAAAGAAAAGATTCAATACATTTTCTAAACATGGTATATTATCCTAAAACTGAATTGTGATCTGAATTTTTATGTGTGTGGAATCATATTTTCAGGAAATAAAGGAGCTTGTTATTTAATGATATCATTTTACAAATCCTTTGTAAAAGATGGATCATCGTGCCATCATTTGTTTTATGTAAATGTGGATTTCTACACACAGGGAGGCACTACCCATTCAAAGGAATATGTTCCAGATTGCTTTGAATCCCATAAGTATTTTGCCAATGATGGATGAAAAGGAAGTTCTATTTCTGAAACAAACTTTTGTCACCAAGTGTCCATATTTCTCTACAAAATATGCCCCTTGTCAATGCTTTTCACAATTCTTCTAGGTAAATAAAGAATAAGGTGATGCTTTCTTAGAAGCTAATAATTTTTAATTAATTCTCCAGCTACCTTCTAGATCTAAATGTCTTTAGACCAGAAGAATTGTTAAAATCTTTTCCTTCTGAAATGAGTCTTGGGCCTTAGCTCCAAAGGTCTACGATAGGCAGCAATGGTGAGCCAAAATAGCCAAGACTCTCAATGTGGCATTAGATTAGATGTGCTTACAGTTAAACACGCCTCTAAAATAAGTCAGAGGAGAATTTTTTTAACTCTCTAGATAAACATTCAAGAAACAGAAGCAGACTCTTACTTCAATATAGGCAAGGAGGATTTTTATTAAAGACTTTATCATTTGAGGTTCCTTAATACTTATCTGCAGTCCTTGCTCTTCTTGCACTTGCGGTGTTTTTGGCCAGTACACTTTTCCCATTAAAGAAATATCCTTTGAAGGAGAAAAAGAAAACAATTAAAATAATGTCAATTTTAAAAATCACTGAGACATATTATTCAATGCAGTAAAATGCTAGTCAATATAATGCAGTAAATGAGAAATATAGAACAAAAGATACAATAAAAATATTTTGCCTATTGTTCCAATTTTAAGGCTTTTTAAATTACTGGGCTCTATCATCAGATTTAATAAGACAATTAGGTAATATTCAATCAGATACCATAAAACACTGCTTTTAAATGGCTGCACAAGAAAGATAAAATCAAAAGTAAAACTTAATCTAACCAAGAGAGAGAAGGAATATAAATATACTTTAAAGGTTAATGGGGGGGACTTCCCTGGTGGTCCAGTGGTTAAGACTCCATGCTCCCAATGCAGGGGGCCCGGGTCCGATCCCTGGTCAGGGAACTACATCTCACATGCCACAACTAAGAGCATGCATGCCACAACTAAAGGAGCCCACATGCCACAACTAAAGATCCCACGTGCCAAAACGAAGATCCCGCACATTGCAAGAAACTGCATGCCGCAACTAGACCCAGTGCACCCAAATAAATAAATAAATAAATATTTTTAAGAAACGTTAATGGGTAGAACTGTTAGTGTCATTTTTATCATTACTAATGTTAATTCCTATGATATATCCTCAACTCAGTTCAAGTGGTAAAAAGATATTGCACTACAGTGTCTAACAATGAATAGGAATAAAGAGACCCAGCTTCTGCCCAAATTGTAAAGTCACAGACCAGACAGCAACAGGCAAGTTATCTTGCTTCCCTTTACCTCAGTTTTATCATCCTTAAAATGGATGCTCATGACTTTTTAAAGTCCCTTTCTCCTCTAGCCTTGTAGTAATGTCAGTAGCAAAATATGAGCATTCCTTGTACTTTAAAATACTGCTTTTCTAACTTTGCTTAATTAAAAAGATTCAACTGAGGTTACTAGCTTCCACTTCTGCTCACTTGTCAAAAATAACTATAAAACTAGACAAAATATAAGGACAACTCTTTTAGGGTTGGACAACAGGCAATGCAAGACTATAATGACTAAGAGAATGGAAACAAAAAGGGTTAAGAGCTAAATCACCCCAGATTTCTGCCTTACACAATTTCCAGACCACAACACAAGGAGAGAGAAATCACACAGAGCCCAGGTATCTCACTGAGTTAAAGAGACAGAAATTAGAGTAAGGAAAAGACAGAGGGTAGAATTTGTAGGGCACTTTATGGGGAGGAGGGAGCTGCATAGAGAAAGAGCTCCAGAAATCTGCATAGAATCCTTGAGTCTTTGGCTGAACACCAATCTGCTTGTACAATGGTGAAACCCATGAGGCCAGACAAAGAAAAACTGCCAGGGGAAAAAAAAGCAATTACAAAAGAGCTGAAGCCACAATTCCCAGAGCTCATACAATGCTAGGAGTCATTAGATCTCCCACCAGACATTCTTAATACATGGTATTGGGTTGGCCAAAAAGTTTGTTTGGGTTTTTCTGTAAGATCTTATGGAAAAAACCGAATGAACTTTGTGGCCAATCCAATACATTCATTACAAACCTCAGACGGATCATACATTAGTCCTAGAGTAATAGCTTCTCTGGACATTGACAACACTTTAAAATAATACTTAAAAAGATCAAGCTGATCTTCAAGTAGCTTAACTGCCTAGCAGAACAAACTTTGACCCTTTGTAAAGGAAGACAACAAAATCCAGTACTCTACAATGTAAAATTCACAATGTTCAGCACCTAATCAAAGTTACTAGTCATATGAAGAGGCATGAGTATGTAACACATAACCAGAAGAAAAAAACAGAAAAAGACCCAGAAATAGCAGAGACATTGGAATTAAGAGATAAGGATCTTGAAACTTCTAACATAAATATTATAAATTTCAAAGATGTAAACATAATGAGGAGCAAATGTAAGATAAAAAACAGAATCAAATGGAATGTCCAGATAAAATGTCCACTATCTGAAATAAAAATTTCACTGAGTGGCATAAATATCAGAGAAAATACTGCAGAAGAAAAGATCATTTAAAGACATAGCAAAAGAAACCATACAAAATAAATCACCTAGAGAAATAAAAATTGAAACAAAATTAACAAACAGTCAAACTGACATATATTCAATTAGAGTCACAGAAAGGAGGGTGTGAAGAGAGCAGAAAATATTTGTACAAAAAATAGCCAAGGGCTTCCCTGGTGGCGCAGTGGTTGAGGGTCCACCTGCCGATGCAGGGGACACGGGTTCATGCCCCAGTCCAGGAGGGTCCCACATGCTGCGGAGCAGCTGGGCCGGTGAGCCATGGCCGCTGAGCCTGCGCGTCCGGAGCCTGCATGTCCGGAGCCTGTGCTCTGCAACGGGAGAGGCCACAACATTGAGAGGCCTGCGTACCGCAAAAAAAAAAAAAAAAAAAAATAGCCAACATTTTTCTAAATTTGATAACAACTATAAACCCCTGGTGCAAAAAGCTCCATGAACCACAAGCAGAAGCACACAAAGAACACTGTGCTAGGCACATTATAATCAAAATGAAAACAAACAAACAAACCAGTAATACAGGAAAAAATCTTAGAAACATCCAGAGAAACAATAAGTACAAAGACATAAAGAATTACTGGCAACTAATTACCACAAATTAATACTGCAGGTTTCGTGTCAGAACAGTGCAAGACAGAAGACAATAAAGCAACATATTTAGAGTACCTGTACTGAAAGAAAACAACTGTCCATATAGAATACCATATCCAGCAAAAATATCTTTTAAAACTGAAGGTGAAATACTTTTGTAGCAAACACAAGGTGAAAAATTTATTGCCATCAAACTTGCCCTACAAAAAATGTTAAAAGAAATTCTTCAAGCAGAAGGAGTAAAACTTGAATGCACACAAAGAAAATAAATGATAAAATGATTTAAAAAGTGGGTAAATAAAAAAGACTTTTTCCCTTTTTGAAGTTTTTTAAAATATAACAGACTGTTTAAATTAAAAATGATATATTTTGAGATTTACAACTTATATAGATATGAAGTATACACAAATGAGATCACAATAACAGAAGAAGGGAAAAAGAAGTATACTGCTATACGTTTCTTATACTATATACGATTTACTGGGATAAGTTAAATATGCATATTGTAAACCCCATAGCACTCACTAAAACAATAAAACAAAAAGGTAAATAAGCTAACAGTATGAAATAGCATGAAATGCTAAAAATTAATCAAAAGAAGGCAAGTAAACAGGAAAAAGGGGGCAAAGAACAAATGTGACAAATAGAAAGCAAATAGCAAGATATAAATACAAACCCAACCATATCAATACTTGCATGTAAACAGTGCTAACCACTCCAATTAAAAGACAAAGATTGTCACACTGCAGAAAAAAAAAGATCCTACTATATGATTGCTATGGGAAACCTACTTTTAAGTATAAAGACACAAATAGGTTAAAAATAAAAGGATGAAGGAAAATATAACATGCAAACACTAGCATAAGAAAACTGGCATGGCTATATTAACATCAGACAAGGCAGACTTCAAAACATGAAGTATTAGAAGGAAAAATCGGGTCACTGCATAATAAAAAAAAAGTGTCAAGTGCCTCAGAAGACATATAGTATGCACTGATGACAAAGCTACAAAGGGCATAAAACAAAAACTAAAAGAACTGAAAACAGAAGCAGAAAAATTTGCTATTATAGTTAGATATTTCAAACAAAGACTATCTGGCTCCAGAGACTACACTTTTTACAAATATAATAACTAAACAGTTAATTTTATTTATTTATTTATTTTATTTTTTATTTTTTATTTTTTTATTTTTTGTGGTACGTGGTCCTCTCACTGTTGTGGCCTCTCCCATTGCGGAGCACAGTCTCCGGACGCGCAGGCCCAGCAGCCATGGCTCACGGGCCCAGCCGCTCCGTGGCATGCGGGATCCCCCCGGATCGGGGCACAAACCCGCGTCCCCTGCATCGGCAGGCGGACTCCCAACCACTGCGCCACCAGGGAAGCCCTAAACAGTTAATTTTAAATGTGAAATCCTACAAAAAATTCTTCACCACCTTTTAGCTTTATAAATACATCATTAAAGTATAAAAACATGACAACAATGAACACCAAATTCAGGATATTGTTCACATCTGAGGTGGAAGAGAATTACTGGAAAGAGATACAAAGGGGGCCTTTACTTTACTTGTAATTTCCTATTTATTTAAACAATCTGAAGTGAATATGGTAAAAAAAATAAATTTTGAAAAATCTGAGTGAAGAGTATGTGTTCTACAACTGAAATATATCATGATTAAAAAAAGATATTTCTCCACATATTAATGTAGGTAACATAAAAATGTCAAAAATGGATAAAAACATCTTAATAAAGAAACCTACAGCTTACATCACTTGTAAACATAAATGCAAAAATCCTCAATTAAAATATTTGCAAATCTAACTAATCAGCATATTTAGAAACAATGCATCTCGACAAAGGAAGTTTTTCCCCAAACTGGATGGATAATTCATTGCCAGTTTATGAGATTAACAGATTAACATGGAAATTCATATGATCCTTTCAATAACTGCTGACAAAAATCATCAATAAAATTCAACCTATTTCTGAGTGAAAAGTAACTAGAAATATATTAATTAGACCATATATTTGGTGGAAAAAAGAAAATCAATTGAAAAACGATCAGACCAGAGTAGAGGTAAAAGGCATGCCTAACAAATTCAACAAATGAAATTTCATACCAGCAATAACCAGTTAAGATCCCATTCTCAAAATAAAAGTTAGCTATTAATATAAGCAATGAAATGAATGAATCTCAAAACCACTGTGTTGAGCACAAAAGGCCAGGTTAAAAGGGCATCAAAATTGCCAAAAATAGCCTCTCCAAACTACCCAATAAAATAAGTATGAAGACAAAAATATATGAAAATTTAAAGTATTTGTCTAATAAGTCCAATGTCCTTCTTCAACGACAGTTTCTATTAATTTTTTTCTGTGTATGGGCCATATTTTCTTGTTTATCTCTGTGCCTCATAATTTATTGTTGAAAGACTTATAGTAACCTAAGGAGCACCTGTTCATCAAAGACTAATGAATCTCAGTAAGAACAATGAGTTTTTTACTGTTGTAACTTTCTATTCCCATACTCTTCTGTCCAGCTCAGCTGTAGCCTTGAAAAAGAAAGACAACAATAAAATAAATATTTTAGTGACTAGGCCATATAAATGTGTAGTTTGATTGTTCTGAGTCAGTCTCAGCCTATCAGTAGTGATGCTATCACCTAGAAATGCTTGTGAGCACTCAACTGGGCTCATACTATTTGTGGCAAGCCCCCACAGACATTTCTCTGACTGGAGGCACCATTATGATTGCAAGGTATACCTCAGCAAAACCATCTAGCAACTTTGAAAAGACAGGTTTATTATTTATGAGTCCTGAAAGATACACAGCATACCTGGGGCCACACAGTGAGATCACAGGCAGATAGAGAGAGGGGGTTGGGGGGAGAATGGACCTGGGGTTCTGACTTTATTAGTATAAAGGGTGGGGTGCCCAGGGTTTTACAGGTTCACTCGCTATTGATGAATTTAAAACATAAGGGTGGGAATCAAAGTGTTCAGTCAAGCAGTCAGTTATCTAGATCAACCAGAGATTTCCAAAAGGGGGAACTTCATGGGTGAGGTGGTCTGGCTCTAGTTGTGTAGCTGGCAATGTGTTTATTCAAGATGGATGTCTTTGAATTGGATGCCTCAGGAATCAAAAGTTTAATGTTAGGCAATTACATTAAAATCAAAAAAGCTAATTGTCAGGTACTTACACTGCACTGAAGTGCATACCAAGGGCTGTGCACATGCTCAGGAAAGACCTAGAAGCCCTAAGTTTTCACATCTGACTGACCTTGAGGCTCTAGGCAAGCTGGAAGTGAGGGCTAGTGCAGAGTTCTAAACTGCCTACCTGGGTACTGAAGGTGTGTTCCAACACACAAAAGAGCCCCTTAGCAAAAACTGAAAGACATTGGTTCCAGGCATTCAAGGAAATCTATATTCAGTTATCACCTGATCACGAAGCTTAGCAAGCAGGGACTTCAGTGGCTATACATGACTACAAATACAGACTTTACAAAATTAGTTCAAGAAAGCCACTAAATTTTTTTAAATGATAACAATAAAAATAAGAACTACAACAGCAAAACAGCAACAACAACAAACCCTGAGGGTGGGGGGGAGGACCTTATTTCCACAATTATCACATTATATTATTTTAAATGACCGATTTATAACAAAAAAATATGAGATATGCAAAGAACAAAGAAAGTATGGCTCAACACAAGAAACAAGACAATCAAAAGAACCATCCTTGGGGAAGTGCAGACATTGGACAAAGACTTTAAATCACCATGTCTAAACAACTGAAGGAAAGTATGACAATAATGTCTCATCAAACAGACAATATCAATAAAGAGATAAAAGTTATAAAAATGAACCAAATAGAAATTCTGAAAAGTTCATTAACTGAAATGAAAAATTCAATAGAGGTGCTCAGTAGAAATTTGAGCAGACTGAGAAGAAAAATTGGTGAAGATGAAGATAGGTCAGTTGAGGTTATTCAGTCTGAGGAACAAAAAGAAAAAGAAAAAGAAAAAGTAATGAAGAAAACTGAACAGAGCCCTAGAGATCTGTGGGACACCATCAAGCAAAATGGGAGTTCCAAAAGAAGAGGGGAAGGCAGAAAGGGTATTGGAAGAAATAATGGCAGACAATTTCCCTGGTGAAATCATCTACATATCAAAGAAGCTAAACACACCATAACTAAACTGTCAAACTATTCAAAAACAAAGAGAAAATCTTGAAAGCAGCAAGAGAAAAGCAACTCATCACCTATAAGGAATCCTCAGTAAGATCAACAACTGATTTCTCATCAGAAACCACGGTGGTTAAAAGGTAGTGGGATGACATATTTAGAGTGCTAAAAGAAAAAGAATGTCAACCAAGAATTCTAAATCCAGCAAAACTCTCCTTCAAAAATGAAGGAGGAATGAAGATATTCCCAAATAAACAAAACTAAGAGAGTCTGTCACTAATATAATTGCCCTACAAGAAACACTAAAGTGAGTCTTCAGGCTGAAATGAAAAGACACTAGACAATAACTCAAATACACATGAAAACTAAAGACCACCGGTAACAGTAAACAGGTAAATATATAAGACAATACAAATAAAATGTTTGTTTGTAACTTTTCTCTCCTATCTGATTTAAAAGAAAAATGAATAAAGCAATAATTATAAATATGTGTTGATGGACACATATTGCATTAAAAATGTAATTTACATGACAACAGCATCACAAAGAGTGGGGAACAGAGCTATACAGGAGCAAATTTTTTATATTATTGAAATTAAGTTGTATAAATCTGAACCAGATTATTATGTTTGGATTGTTAATTATAATTTCAAAGGTAAGAAAATAAGCTAAAAATATAAAGTAAAATAAATAGGGGATAAAAACGGTACAAAAAGAAACCTACAGCTTTTCATACTTTTCATTAGTTCAACATTTTAGAAAACCATACCATGGGTACTGAAGAAGATTACACTACAGTGAAATAGAGATTCCATAGGGAAAGCTTACTAGAACCAGGAAGTGAGACTCAGAGCTTGGCAAGTCAACCTACTCAATAGATAGGGCTCTGGAAAACAGTGCAGGGTAAAAGAAGCCCACAAACGCATTCAGTTCATAAACTTCTAGACTTTTTTTTTAAGGTCATATAATTTTAATGATTTTAAAAATTTTGTATTTTATATTAGAATAAACGTCTAGATTTAAAGAACATATTCATTTCATGAATAAAGAGAAAAAGGCAACTTAAGGCCTATGAAAAACCATTGCAGGATAAGGGAAAAGAGACAACACTCTGAAATACCAAAGGAATAAATTTTTTTTAATTGTGTGATGTGCTCAAAAGATGCAAGAAGATATGAATTCTGCCAAAAAATACAGAAATCCATGCAGAGTAAAGATAATGAGTTGAAAACTGCAAGATAAAAATGAAACAAACTGAATCAACTAAGAAGTTTCAAAGAACAATAAAATGCAATAATAGTATTAAAATATTTAAATACATCTTAAAAAGCAGATTTTAAAATATGTTAATGAAGAAAATCAAATCAGATGGTAGAGGACAAATTATAAGGTCTTCCAAAATATAGAGGAAAATGACCAAAGGGCGATGGGGGGGATGGAGGTGGAAGCAATGGGAAGATAGTAATAAAATCAGAGAAAATGAAGAGACAATGTGAGGATAATTGATGTTTTTTTAATATAAAAGTAAATTAAATAAAAGCAAAAGTGAGTAGCTGGATACAAAATGATTTAACTGATTTTTTTTAAAGGTGTAGGTAAGTTAAAAGGGTTTGCGTTGTCATGTTCCAGGGGAAAAAAATCAGTGAAAATAAAAGCACACCTAAACATATGCTATAAAATATTTAATTAGAAATGTAGCAGATGTGTAAGTTTGTGCACAGAAAAAGATATTCTGACAGATTCTGGAAGCAAATGCTGACCTGTCGGCAGAGTTCCCAATGGTCAATGTGGGCAGGAAATGCAGAGAGGGTTTCAGGCAGACAACAGTGGGAAGGTTGGATGATTAGGAAAACACTGGAATCTGTCTCAGACACTGGTCCCTGGTCCTTAGAAGCTTCTACAGACAGAAGCTAAAGGAACACTTTTCACAGGTGACTCCATGAAGCTAAGAGACACACAAAGAACTCCCTGACAATGAGCCTACACAAGAGAGAACAGGGACATCCTCTCCTTTTGGCTCAGAACTCTGCATGTCTCCTTTGCAGTGGGGATCACAGATATACTCAGCTCAGAAAACCCACCATACATGAAATAACCTTCTAGAAAAATTATTTGACGATGCAATTAAGTGCTCCAAAATAAAAAGTTAAAGTATAAAAATAGATGAGTAAAAGTGGTATACAATGAAACTTTAAACATAAATAATAGTCTAAATAAGTTTTAAATGGCTAACAAAAAGTGTAAATGTCAAGAATTACATTTTAAAATACAAGCAAACTACTAAAACCGACCTAAGAGAAAGCAGAAAATTTGATCAGACCTATAGCAAGAGATTGAATCAGTAATCAAAAACCTTCCAACAAATTAAAGTTCAGGACCAGATGGTTTCACTGGTGAATTTTACCAAACAATCTTTCTCAAACTTTTCAAAAAATAGAAGAAGAGGAAACACTTCCTGACTCATTCTGTGAGGCCAGCATAACTCTGATACCAAAGCCAGATAGAGACATTACAAGAAAAGAAAACTATAGACAATTTTTGTTATGAATATAGATGCAAAAATCCTCAACAAATTACTGGCAAACTGAACCAGCAGCAAATTTTAATGATTATGAGACATGACCAAGTGGGGTATACCCCAAGTGTGCAAGAATAGGTCAACATACAAAAAGCAATCAATGTAATACACCCCATTAATAGAATGAAGTGGAAAAAAAAAAACATGATCACCTCAATTGTTACAGAAAAAGGATTTGACAAAATCCAAAACGCTTTCGTGGTTAAAACAAACAAAAACAAAAAACACTCAAAAAACTGGGAATAGAATGGAACTTCCTCAACTTGACAAAGGATATTTATGAAAAACTGAGAGCTAACATTATACTCAATGGTAAAAGACTGAAAGTTTTCCCCCTAATACCAGGAAAAATGATGCCCAATTTCACCACTTCTATTCAACATAGTACTGGAAACTCTAGTTGAAGGAATTTGGCAAGAAAAAGAAATAAAAAGGATCCAAATTGCACAAGAAGAAGTAAAATTATCTTTATTCAAAGATGATATGATCTTATATATAGAAAATTGTAAATAATACCAAAAAACTATTAGAGCTAATAAATAAATTCACTAAAGTTGCAGGTACAATATAAAAATATTTTAAAGTATTAAATTTCTATACACTAACAATGAACAATCTAAAAATGAAATTAAGAAAACTTTCCATTTACAATAGCATCGATGAGAATAAAATACTTAGGAATAAATTTAAGCAAGTAGATACAAGACTTCTATAAAACATTGCTGAAAGAAATTAAAGAAGACCTAAATAAAAGAAAAGACATCACAGGTTCATGGATGGGAAGACAATATCGTTAAGATGGCAAGATTCCCCATAGCAATCTACAGATTCAATGCAATCCGTATCAAAATCCTAAAGGCCTTTTTTTTTCAGAAATAGAAAAGCTGATCCAAAAATTCAAATTGAATTGAAAAGGACCCTGAATTGGCAAAACAATCTTGAAAAAGAAAAATAAAGTTGGTGCACTCACACTTTCCTATTTCAAAACTTACTATCAAGCTACGGTAATTAAAAACTGTGGTGCTAGCATAAGGACAGACATCTAAATCAATGGAATAGAACCGAAAGTCCTGAAATAATCTCATCCAACAGTTAATATTTACAAGGGTCCCAAGATCATTCAAAGGGGTATAAATCATCTCTTCAAACAGTGCCAGGACAACTGGATATCAACATGGCCCCCCATCTCACATGTTATACAAAAATTAACTCAAAATAGATCAAACACCTAAGCGTAGAACTATAAAATTATTAGAAGAAAATGTAAGGGTAAATCTTCATGACCTTGGATTTAGTAATAGATTTTCAGAAATGACACCAAAAGCATAAGAAAAAAAAATTTGGACTTCATCAAAATTAAAAATTTTCGTGCATCAAAAAGTGAAAAGACAACCTATAGAATGGGAGAACAACCTATTTACAAATCATTTATCTGATAAGGGTATGTATCCAGAATATAAAAAGAACTCTTAGAACTCAACAAAAACAAAAAAATTCCCAATTAAAAAATGGGCAAACGATCCCAGCTTTGAAGTTAATAATACTCCTTGGCAATAACACTAGTAATTTTGAAGTTGGGGAAAAGCAAAAGGAGGGAATCAAAGGAGCTGTCCTGATTATTTAGCTTAAGAATTTCCCTCCCTCCCTCTTCCTACCTGTTGTAACTCTCCTGACCACCCCACTCTCTCTGACCTTAATCCTAATACTAATCATTCTTTAGTGTCAACTACTTCAGCATTTCTCACACAAGTATGCTTTTCCTCTCAGAATCACTTGTTCATCATTAATATTATAATATTACCATGCAACAGAAAACCGTCCAGTGTTCTTTCCTTTGGCACAATCTTGACACTAATATGCAATAAAAATATTCTGGGAGTTGAAGCACTAACTCTCTGCTTTAGAAAACCCTGTGATTTATTTAGTGAAAGAGAAGGAAATCACAGGAGAGAAAATAGCCAATAAATTTTCATTTTTATACAGTCAAAAAAAAATGTGCAAAGGACTTGAATAGACATTCCTCCAAAGAAGATATACAAATAGCCAACAAGCATATGAAAAGATATTCATTAGGGAAACACGAATCAAAATCACAATGAAATACAAGGACTTCCCTGGCAGGTCAGTGGTTAAGATTCTGCAGGGTGCGGGTTTGATGCCTGGATGGGGGACTAAGATCCTACATGCCACGCAGTTCAGCCAAAAAAAAAAAAAAAAAAAAAATCACAATGAAATAGCACTTCACACCAGATAGAATGCTATAACAGGAAGAAAAAACAGACAACAACAAAAGCTGGTGAGGATGTGGAGAAATTAGAACCCTAATACATTGCTGGTGGGAACATAAAGGGTGCAGCCACAATAAAAAAGTTTGGTGGTTACTCAAAAACTTAAACATAGAATTACCATATGATCCAGAATTTCCACTTTTAGAAAAATGCCCAAAAGAATTGAAAGCAGGTATTCAAACAGACATTTGTACATCAGTGTTCTTAGTAACACTATTCACAATTGCCAAAGGGTGGAAATAACCTGAATGCCTATCAACTGACAATGGAATATTATTCAGAAAAAAAAAAAGAAGTGAAGTACTAATACATGCTAAAACATAAATGAACCTCAAAATTATTATGTTGAGACACCAGACACAAAAGGTCATATATTGCATGATTCCATTTATATGAAACATCCAGAAGAGGTAAATCCCTTGAGACAGAAAAACCAACTTGTGTGCCAGGGGCTGGAGGCGGGCAGTAGATGGAGAGTGACTGCTTAATGCATGTGGGATATCCTTTGGGGATGATGAAATCGTTTTGGAACCAGATGGAGGTGACAGTTTCTCAACATCGTGAATGTACTAGATGCCACTGAATTGTGAACTTTAAGATGGTTAATTTTATGTTATGTGAATTTCACCTCAATGTGAAAAAAAAAAGTGATTGGGTTTGATGAGCACCTGAAAATATTCCCTGCTCCTTCAACACTTCCTTATATAGCAATAAACTTTATACTTGATAATTCTAAGACATTGTCCAATAACAAAAGAACTTATTTTGCTTGTCTGTATTATAGCAAATTTATAGAAATAACATTCACATTTGACATTTTTAAAAGACATGTAATGTAAAAAATAATGATTTATTGATAACAATTTAGTTAGTGTTAGATCGAAATTTTAACATAAATTTAGTAACATACATGAATGTGGAGGTAACAGTTAAGAGTTACTACCATGGTAGTCTCAAGCGAGAATCACATGGGAAGGCACTGTGATAAGATGATTGAGTACACATGCTTTGTAGTCAAACTGCTTCAATTCAAATCTTAACTCAGTCTCTTTAGGGCAGACTTGAACAAGTTACTTAACCTCTCTGGGCCTTGGTTTCGTAAAATGGAGATAATAATAGTACATATCTCTTATGTTTATTGTGAGGAATAAATAATACATGAAAACAAAAAATCTTATATGTAATAATAGCTATTACTGTTCACATTGAAATAAAAAACAAAATAAGGATGGCTATTGTCACCATCATCATTTGTTATTATACTGGAAATTCTAGACATGAAATAAATAAAACATAAGATTATAAGAATGATTTAACCAAATTACTGTGATTTAAAGAGGCTATGACTATATGCATAGAAACCCCAAAAGAATCTACTGCAAAAGTATTAGAAATAGTGTTATCTAGACATAAAATCAATTCACAAAAACCAAATTTAGAGAACAAGAAAAGGAACAAAAGTCACAAAAAGCAACAAAAAATATAAACTACCAAAACAGTGCCTTAACAAATGTGAGGAAAACTAAAAAACTACTGAGATATAAAAACTGCCTTGAATCAGAAATCTTGGATTTAGGACTAAGAATAAAAGCAAAGATAATTCTTTAAAGAAACACAATTAGTATTTTGCCTAACATGTATTAATTCTATTTTGTCTCGCCAACTGAGTCAGAAACTATAACGAGTAGCATTGTTCTGCATCTTTCACAGGGTCTGGCACAGTGTTGAACAAATGTTTTAAAATTTTAAAATGTATAAAGCCATGAGCAGTCCAGCTTCAAAATCCTAGATACATTTTTCATGTGTTTCTCAGGGCAGTTTCAACCTGTGGCATCTAACTTAGAATCCAAAATGTCAGAGCTGGAAGGAACTTGAAAGATTAGTAAAGTCTGAAGGAAGCCCAAATTTCACAGACATTGAAACCAGAGCTTTAAGCCCCAAAGCGTGCTGGGTAGTATTCAAAACAGAGTCCGTGGTCTTTCCCCTAAACTGCTTCAAGCAGATGGACCAGCAACAGAAGCAGCAGTGTTCCGCTGGCCTGTAAGGCAGGGCCAGTATTTTTTCAATCATCTTTTAAAAGTGATGGGGAGGGCTTCCCTGGTGGTGCAGTGGTTGAGAGTCCGCCTGCCGATGCAGGGGACGCGGGTTCCTGCCCCGGTCCGGGAAGATCCCACATGCCGCGGAGCGGCTGGGCCCGTGAGCCATGGCCGCTGGGCCTGCGCGTCCGCAGCCTGTGCTCCACAGCGGGAGAGGCCACAACAGTGAGAGGCCCGCGTACCGCAAAAAAAAAAAAAAAGTGATGGGGAGAGCAACTTCCCCCTACTCTTCCTCAAGCAATCCAGTTCTCCCCAAATGACGCTTGCTGCTAAGATAGAGGCCAAAGTGTATTTCTACCACATACTCTTTTATGGTTTCGTCAGCACTTATTCAAGGTGCACGGCCTTTAAATAACTCACTATGAAGTTCAAGTTTCAGAAAGAAGGAAAGAAAAGACATTTTTATGGCCCTAAGCAAATACTTGTCCACACAGGTTATTTTCTTGAGAAGCTGCCCTGATTTGCATTGACTGTCTCTTGCTTCCCGCAGGCAAAACCCTGCCGGCATTGGCCTGTAGAATCCTGCTTACAGGCACAAGAATGTGTCAGACCTGCTTTGCATTCATTCTTAACCACATTTGACTTTTTTTTTAATTAAACATTTTATATGATTGTTCTGGATGGCTGGCCCCTGTATTCAGTAAACTGTCAGTTCTAAAAAATATGATTTAAAAAAACTGAACCGGAATGGCAGCCATATAAATGTAAACATCAAAATTGCTACAGACACCATCTATAACTAAATATGTATGGTAGCTTTTCCACAAAGTCCTAACAGAATAATGTCCATTACTTAAACCTGTTCAAAAAAATATATTTCCACAATACAGTGTTTCAAGTGGATTTTCACTTCTTATATCACATTTCTGATAGGTGCTGTATACTATAAAATTATATAGTGCTTTTAGAAGAAAATTATTGAAGTATTCATAAAAGGCTTGTTTAATCCAGGTCATCTAAAACAGAGGCAATCAATAAAATATCTTCAGAATATGATAAAGCCTACAGTCAAGTAACACACTATCCTTTACTCCCTGACATTCTTACTAGGGAAGACAACACAAAATCTGGGCTTTTCCTTTCAGAAGCCTATAAATAAATTTTAGTTAATATGCCTGCTTCTAGCTTATAGTATCTGCTATATCAGATATGACATTCCTTTGAATTAAGCACCAACTATTTAGTGAGTTATAGCCAGCTATGTGACAGCTCTATGCTACAGAGCATCAAGGCTAGGAATCCCAGAGAAATATGAGGCAAGATGCTTTTCTTCAAGAAGTTTACAATCTAGAGACTTCCCTGGTGGCGCAGTGGTTAAGAATCCGCCTGCCAATGCAGGGGACATGGCTTCGAGCCCCGGTCCAGGAAGATCCCACATGCTGCAGAGCAACTAAGCCCGTGCGCCACAGTTGCTGAGCCTGCTCTTTAGAGCCCGCAAGCCACAACTACTGAGCCCACGAGCCACAACTACTGAGCCCACAAGCCATAACTACTGAGCCTGCGTGCCACAACTACTGAAGCCTGTGCACCTAGAGCCTGTGCTCTGCAACAAAGAGAAGCCACCACAATGAGAAGACCGTGCACCGCAACTGAAGAGTAGCCCCCGCTCCCCGCAACTAGAGAAAGCCTGTACCCAGCAGTGAAGACACAACCCAGCCAAAAATTAATTAATTAATTAATTTTTTTTAAGTTTACAATCTAGTTAGAGAGCTGAAAATAACAGACTAGAAACAATGTTTTTTAAAATGCAAAGCAATGTATTCAATCAAGAATAATTATTATGCACAGGCTCCAAGTTCAATAGGGATTCAGTTTATATAGAGAGATGAGGATAAGTGTATAAATACAAGAAAATGCACCAGTTCCAATTATGCCATTGGGAAATAAAATTGGGGAAGAGCTGGGTTCTTGGGTTGGAAGGGCAGAGGAAGAGGGAAGGGAGAATGGCGGTTCTCATTTCATGTCTTAATATAAGACCACCTGAAAATATGTGCTTGTGTCAATTCGTTTTGAAAGTTCCTATATCCCTCTTTTATTTACTTAGTCAGCAGGAATCTATAAAACCGGAACTTTCAAGACACAAACTGAAGAAGGATGAAAACATATTTGTTATGGTTCCTTTCAGTTTTCACAGGTCTAAATCAAATAATAAGTTCAATTAATTTTCTTAAATGTTTTCTATTGTAAAATCATTCAAAAATTTTAACTAAAATAAAACTCAACAAGTTACTACACAGCTAACCTATCTCTAATATTCAGCAAAAATATTCGTAGTACCATTTGCAGATCTTATTACAAAAAGACTCTGATAGCCAGTGTCCCAGATGGTCCCCAATGATTTCCATCTGGTGGTAATCATGCCCTTCAGTAGTCCCCTACTCAATGAATACGGCAGACCTGTGTCATTAGTAAACTAGAGGGGAAATGACAGTGTGTAGCTTTATCATATAAGATACTGCAGCTCCAACTTTGCTCTCTCTTAGAACACTAGCTCTAGGGGAAGCCAGCTGCCATGTCATGAGGACACTCAAGCAATCCTATGGAGAGGTCCACATGATAAGGAATTGAGATCTCCCGGCAACAGCCAGCACCAAACAGCTAGTCTTGTGACTGAGGTATCCTGAAAGTGGATCCTCCAGACCCAATCAAGTCTTCAAATAGTGGCAGCCCCCAACAAGATCTTGACCACAATCCCATGACCTTGAGCCAGAATCATCCAGCTAAACTGCACCTGAAGTTCTGACCCACAGAAACTATGTGAAAAAATACATATTCATTGTTTTAAGCTGCTAAGCTTTGAGGTCATTTGTTACAAAGAAATAAACAACTTAAAAAGGCACTAAAGGTAAAACTCTAGCTCTTCAGATATTTCATGGCATTTCCTAGAGAACCTAAGATCTCAAGATCTCAAAACAATTACAATTCTTTATTTTGGTAATTATGTGTTTTCTTCCTTATTACCTATAATTACATAATTTTTCTTAGCCCTTTTAAAAGGTATATATATTGTTTAAGAAAGTCCATTAAAAAGTTAAGTATTTTGTGCTAGATCTTTAAGCAATACAAAAAGTATGTGCATTAGCAATAAATACTGGGTGATATTTAACACGCCTTTCTTTGTCCCACATAATTATCCTGTACATCACGAAACATTATCATCTAACACTTCATTACATATGTCAGCAACTTTAAAAGACACATGCTATGCACCATTACTATAGTATTTGTGAAAACCACAGAATTAGAGAGAATTAAAGAGCTTACACACCAACACCAACAACACCAAGAACATGGTTCTTTGTCCTATTACTAGGTAAAGTCAATGAAGGAAATTCTGTAACTCCCCTGAGAAACACAAATCTATAAATAATATCCAACCTAAGTTTATATTTTAGGCAATGTATACACCTTCCTTAGTTAAGATGAAGAATGACTAATATCATCCATAAAGGAGAATTAATAATCAGATTTCATTTATCTCTTCTCCATAATAAACTCCAGCTCCTGCAAACTTTTCTCATATGGATCTGGGAGTGGAAATGGTAAGTTTTCAGAAGAATCCATAAGAATATTCTTGAAGCCTCCTCATCTCACACATGATTTAATAACATAAACATTTCAATAATAAAATTCAGGTCTCCAAGAGTAAGCTTATTTTTATTTACAACATTAGATAAATATGTATTTATAGTGACTACTAAGTACAAGGAATTATGTGGGGTGATGTGAGGGATAAAAAGACAAAAGATAAATAATGTTGCCTCCAGGTCATTTACAGTCTTACAAGACAGATTTGGCATTCATTTGATCCATCCTACTAAAAACAGAAAGACAAGTAAGACTCGATTCTGATCACCTGGGTATTCACAGGCTAGACAAACACATATATTGGTGTGTATGTAAATAACAGTAATACGCGTCATAAGAGAGGCAGAAAGTAAATTTGTACCACGGAGTTAGGGCAAGGAGGGGGCAAATTAAATGATTTTAGAATAGAAGGCAGCATTTCCCTAAAATGGGCTATGAGAGAAAGGTAGGAACTAAATGTGTCTGGGGAATACAAAGGGCATTTCATGTGGAGAAGGACTCTTTGGGCAGATTTTTAGGTCCTTTCTCTTCCTTGGGGGCAGGCACACACATGTCACTTACTGAAGATAAGCAGGGTGAGGATGGAAAAGATCTTCATATTGGCTCTCTCACTTCCCCCACATCTATTTCCAAGGGATGGTAATGAGTCTTTTGGCTATGTGTGCTCACCTGATTCTCCAAAATGGCTTTTCTGACAAGCAGGTTCCAATTCAAAAGGGAAATCACTCTATTCATCTGGTTTATATGAAGTTGTAAGAACTTGTACAGATTATCTATGTCCTTCTTTTCCCTCCTCCTACTTTGCAAATTTCTGAAGCAAGAAAGTTCATCTCTGGGGGGAAGCAAGGAGCTTACTCAAGTCATCAAGTGATTCAATCAACATTCTCAGTCAGGAGCATCAGAAACAGACTCTTGTCATACAGGAGACATTGAAAGACTGGCAAGACTCACAGAATCAATGCGAGAAGGACCAAAGGAGTCACAAAATCAAGAAGAGAGAAGCATCATAATAGTGTTTCAGCAAGAATAGACTTGCCAGGCTTCCTCATGACACAATGGCTCTGAATGAAACCTTACCAATTGTGCCATTACTTGGCACAAGTAATGATGTGCCAATTCCAAGCCTAGGGTTCAAGGGGTCTTGCATGTTGCTCCCTTGAGCTTCTGCTGTCAGCATGAGAAAGTCATGCTTGGTCAAACCAATGGCTCCAGGGTGAAAACATGCATGGATGTGCCTGCTCTAGATGTTGGTCCCAGAGGGGAGACACAGGGCAGAATTGCCCCAGCTAAAGTCTCCAGCTGACCCACTGATACATGAAAAAGCCAAATGACTCACAGACACATGTGCAAGTCCAGCCTAGATCAACTGACTTGAGCCAATTCACAGATGTGAGAGCTATAATAATACTGTCTTAAGCCACTAGCTTTGGGGAGCTGTTTGTTACACAGCATTAGCTGACTGATACATCTGGTGATTGACATCAGATTGCAAGAGAAAAGTATGAGGCTAGTAAGGTTTAATCATGAAGGATGCTCTCTGCTATCTACGCTTTGGAGTTGGACTCTATTCTGTGGTCAGCAGGTATCCAGCCAAATTTTTAGTCAGAAATAACAATAACAAGTTTCTGGTAAATAAACTTAGTGGGGGGTAAGAACTAGCAGTTGGTACTGAAGATCTTGAAAGGATCCATGTGAAAGCTGATGAGGGTCTAACTTAAGACACAGTCAGTGGAAATAAAGAGAAGGTGTAAAAGAATATTCTCTTTAAATTCTCATTCTTCATTCCTTAAGGATATCCTTATAGATCAAAAGAAAAGATTAATAAAAAATAACCTTCAAGTTTTTGAAATATAGGGAGGCTCTCTTGAGTCTAAATGGAATTCAGATATGTTTGGACAGTCTGGCAAAGCCTGATGGGACAGACTTCCCAAAATCTCATCTGCAGGAATATGGAGTCACTTGTGGAAAAAAACCCAAAGAATAAAAAACCTAGCCATGATGAGCAGAACCCCACAAGAAAGCCTTGATCTGAGAGAGGTGACAATTCTGTCTCTCAAATTTGTCTCCTCGTCCAGCCCATCAGGACTCATGTCTGATTCATAGTAGGTATGTGTTTGGGGGGATGAGTGCTATAAATAAACAATGAAAGAGTTAATTAACTTAACACATCTCGCTAAGGGATGAAGAAGAGTCTTCTCCAACCCAATCCCCCTGCCCTAACCAGGGATAACTTGTTTAAAAGCAGGATCTTGGGCTTCCCTGGTGGCGCAGTGGTTGCGCGTCCGCCTGCCGATGCAGGGGAGCTGGGTTCGCGCCCCGGTATGGGAGGATCCCACATGCCGCGGAGCGGCTGGGCCCGTGAGCCATGGCCGGCAGGATCTTTTTTGTCAAACAAATTCATGCTTGAAGGTCCAGCATGTAAAGTAGATCAAAAGGGAATCCTGGGACTTCCCTGGTGGTCCAGTGGTAAAGAATCCGCCTTCCAATGCAGGGGACGTGGGTTCGATCCCTGGTCAGGGGACTAAGATCCCACAAGCTGCGGGCAACTAAGCCGGCGCACCACATCTACTGACTTTGCGTGCCTCAACTGGAGAGCCTGCATGCCGCAAACTACGGAGCCCACACACCCTGGAGCCGGCGCACCACAACTAGAGAAGAGAAAACCCGCACGCCACAACTAGAGAGAAGCCCGCGAGCTGCAACAAAAGTCCCGCATGCCTCAACGAAGATCCCGCGTGCCGCAACTAAGACCCAACGCAGCCAAAAATAAATAAAATAACTAAATAATAAATAAATCTTTAAAAAAAATCTATCTATCTAAAAGGGAATCCTGCACTTAGGTGAGGGCTGATGGAGAGTGCTGGGAGGGCCAGTGCCCTGTCCACTCATTCCTCCGGCCCACCTCCACAGGATCCCAGGACTCCCTGGGACACCGGAAATCACTGTTCTTACTAAGTTACAACATAATATAGATGGGCCAATTGAAAAACAAATTTACACTTAGAACTCATTTTGTTTGTAAATTGCTTTATAATTACATATTCATTTGGCTCCAACACATTTAACTATATATGCTGGAGTAGGGTAAGAAAAAGAAGTAAGCTATTTAAATCAAGTCTCTTGCACGTGCGTGAGATGACAAGCTTGACTCGGCTGCTGCCTTAGTTCCTTGTGCAGCCTCAGAGTACAAACATCACACCTAAGGAGTATGATTCCGGTTTTAAGGACACGTACAGCCCCAAAACATAACCAGCCAGGTCATCTTAGGCTCAGCCTTGGAGACTGTGTGGCTGTCTCATATGGCCCCTTTTCCTTCAAGATATTCAAGGGTAGTTAGGACTGTTCATCGTTTTCAACTTAAGTGTTGATTTGGGAACCTGACCCCCTCATAAGATAAAACTCCACATTAACTTTCATCATGGCAATTCTGTGATTTTTTTCAAACAGTCAACAGTGGTACAAATGACACTGTTTTCTCAAAATTTTATCTATGTTAATACCATGAACATCACGTCTGAAGCAACTGGCATAACTAATAAAGTAAAAAAGTTTCAATTTGATAAAGTAAGAGAACTGATGATTTAGACTAACACTTGAAATCAACATGTAAATCTTGGTAATTAATCATTGTATAATTTATATTTTAAAAGAAAAAATCATATACTTCAACGATTACAGTTTTGTGAGACAAAGATCTAAATTTTAGAGTGGAAGCATAGATATATTCTCAAAAATGTCATGAGTTTCCATAATCATTTCACTTCACATCCATTTCTAAAGTGAAGGTGAAAGACTTTTTCAGATATTTTACTTATCCAGGGCTTTTCTAAAAACAGAAAGCCAAGATTAGCCAAGCCAAGAATAACCCCAACTTCAAGTCCCACCAGCTCAAATGCACTTTTAAATAACAACAGCCAAGGGACTTCCCTGGTGGTCCAGTGGTAAAGCATCCGCCTTACAATGCAGGGGACGCGGGTTCGATTCCTGGCCAGGAAACTAAGATCCCGCATGCTGCGGGGCAACTAAGCCTGTGAGCCACAACTATTGAGCTCGTGTGCCTCAATGAGAGAGGCTGCATGCCTCAATGATGACCCAATGCAGTCAAAAAAAAAGAAAGAAAATAAATTAATTTTTTAAAAAACAGGGGCTTCCCTGGTGGCGCAGTGGTTGAGAATCTGCCTGCTAATGCAGGGGACACGGGTTCAAGCCCTGGTCTGGGAGGATCCCACATGCCACAGAGCAGCTAGGCCCATGAGCCACAACTACTGAGCCTGCACATCTGGAGCCTGTGCTCCGCAACAAGAGAGGCCGCGATAGTGAGAGGCCCGTGCATTGCGATGAAGAGTGACCCCCGCTTGCCACAACTAGAGAAAGCCCTCGTACAGAAACGAAGACCCAGCACAACAAAAATAAATTAATTAATTAATAAACTCCTACCCCCAACATCAAAAAAAAAAAACAATGGCCAAGGTCCTTGCGGTCTCTCTTTTGTTCAAAAGAGGAAAACTTGATCACATAAAATGACAGTCTTTCATAATACAATGTAAGTCAAGATTTGGCAAAGGTTGGCCCACCTACCAAATCTGGCCAGCCACCTGTTTTTGTTTGGTCCATAAGCTAAGAATGTTTTTTACATTTTTAAGTAGCTTTTAAAAATCAAAAGAAAAATATTTCATGATGTGAAAATTATGTGAAATTCAAATTTCAATGGCCATTAATAACATTTTTAATTTCATCAATAAATATTTTTGGAAATTTGTATTCTCTCATTATATAAGTACCTACATACTATTCCTGATTTTACCTCTTGGCGCACAAAGCTTAAACTATTTACTATCTAGTACTTTACAGAGAAGTTTGGTGACGCCTGATGTAAATGACTGATAAGTAACAAGAAATCACCGCTCTGTAGGAAAAATGTATCTCTAAAGAGGACCAAAGGAATGAATTTTTCACTCTGAAATTTCAGGCAAAACAAATACTTTTAAGAGCTGGTACATATCAACAAAAGAAATCGAACTATCTCCTTATGTAGAGTTACATGGGTTAAACTGATTTTATCACCTCACAACATACCATATTGTCTGAAAAACAAGAGAAATTGGGATCTCCTCTC
Source organism: Physeter macrocephalus (assembly GCF_002837175.3). Taxonomy (NCBI): domain Eukaryota; kingdom Metazoa; phylum Chordata; class Mammalia; order Artiodactyla; family Physeteridae; genus Physeter; species Physeter macrocephalus. The sequence goes on along the minus strand of NC_041224.1, from coordinate 120,767,311 downwards.
AGAATTAACTTTACTGGGAGTTTAAGTCAAAGAATTAAGCAACCACTCTACTTTTCCCTTCTGCTTTAAACTTGACAAGATTTTTATTAATCAAAATAATATTTTATAAAATTGATATCTGTGAAAAAAATCTACTTAATGACAAGCAATGTATTAAAGAATTTTCAATTCATGAAGCATACCAATACAGGTATGCCTTGTTTTATTGCACTTTGCTTTATTGCACTTTGCTTTATTGCACTTTGTAGATAATGCATTTTTTACAAATTGAAGGTTTGTGGCAACCCTGAATCAAGCAAGTCTATCGGTGCCATTTTTCCAACAGCATTTGCTCACCTGGTGTCTCTGTGTCATATTTTGGTAATTCTTGCAATATTTCCAACTATTTTCATTATTATATTTCTTACAGTGATCTGTGATCAGTGATCTTTGATATTACTATTGCAAAAAAGATTACAACTCGCTGAAGGCTCAGATGATGGTTAGCATTTTTTAGCAATAAAATATTTTTTAATTAAGGTGTGTACATTTTTTAGACATAATGCTACTGCACACTTAATAGACTACATTATAGTGTAAACATAACTTTTATACTCAGTGGGAAACTCAAAAATTTGTGTGACTCACTTTATTGCGATGGTCTGGAACGAACCCACAATATCTCCAAGGTATGACTGTAAACATTTTATTTTTCTTTATAGATTGTTCAAATCATTCATACTGGTATAGTTTCCCAAATACACTGGGTCATTTCCTGGTTCAGTGCCCTTGCTTATGTTTCTCCCTCTGTCAGGAATTTTCTTTCTGAATACCCTCTTGCAGTGGTTCTTTCCATGTAGTATATGTAGATAAATAAGACATTTGGGAGGTTTGGGGGAGGAGGAGGTTTTCTTTTTTTTTACTGGAAAGCTTCCAAACCTTCCAAAACTTTTGAAAACAATTTTTTATTGAAATACCTCTCCTCCTTGAATGTTCACTCAGAATTCATTGTTCCCACAATGCATTACTTATACTTCTATTTTGCATTTATGCCATTCTATCTGATTAGAATGTGATTTTAGAATCTTCCACCTCTACGTCTTTACAGATTTCAAGAAGCTGGTTGTTTTCTGGTGTTCCTCATCTCCAGAGTGGCATCCCCAAAGTGCAAATGCAGAAAGGAGGAGCTATCTTTGACATCTCTCCTCTCCCTCACCTCCCAGTTCATCACCAAATCCTTAAACTGCTGCATAAATATTTCTGGATCCCCGACCATAGCGTCTTAACTGTTACAACCCACAACCAATCTAACCACCTCCTACCACAGCCATTCATTCCCCACACTATAGTCAGGATAATCCTCTTAAATCAAACTCTCATCCATATCACTGACATCCCTGACTATTTCATCTACCCATATCACAAGGGATCCTAGCATCATGTGGCTTGCAAAATTGTGCTGGAGTTTGAAGCCTGTCTCTTCCACTAGATCATAAGGGTATGATCTGTTTACAGTGGCTGCTCAAAGACGTTTCATGATTGGATTAATGCTCGGCAACACCTCATTCTTTGCATTCTCGAGGTTGCCAACTACTTTAAAGGAGTCCATTTTGTAAGTTCCATACTTAATTCTATAATTTTTGGAATATCTTTTGGAACTGCCTTCAAAGACAGTTTGCCATCCACAAAAGAAAAATTGTCTTTGTTTTCATTGCTACACCTGGATTTTTTTTGTGTGTGTGTTACGCGGGCCTCTCACTGCTGTGGCCTCTCCCATTGCGGAGCACAGGCTCCGGACATGCAGGCCCAGTGGCCATGGCTCATGGGCCCAGCCGCTCCACGGCATGTGGGATCCTACCGGACTGGGGCACGAACCCGCGTCCCCTGCATCGGCAGGCAGACTCTCAACCACTGCGCCACCAGGGAAGCCCTACACTTGGATTTTTGATCCAGAAAGGTTTGACTCCAAAGTGTTCACCCATTTTATTTGAAACATATTGCTTTAAATGACATCTGCTTGTTTCCAAAATATCTAAACCACCTTCAAAAGCTAGATACTTGACAAGAGATAGGCAAAAGAATGTGCCATGAACTATGAAAGCTAAGAATTACTGAGCGCTTAGAGTGCTCCAGGCATTACTGAACACTTGACAAACATTATTCAACAAACCCAGGTGATAATGACAATTATCATTCCAACAGTTTTCATATTAAAAGAAAACAACAATAAACTGAAATTAAGAGCAGTGGTTAAGACTTTGTAGGAAAGTACCTTATGAATACCTGCAAATGAAATATTGGGTAATGGTAGGTATTGGGTAGTGGTAGTATCAGATTAATATTTATCTTTGCATTTCCTGGGACTCTACAGCCTTATTTCATTATCGTTTATTGATCCCTGTTCAAAGTATTTTGGGTCCCTGCATGATACTGAGTCATGCTGAATAAGCCTGGGAGGAGCTGTTAGAAAAATAAAAATCTAGAACAGGGATATGATATGCCTACATTATAGATACAGCAAAAAGTTGAAAGAAAAGGAAGGTTACTTCAAATTGACACAAAGGTAGTTCTGGAAGAAAAAAGTAATCCTGGTTGGCTGTTCATACTCTATAAATTCAAGATATCATAACTCATATTAATAGTGTGGTAGCAAAGTAGCAATATAGAAATTAAAACACAAGGTTTTATTTTTAAACTGCTGGAAATAGCTTAAGATGCAGAAATTACATGGAAAACAGAAGAATTAATGTGAGAAACTATCCATTTTATACGTAAGAGTATTTTTTCTTTTTTAGTCTTTGCTCTTCTGGGTACCATTCAGTTTCTCAATTTAGATAAACATATTGGTCATTTTAGGTTTTATCATAAATATTCATCTTTACAGTATCAAAATTCAAGGGTGGTATTTGGCCATGATTCTTATTTTTCCAGTCTTTATGTCAAAACCTCTAGGCCTGCTACACTAGACATGAAAGTGGTTTAAACAGCTAGGGTGTGAGGTGGGGGTGGGGGTGAAAGGTGTCAATGGCACATCCTAAGAGCAGCCAAAACAACTCACTCACAGAGTTTCCAAACCCATCCACAGGGTTTGGAAAAGAAAAGAAAAGACAAAAACCAAAAGAAAAGACAAAAACCACATGATTATTTCAATAGATGCAGAAAAAGCATTTGGTAAAATTCAACATCCATTCATGAAAAAAACTCTTAGCAAAGTGGGTATAGAGGGAACATATCAACATAATAAAAGCCATTTATGACAAACCCACAGCCAACATAATAGTCAACGGTGAAAAGCTGAAAGCCTTCCCACTAAAATCTGGAAAAAGACAAAGATGCCCACTCTCACCTCTTCTATTCAACATAGTATTGAAAGTCCTAGCCACAGCAATCAGACAAGAAAAAGAAATAAAAGTTATCCAAACTGGAAGCGACAAGGTCATTATACACAGATGACACGATACTATAGAGAAAGAGAATCCTAAAGACTCCACACAAAAACTACTAGAATTGATAAATGAATTCATCAAGGTAGCAGGATACAAGATTAATATACAGAAATTAGTTGCATTTCTTTATATTAACAATGAAATATCAGGGTGTGGCCAGACAGGCAGGGCCCCCTCACCCATCAGGCAATTCACATTCATGGGGAACATGGTGCTAAACCATTTGTAACTGACCTGCTTCTGGGTCAGGGTTTCATAAGTAGCAGAGCAACTCCCTTGTGGTGATTAAAACAACAACAACAATGAAAAATCATAAAGGGAAAGTTTAAAAAAATCCCTTTTAAAATTGCATCAAAACCCATAAAAATTACATCAAAAATGATAAAATATTTTTAGGAATAAACCTGACCAAGGAGGTGAAAATTTATATACTGAGAACTACAAAACATTGATAAAAGAAATTAAAGATGATTCATAGAAATGGAAAGATATCTCATGCTCTTGGATTGGAAGAGTTAATATTGTTAAATTGGCCAAACTACATAAAGCAAACTATAATTTTAATGCAATCCCTCTCAAATTACCCATGACATTTTTCACAGAACTAGAACAAATAATCCTAAATTTTATATAAAACCATAGAAGACCCAGAAAGGAAACTGAAGATGATTCAAAGAAATGGAAAGATATCCTATGCTCTTGGATTGGAAGAATTAATATTGTTAAAAGCAATCTACAGATTTAATGCAATCCCTATCAAATTACCTGTGACATTTTTCACAGAACTAGAACAAACAATCCTAAAATTTATATGGAACCATAAAAGACCCAGAATTGCCAAAGCAATCCTGAGGATAAAGAACAAAGCAGGATGCAGAACCCTCCCAGACTTCAGACACAACATAATAAAAGCCATTTATGACAAACCCACAGCCAACATAATAGTCAACGGTGAAAAGCTGAAAGCCTTCCCACTAAAATCTGGAAAAAGACAAAGATGCCCACTCTCACCTCTTCTATTCAACATAGTATTGAAAGTCCTAGCCACAGCAATCAGACAAGAAAAAGAAATAAAAGTTATCCAAACTGGAAGCGACAAGGTCATTATACACAGATGACACGATACTATAGAGAAAGAGAATCCTAAAGACTCCACACAAAAACTACTAGAACTGATAAATGAATTCAGCAAGGTAGCAGGATACAATATTAATACACAGAAATTTGATGCATTTCTTTCACTAACAATGAAATATCAGAAAGAGAATGTAAAAAAAAATCCCATTTAAAATTGTGTAAAAAAATACCTAGGAATAAGCCTAACCAAGGAGGTGAAAGACGTACATGTTGAGAACTATAAAACATTGATAAAGGAAACTGAAGATGGTTCAAAGAAATGGAAAGATATCCTATGCTCTTGGATTGGAAGAATTAATATTGTTAAAAGCAATCTACAGATTTAATGCAATCCCTATCAAATTACCTGTGACATTTTTCACAGAACTAGAACAAACAATCCTAAAATTTATATGGAACCATAAAAGACCCAGAATTGCCAAAGCAATCCTGAGGATAAAGAACAAAGCAGGATGCAGAACCCTCCCAGACTTCAGACAATACTATAAAGCTACAGCAATCAAAACAGCATGGTAGGGGACTTCCTTGGTGGCGCAGTGATTAAGAATCTGCCTGCCAATGCATGGGACATGGGTTCAATCCCTGGTCCAGGGGGATCCCACAAGCCATGGAGCAACTGAGCCCATGTGCTACAACTACTGAGCGTGCACTCTAGAGCCCACATGCCTCAACTACTGAACCCCGTGCGCCTAGAGCCCGTGCTCCACAACAAGAGAAGCCATATCCAAACTGGAAGCGACAAGGTCATTATACACAGATGACACGATACTATAGAGAAAGAGAATCCTAAAGACTCCACACAAAAACTACTAGAACTGATAAATGAATTCAGCAAGGTAGCAGGATACAAGATTAACAGACAGATATCTGTTGCGTTTCTAATAGAAAGGGAAAGTTTAAAAAATCCCTTTTAAAATAGCATCAAAAAATAAAATATTTAGGAATAAATTTGGTGAAAGATTTATATGCTGAGGACTATTAAACATTGATAAAGGAAACTGAAGATGATTCAAAGAAATGGAAAGATATCCTATGCTCTTGGATTGGAAGAATTAATATTGTTAAAAGCAATCTACAGATTTAATGCAATCCCTATCAAATTACCTGTGACATTTTTCACAGAACTAGAACAAACAATCCTAAAATTTATATGGAACCATAAAAGACCCAGAATTGCCAAAGCAATCCTGAGGATAAAGAACAAAGCAGGATGCAGAACCCTCCCAGACTTCAGACAATACTATAAAGCTACAGCAATCAAAACAGCATGGTAGGGGACTTCCTTGGTGGCGCAGTGATTAAGAATCTGCCTGCCAATGCATGGGACATGGGTTCAATCCCTGGTCCAGGGGGATCCCACAAGCCATGGAGCAACTGAGCCCATGTGCTACAACTACTGAGCGTGCACTCTAGAGCCCACATGCCTCAACTACTGAACCCCGTGCGCCTAGAGCCCGTGCTCCACAACAAGAGAAGCCACAACAGTGAGAAGCACGTGCATCGCAACAAAGAGTAGCCTCCACTTGCTGCAACTAGAGAAAGCCCGTGCGTGGCAATGAAGACCCAATGCAGCCAGAAATAATCAATAAGTAAAGTAAATAAATCTATATATATAAAAAAACAACAACGGCATGGTATTGGCACAAAAACAGACATGGGGATCAGTGGAACAGAATAGAGAGCCCAGAAATAAATCCACACATCTATAGTCAATTAATCTTTGACAAAGGAGGCAAGAATACACAATGGAGAAAAGACAGGCTCTTCAGCAAGTGGTGCTGGGAAACTTGGACAGCCACATGTAAATCAATGAAGTTAGACCACACCCCCACACCATATACAAAAATTAACTTAAAACCGCTTAAAGACTCAAATATAAGACCTGACACCATAAAACTCCTAAAAGAGAACATAGGCAAAACATTTCCTGACATAAATCCTAGCAACGTTTTCTTAAGTCAGTCTCCCAAGGCAATAGAAATAAAAGCAAAAATAAACAAATGGGACCTAATCAAACTTACAAGCTTTTGCACAGGTAAGGAAACCATAAACAAAATGGAAAAATAACCCACATAATGGGAGACAATATTTACAAACAATGCTACCAACAGAGGATTAATTTCCAAAGCATACAAACAGCTCATACAACTCAATAACAAAAAAACAAACAACTCAATCAATAAATGGGCAAAAAACATAAATAGACATTTCTCCAAAGAAGACATACAGGTGGCCAACAGGTACATGAAAAGATGCTCAACATAGCTAGTTGAGAAATGCAAATCAAAACCACAATGAGGGGTTTCCCTGGTGGCACAGTGGTTGGGAGTCCACCTGCCAATGCAGGGGACGCGGGTTCGTGCCCTGGTCCAGGGGGGTCCCACATGCCGCAGAGCAGCTGGGCCCGTAAGCCGTGGCCGCTGGGCCTGCGCGTCCGGAGCCTATGCTCCGCGGCGCGAGAGGCCACAGCAGTGAGAGGCCCGCATACTGCAAAAAAACAAACAAAAAAAACCACAATGAGGTATGACCTCATGCCAGTCAGGATGGCCATCATTAAAAAGTCAAATAATAATAAATGCTGGAGAGAGTGTGGAGAAAAGGAAACCCTCCTACACTGTTGGTGGGAATGTAAATTGGTGCAGTTTAGAAAACAGTATGGAGCTTCCTCAGAAAACTAAAAATAGAATTACCATGTGATATAGCAATCCCACTTCTGGGCATATATCCAGATAAAATTATAATTCAAAAAAGATACATGCACCCTTATGTTCACAGCAGCACTATTCACAATAGCCAAGACATGGAAACAACCTAAATGTCCATCAACAGATACAATGGAATATTACTCAGCCAGAAAAAAGAACGAAATAATGCCAATTGCAGCAACATGGATTCAACCAGAGATTATCATACTAAATGAAGTAAGTCAGAAAAAGACAAATACCATATGATATCACTTATATGTGGAATCTAAAATATGACACAAATGAACCTATTACTCAGCCATAAAAAAGAATGAAATAATGCCATCTGCAGCAACGTGGATGGACCTAGAGATTATCATACTAATTGAAGTAAGCCAGACAGAGAAAGACAAATATCACTTATATGTAGAATCTAAAAAAAAATGATACAATTGAACTTATACAAAAAACAGACATAGACCCACAGACATACAAAACAAACTTATGGTTACCAAGGGGGAAAGGGGCGGAGGGATAAATTAGGAGTTTGGGATTAGCAGATACAAACTACTATGTATAAAACAGATAGACAACATGTTCCTACTGTATAGCACAGGGAACTATATTCAATATCTTGTAATAAACTATAATGGAAAAGAATATGAAAAAGAATGTATATGTATACATTTGGCTGATTCACTTCAACCCCAGTGCTCATAAAAGCACTATTCACAGTAGCGAAGACATGGAAGCAACCTAAATGTCCATTGACAGATAAATGGATAATGAAGATGCGGTGTGTGTGTGAGTGTGTGTGTGTGTGTGTGTATGTGTGTGTGTGTATCACAATAGAATATTACTCAGCCATAAAAAAGAATGAAATAATGCCATCTGCAGCAACGTGGATGGACCTAGAGATTATCATACTAATTGAAGTAAGCCAGACAGAGAAAGACAAATATCACTTATATGTAGAATCTAAAAAAAAATGATACAATTGAACTTATACAAAAAACAGACATAGACCCACAGACATACAAAACAAACTTATGGTTACCAAGGGGGAAAGGGGCGGAGGGATAAATTAGGAGTTTGGGATTAGCAGATACAAACTACTATGTATAAAACAGATAGACAACATGTTCCTACTGTATAGCACAGGGAACTATATTCAATATCTTGTAATAAACTATAATGGAAAAGAATATGAAAAAGAATGTATATGTATAACAATCACTTTGCTGTACACCAGAAACTAACATAACATTGTAAATTAACCATACTTTAATTTTAAAAAAAGAGTAAGGGACTTCCCTGGTGTTCCAGTGGTTAAGACTCGGCTCTTACAATTCAGGGGGTCTGGGTTCAATCCCTAGTCAGGGAACTAGATCCCACGTGCCGCAACTAAAAGATCCCACATGCCACAACGAATCCCTCATGTGGCAACGAAGATCTCATGTGCCGCAACTAAGACCAGGTGCAGCCAAATAAATAAATAAATAAATAAGAGTAAAAAACAATAAAATAATTATCTCAGACAAGCTTTAACTATAAGAAGACATTGCTTTAAATAAACACTCTTCTAATTGGGAGCAAATATATTAAAGGAAGTTTACTTTGGACATGACTCAAAAGACAATAAGAACCTCAAAATGTATGCTGCAAGACTGTTATTTATTCTTGTGTCTTACTATTGTAATGTGTATAGTAAGTTGCAAATAAAGGCATACATTAAAAACAACAATGAACATTGATAAGCTGACCTAAGAATATCTTGTAAGTATTTTATTATTTTATCAAAAATGCTCCATGAAATGTAACCTCATTTTACAAAAATGAAAGCCCAGAAGCAAAAGAAGTCAAACTGCAGAACCTCAGAAAGATTTAGGAATTGGAGGCAACAATCTCCAAAAGTGAGGGTGCAACTGAGGCTGAAGACAGCCTCCCTAGACACCCCTTCATACAGCCAAATAACTGTGTCTCCCACACCAGAGCAGAGGACAGAAAGGGCTGAAAATAACATATGCCAGCAAGAATGAATACATCAATACAAAAAAAGAAAAATTGAGAAAATTCTCTCAGAACAAAGAAGCGACAACAAGGAGGAAAATTGTAGAGAATTATATAAAAATAAAAGAATCACTCCAAATAATAGGAGAACCAACACCCAAATAATAGTGGTTCCAGAGAACCAACATTCAAATAGTACAAGTAAATAAAACACAGATGAAGACTTTTCTAAATAATAAAAGGAAATTTCCCAGAACTGAAGGGAATGAGTTATTAGAATAAAAGGGCTATGGAGGGCCCTTAAATGATAAATGAATGATAAAGGATCCATAAATGAATGATAAAGGATCCACATCATGTCATTGTGAAATTGAAGAAAACCTGGGGTAAAAAGCTTTTGGAGAGGGGAGAAAAGGTCACTAAAAAGGAATAGAAATAAGAACATCATTGAAGTTCTCACCTGCAACCACAGATGTTAGAAGAAGATGGAACAACACTTCCAAAATTCTGAGTAAAACAACTTGCAACCTAGCATTCTGTGACCAAACCATTAAGTGAAGGTAAAATAATGAAATTCTCAAGTGAGATCTTTTATAAAAAGCACCTCCCATGTATCCTTTCTTGGTAGTTAGTAAATCAAGACAGGGGAAAATATGGGATTCAATCAACGGATGTTGAAGGCAAATGCCACAGCTAAGTAGCAGCCTAGAGAGCAATTAATCCTGATCTTACCGCGAAATCAAAGAACTCCAAAAGGAATGTCTCAAAGAAAGAACATGAGAGATTATATGACGTATCAAAGAGCTCAGGAATAAATTAGTGATGTTTGCATAAAAAACTAAGAAATTTGGGAAAAAAAGAAAACCTTTGCAATCGTCAATTCTAGGAAAAAGTAGTTACTCAATAAAGAAAATGTTAGTTGTGATATCTTCCTAAATAATATATTTCAAATACCAAAAATTATGATTAACTATATTGAGAAGATAGGAAAGTGTATGTGCCAAGGGGTGGGGATAAGTGGTAGTAAAAGCACTAAATTGTCATATTCCATAAAGGAAATCAATAGATGCTTTCTAATATAAAAAAAATCAGAAACAGCAGCATTAAAATATTATTTAGAAATACAAAGATATATGTAAGATGAAATAGCTAAAAGGATGGATAGTAATTTTCTATGGGGAGTAGAAATGGGAGGTATGGAACTGTTGTTATAAACCAAGTAGTACTATACGACTTTTTAAACTATATTTATGTATTATTTTGACCAAAATTAAAATTAAATTAAAAATAAAACAAAAAATAAAGCAATAAAACAATAACAACATTAAATCCATTTCTTCTTATGTCTTCAATCCCTCTCTCTCCCCCCCAGGTCTTTCCCTTTCGCATATAAACATCCTTTCAAAGAAAATCCTTATATAACCTCTTCCAGCCATAGTCCAGATTCTTTTCTTTCCATCACAGCCAATTTTCCTGCAAATTATCCTCTAATCTGCTGCAATACATTAAGTTGAACCATGTGGAAAAGTGTTGATCTCATCATTTTTTACCTATAAAAAGAGCATTTCTTATGGTTCAACCTAATGGCTTACTCTCATTACCACCAAATTCTGAGTCCATCACCTGAATATATCCTGCCATCTGTTTCATTTGTACCCTGCTCTCCAGCCACACTGCCCGGCCTTAATTCAGACATTCTTCATTTCTTTCTGGATTAAGGCTTTAACCTCCTAACGCTTGCTTCCCACCAGGCCATGTTGGCACTGCTGCCAGAATGATCTTTCTAAACACTCACTGTATCATGTCACTCCCCTACTTAAAATGCATCCCAATACCATCAGAATCAAACCTAAACTCTCTCCCACAGCGAAACGCTGACCACTGTCTACCTCTCTTGCTTATCTTCCTCCATTCTCTGTACCCATCCTAGACTGACCACAGCTTTGCATTCTATACTTGAGTCATACTAAACATTCAGTGTTTTCTTAAATGATCCCAAAAGTAATCACGGATGAAAAATATAGAAAAATTCAATTTCTTCTATGGGCCAAGTCAATACTGAAAAGGCTGATTATGTTTACTAAAATATTCAAATGCATAGTGACAGGGAACTAAGAACAAGTCGTATTGAAAGAAGGAGAGAGAGAGAAGGAAAGAATGAGAGAAAGAAAAAGAGGAGTGGGAAAAGGCAGGGAGGAGAGGAGTCTGGAAGAAAACAGCTTCCCCTCAATTTTACTGTGTAACAACTACGTGAAGAAAATTTGCAAACATTACAACTAATCTGTGTTCAGGAAATTGTTCTCCATTTTCCAAAAAATGATAAAACTAAGACCAACTTATGGTTAGCCTTAAGGAATATATGTACCAAGTATTAGTACTTCTATTTATCTTTTGGTGAAGAACTGCGTCATTAAATTTTAAAAGCCATCCAACCAGTTCTCAAACTAACACCTCATCCAACAAAAGTTTAATTGGGTTTAGAGTTTTGTTTAAACTGACAGCTCTGGTTCAAAAACCCCCAAGGTCAGCAGTATAGTTTACATCAAATGGCCCAAAGGTATCCTGTGGTTCTGTGGTGGTTATTTTTTAATTCTGATTTGCAACTATCTAGTTAATAGCTCTCTGCTAAGAATGTGGCATATTCAAATGCAAAATATTTTTACAGTATCTCTGAATCAATTTAAAAAAAAGAAAAGAAAAAAAACAATTGTTCCTCACCTGTTCACTGTGCAGACATCCTGCACCCTCACAGATCTAGCCAAGATAGGAAGCAGGATGTAAGCAGAAAAGGCCTTTGAGCAGGTAAAGAGATGTCAGCAAAGGCTTGTGCAGAGGAAGCTCACAAACTTTCCCATAGGAAAGCTTGGGAGGCCCTCCCTCAGAGGCTATTTACTCTCACTTTACAAACAATATTACCAGGCTTATTTACCTAGTTTCAAAGCCTAGGGCAGAATAGAAATAAGATATTAGGAAGAGAGCTATGGGAGAGGAGCTACTTACAGCATACTGAAATACCGACAGCAAAACAGAGACAGTTGTCAGCCTAATGGGAAGGAGGAAACAAAAATTATAAAAAGAAAACAAGAGAACTCAAAGCACAGTTGGATATAGGGTGTGGGGGACAAACACCCCACTCACCCAGTAAGACCATGGCATCACTTTATTATAGCATAGGATAAGGAACAACTTCCAAAATGGCGTCCTTTGTCCTCGAGAAGAGGATCAACTTAGCACCTCTGCTAGGGCATACCTGAGCTAGGTAATGGGAATGCAAAGGGAGACAAGTCCCGCCCACTTTTACAAAGGGGAAGAAGTATAGGAGATTTTAGAATATGTTCCTACTGGAAGAGTAAACATTTTAAAAGGGCATATTTTTCTTGAATCCAAATTATTAAGAAAATTCAGCATCTACAATGGTTCATTTGCTAAGGGATCCTCATGATGACAGTTACAAAGTATTTGAAATCTAGGTGAAATATATATTGAGTTGTAGAATCTAAACTCCATACATGTTTCAAATAACTGTTAAGATAATATATAACATCAAAGAACACAAAAGTAGTAGTTAGAGGATCTGGAGTTTGCTCTCTGCTCCACCGCTAACTGTATATGACCTTGGCAAGTCAGCTGAGACTCTGTCTCCTCATCTGTCAAATGAGGGTATGAAGAGATAGTTTTCAAGAATCCACTGACATTTCCCCCCATCCCACATACCCAATATTCTCCCTTTATTCAATTTGGCAATTCTGGGCCCATGGCCCTAAGCAAAAGGTGCTATTGCAGAACATAAAATGATAACAAGAGTCCTTTTCTGGCTTTCAGGTTTCAAAACCGAGGAGTCTTGTGGAAAAGAAGAACATAGGACAATAACAATGGATTTGGGAGAAAACAAGACGAGTTTATCTGAGTAATATGTCCCTCCTTCACAGATAGAAATGAATTGAATTCCTGGACCAGAAGAAGTTTGTGGGGAGGTGATGAAAACATAGATGCTGGTGGATCCCTGGGATAGGGACTCATACCCAGCTCCCCAGGGCTAAGCCCAAAGGAAACAAGAGGGAGATGTGCTTGTAGGAATAGAGAGCAGAAAAGATCTGAGATCACGTCCCATGGAGAATCCAAGAGGCAGCAAGATCCCTGAGAAGACATGACCATGTGGGAGCATCAAGGCAGATGGAGCATTGTATAATCTTACAGAGTTTACCAGGCCCCAGAGTGTCTTGAGAATAGCAAAATGACTTCTGTATACCCAAGAGTGGCAAACACAGCTGGGAAATCTGGGGAAACTGAAGGAACCTTAGAGGTGGGAACAAGGGGCAACTCAGCAGGGACCTCTGTAGACTGATGATGGAGGGGAGATCTGTCAAGCAAGTGGCATCTCTTGCCCATCACCAGGAGTAGAAGTTCAAACACTTCTGCCCACTGCATCTTGGTACTGGAGGAAAGCACAACACAGTCAAGTGCTGGAGGGAGGGAACAATGTTACATAGAGAAGAGACAGAGTAAGATCAGCTTCACTAGTGGCCGGAGGTCCGCCATGGCCAGCAAGTCCCTCCCGACAGCCAATGCAGGACCATAGGCCTTCCTACACCCCTCTTGTGCTGTACAACAAAGGGCCCCATCCCCTCCCTGCAGTGGGCAGATAAAGTAGTGGGGCTGGTCACGCGCCATATAATACACACACTTAAGCAGCACAAAGACATACATTTTGAGTCTGAAACAGGAAAAGATATTCCCACACAAGGATACAAGTCCAACACAAGCTGTGAGGACTCTATCTTTTGGTAGGGAAGTATTCCAAGCCCAAGGCCCATTCTTAAGTGGTTGAGTTGGAGCGTCAAGAGACTTCATGTATGAGACTCCCTTTCTCAACATGACCTAAGTGGACCACCAGATGGAAGTATGTCCCAACAAAGATCAGAATGGGAGGTAATCTTAAGGGACTCTGTAAATATCCCTATCCCAGAGATAGGGAATCCCCAAATTGCCTAAGACCAAATTTCTGTGGTCCTGATGGAATGAGAACTCCAAATAAAGACTAAATTGAGTTCTAGAGAATAAACATATTTCTTGCACATCTGTGTTTGGAGACTGAGATTCATACCCACTACATGCTGAGACAGACTCCACAACTATAAAATCAAAAGACTAAACCACAGAATAAGAAATAATCTATGAATAACTCCATGCCAATAAATGCAGCAAAACTTAATTTAAAAAATTATTGTCTAGAAATACATGTCACAAAATTGACCTAGGGGGAGGGAGAGAATTGAAAGTCTGAATAAACTAATAATCATTAAAGAAACAAATAATTTTTAAAAATCTCTCTTTACCCAAGACACAAGCCACAACATTACAAGTGAAAACCACCAAAGTTTCAAGGAACAAACAACCCCTCTCTCATATAAACTGTTTTGAGAAAACAGAAAAAGATAGAAAGCATCCAACTTATGTGGCTAGTACAACCTTAATACCAAAAATGGACAAGGACTGTACAAGAAAAAAAGTATACACCAATCTTACATATGAACATAAATGCAAACACCCCAACAGAAATTCTCGGTGAATAAAAACATACTGTAACATAAACAAGAACTTTCTCTCAGAATGCAAGAACAGTTCAGATGGACTACCACATCACAACAACAGAATAAAGAGGCAAAAAAAGAATTCAATAAAATTCAGCACCCGTTAATGACAAAAATTTTTAGCAAGCTGATAAAGGAAGCGAAAATAAAGAGCATCTATCAAAAAGCTATAGTAAACATCATACTTAGTGGTGAAACTAAAAACCAAGCCTTTGTTTTAAAGTCAGATATAAAACAGGGAGGCTCACTATCACCACTTTTATTCAACACAAATTTTATTAAACAAGAAGTTCTACAGGCTAACTATTGGAACAAATAAGAGAGTTAAGAGAGGTTATGGGATACATGATCAACACATTAAAACCAATATGGTAATAAACAATTCGAAAATGTAAATAGAAAACAATCTCATTCACAAGAGCAAAAAAATCTGTAAGGTAGATATAGTTACGTGTGTGTATAGTTAAATGTTATAGCTAAAACTTTATGGTTAAACCTTACAGCGCTCATCTAACTTGACCCAGGAGGATCTGACACAGTTATCACATCCTTCTGGAAATACTTCCTTCACTTGGTTTCTAAGACCCCCTATACCTTCTCCTGGTTTTCCTCCCATACCTGGCTCTCCTTCTCAGTTTTTGTTCATTCTACCTCTTCTCCAGCCTCTAAACATTGGTGGGCCCCCGGGCTCTTAGTCCTTAGATTTCTTCTCCTTTCCAACTATACTCTTCCCTTTGGTCATCTCTTCCAGTTTAATAAATTCAAATACCACCTAATCCCTGATGAGTCCCAATCTTTCTAGCCCTAACCTTTCCTCTGACCTCTAGAATTATAAGTAATTACCTATTCAACATCTCCACTTGGAATTACATTAGGCACCTCAAACTTAAATGAACCCCACAACCTAGCTCACCCTTGGTCTTCTCCATCTCAGAAAATGAAAACTATATTCTCCCAGTTAGCTTCACCCACCAAAAACCATAGAGTCATCCTTTACTCTTCTCCCTCCACATATTCAACGCTTAAGTGACCTTCAGAATGCATGCTTAGACCATTTCTCACCTCCTTTCCACCACTATCACCATAGTTGGACAAAGCCACGATCATCTCTCACGTGGATTACTGCAGTAGGCACCTAACTGGTCTTCCTCCACCACTCCTTCCCCTGTAATTTACTGTCCACACAGTAGTCAGTTGATCATTTTAAAACAAGGTCAGATCATGTCATGTCCCTCATCGTGTATAAATTTGTCAAATGTCTGGGAAGGTTTTCTTGTGGGTGAAAAGCATTTTATAAATATCTGAGACCAGACTCTAACCCCATTTTAAATATTAAAGCACAAAATATTCCCCTTATTTAACCCACACTATGTTTTCCAGGAATGCAACTACTATGTAAACCAAAGAAAGATTGTACCTTATTTTCTTGGGAACTTCAACAAGAGTTTCTTACCATTTTAGAATATCAGGTAAACCAAAGGCAACTCTGCTAATCGTTGGTTCACCAGAACAACACACCTGTTTCATTATGCATCGTTAGCAGTTGCATACAAATATATACAAGAGGATAGATGAAGTTCATTTTGTAAACTTAGAACTGAACATAATTAATTTAGCAAAGACATGTGAAACACAGAAATAATATTTAATTAATAAAGGGACTAACTATATATCATTACCAATCTATGTAATTCTTAAATGCTTTTAGCAAAGGATAATAAATTTGTCATTAAAATTACATGTTGAAGTTATTTTTTAAATTTTGAGTGGCCTGGTTTGGTTTTCATGTTTGTTTGTTTGTTTGTTTTACTCTCAAACTGTCCACAATGGTCCATTTCTCCATGTCTTCTTGTATTACTCTTTTTTTTTCCAGTCCATCCTGTAGTCTCATCATCTATCAAAAGATATGGATTGCAAGGTCTAAGTTCTGGACTCTGAATGTGTCCTGACATCTGTTAACATTTCCAGTTGGGAGATATGGGGCTTTTTTTTTTTTGATGCTTTTTCACCTTGTCCCACGTCACAAAAGAAATTTATTTTGACAGTACACTTATAAAGAGGCCTAGCTCATTTTCTCCATTTCAAAAGTCTTTGATTGTTCATAGCATACTTCCCCACTTCACTTAAGGTTATTTCCCATTTTCTCTTATCATACACACATTAAGTCTAGTCTGCTATTATTTATCTTAATGTATATTCTAGTGCCACCTGTGCTGCTTTTTCATTTTTTGGTCTTTCTTATAAATTATGACCACTTATATTCCTACACAAAGCACATTCATTATCAGTAGATACAAGCAGCTAATAACTTTATTATGTCTTCCAGTGTAGTCATTTATAATTATAATTTAGTTATTCATCACTCATTTTTTTCTTTATATTACAAATAGGGCATTATATTGATTTTTGACATTACATAGGTAGGTAGATGATAATTATCTATTAACTTTACTTCAGGTTAGTAAAAGGGGTAAAATTATATGCAAAGTACATGCAATAAGAAGGGAGTGCTAAGTCTGATAGTATTGAGAACAACTGCCTTGGCTGATCTGGCTCTTGGCTTCCTCTCTGACTTTTCTCCTATCATACCTCCCATTCAAAGCCCCCCACCTTGCTGTTTCTCAAACACCACAGAAATATTTCTGCCTTGGAGGTTCACAGTGTTTCTTCCCTTTGCCTGGAATGATCTTCCCCCATACATGAAGTATATGGCCTGCTCCATTACTTCCTTCAGACCTCTGCTCAAATGCCATGTTCTCTTACAGTCCTTTCCTGATGGTCCAATTGAAACAACTCTCCATTATTCTTCTTTATATCACTTATTGCCACCTGAGACATTATTGGTATGTTTACTCTCCACCTCATGTCTCTAGAATGCAAAGTGGCCCAAGAAAGGGGCTTCATTTGTTCATTGCTGCTTCCCAGTGTCTAGTATGGTGCCAGATATAATAGGTACCCAATAAAACTGAATGGATAGGTGAATGTCTTAAAGACCAAAGAATGTGCTGGTAGGAGCCTGAACCTAGCAGGTTGGTTCCAGGTCCTTCATTCCCAATTGACACAATGCTGCCATGCTATTAAATGTTTGGGATAGTGAACATTTGTTGAATATTTCATCTGAAGAAAGGTTCCACAACTGAAAAGTATTGGAAAGCCATTGGCCTTTCAAATTAGCAAAAATGCAAAAGCACAGTAATACACAATGCTGGTGAGGATGTAGAGAAACAGACTGGTATTCATTATAGAGAAACAGATTGGTATTCATTATTTGTGGTAATGTAGGTGGTTCACTGTTACTGGGAGGAAATATGTACTGAGAGCCTTTAAAAACTGCAGTATATTTAACACGTGCTGTTTTATTTAAGATCATTTTACTCTCACAGTATGTAAAATAAGCATTATTAACTCCACTGTACAGATGAGAAAACTGAGGCACCAATAAGTTTAAGTAACAAATAAATGACAAGTCAAGGATCTCTATCTAGGTCATCAAACTGCAATTCCAGGGCTTTCTCCACCAGTTTCCATTGTCTGTGAGTTCTCTTGTTAGGTTACCAACTCCTTAAAGCTAAAAATCATGTCACATAAAAAATGTTTCAACGCTTAGTACCTAGTACACAATGCTAAGCATTGCAGGTGCTCAATAAACCTTTGCTAGAAGAGGGAATAACTCTTTCAACCACAGAAGTCTCCATAGACAGTGCAAGACCCATAGAGACAATAACAGAAACCGACCCAATATCTCTTCTACCCTCATACTAACAGAATATGAACCCTGCCACACAGCTGCCCAGAACAGTGACTTCATTTTCATCATCTTTTATAGGTAAATGTGGTCATGTAGATAAGTTCTGGCTAATGAAATATAAGCAGAAGTGGTGGACAACTTCAGGCACATGCTCTTCTTGCTTAAAGGCTTCCTGCTGGCTGGAATGCAGATGTGATGGCCAGAGCAGCCAGACTGGACCTTGAGATGACCTTGGTAATGAGGGGTATACTCAGAGAAGCAATAAGAAGGCAGGATCCCTGACTCTGCAAAACACCGTATCAGTTCAACATTACCTTTCATATGACTTTTCTGTAAGAGAGAAATAAACTTCCACCTTGTCTAAGTCACTATTATTTGGGGTTTCCTGATTATCTTGCACCCATTAGCTGCCCTGAACCAGTTCTATTATGACTGCCACTTACTCCCATTTCCTTGATACTTGATATCGGGCTAAACTGATTTGGCATTGTACTAGTGACAACCTATATGAATTATGCATTCCATTTAGCATTTTCAAAGATTCCATTGTAAATGGATATTTAATAAGCTTTTTCACTTAACCCTAAAGAGCAATGGAACAGAGTCATGCATAAAAAGCCATAATTCAGTGAACTGTTTAATAATCACTTTCCAGAGTAATAATTGATTGTCAAAGACTGTACATCTAGGCAGGTCTCAACAGCATAATGAAATCAGAACAATGAAAAGTGTCCCAGCTGTCTCAATCTTTCATTTCTTCAAAACCCTATTTCCAATGATTAAGAGATGAAGAGCTTGATACTAGAGATGTTCTTGAGGGGAAATCTGGCTGAAATGATGAGGTCTGGCTTTATTATAATCTTCTCCTGTGTGCCTAATAAATTTGTAGTAAGCCAAGCAAAGGACAGGAATTTTATTTACTGTATTATCTGTGAGATCTAAAAAGAAGATAGACTACCAATTTAAAAGGTGGGAAAGGGGTGGAGGATGCAGGGGATTTTACTCATTATCAAGACTGGCCAAATCTGATGACCAGAATGCCAATTAACAGTTAACCATGTGATCATGGCAATCCTGCAGTCTTACTTAGATAATATCCAAAGGGTTGACTCTTCCTCCTAGCTGTTGGGAATTCTTGGTAAGGCCACTAACACACTCCATTCTCTCAAGTCGAGGAGTCTCAACAACACCCCAATCCATCACAGATAAGATTTCAACTATGTCAAAAGAAGCTCTCCTTCCCCAAAAGGATGGGGACTCATAACCTATACCACTGGGCTAGAAAGAAAAAGTACATGCAGGCATTTCTTCACCCCGAGAATAGCTAAAAGACTTTAAAATAAAACCAAGCTAATAAGATGAAGTAGACATGGGTCAGACTGTTATTCTGCCATGAGAGATGGCAGATAATGGCAATTTCATCTTTTATTCATATTAACAGCAACCTAAGTTGGCAGAATCAGTGGTACTTGATTACATATAACTGGTTAGTGATCATATAATCAACTGCTAATGCCATCACTACCTATAATTGATCACACCTGTATTCTTTCCCTTTATGACACAATCTTAGCCCAAGTCCCATTCCACACACACCATCTCTACCATCACCACACTGCTCTGTGAGCAGCAAATCCTTGCTTCTTGCTGACCTTCCCAGGCCTAAGTGTGTTGGGTTCAGAAGTCACCAGCAAGAGGCTATGGGTGGCCATCTCAGGACAGGAGAGTGTGATGGGCCTCTCACTAAATGCAGAGTCATCACAGAGATCTGGGAGGGGAAAACTCATAATGAGAAGTAATTCTGGATACCTGGGGTCTGAGTCTTAAGACAGTAAGGAGGGAAAAAAGAAAGGAAGATGGAGCAAACGAGGAAAAGGAAGTGCCATCAACATGATGTAGTAAGAATAAAAACAATTCTGGTCTCGTTGTCAAAGGAACTAAATTGGTTCTGATCCCAACTATGCTAATTGGCTGTATGGCCTTGCAAAAGTCATTTTCTCCCATTGGGTCTCAGTTTTGTTATCTATTGTATAATACAAAGTTAATTAGGTTATCTTCCAGCTCCAGACACTTTTAATGAAAAATGAAGAAAACACTATGGAAAAATTTATCACAGGACTCTGAAAGTCCTTTTCCATATAAGAACACAAAGTAAAATATGTAAAAGAAAATTTATTAAATGAGAATGTATTATTTTTAGTTTCAATGCAATAGACTAAGAATTTAACCTTTTTCCTACTATGCTCAAAAAAACTCGTACAGATAATAAATATGGCTGATTTGTCAAACCATCCTTCTCTATAGTGAGGCCAAGATGCAGTGCAGCCCTCCGTGGGCGCCTGGATCCTGGGAGAACCCCTCCGCGCTGGGGCCTGAGCCGAGCTCTCCTTTGCAGATGGCCGCGGCCGGCTTCGTCCACTGTCCCACTGAGAACGAGCGCGACCTGGCTCAGTGTTTCTTCTGCTTCAAGGAGTTAGAAGGCTGGGAGCCAGATGACAACCCTATAGAATAACATAAAAAGCATTCATCTGGTTGTGCTTTCTTTTCTGTCAAGAAGCAGTTTGAAGAATTAACCCTCAGCGAATTTTTGAAACAGGATAAAGAAAGAGCCAAGAACAAAATTGCAAAGGGAGCCAACAATAAGCGGAAAGAATTTGAAGAAACTGCAAAGAAAGTCCACTGTGCCATTAAGCAGCTGGCTGCCTCGGAGCGACGCCACCCCACCGTCACTGCCCCACAGAGACATGGACACATCGTTTCCGAGACACAGACACATCGTTTCCAAGGCATAGCCCTCAGGGTTACCAGCTTTACTCTGGGGCCTCTTAACTGTTCCTTAGGGAAGGAGAACATCAACATTTTGAAATTAGAATATTTAAACAGTATTTTTGGTTTTTTTCTTGAAGGTGGTGCCAGGAGCTATTTCTGTTGTACAGCTGGTGCTAAGTACAGTGAGGGATTCTCTCTTTTCAAAAAAAAAAAAAAAAAAAAAGATGCAGTGCACTTTACAGTGGACTAAGGAAACCAGGTACTTGTAAAAGAATATTCTCCCCAAAATGACATACATATTCAGCACAACTGGATAATGTGCTGCACAGTCTATTAGATTACTTCCATTTGGGATGAAAGATGCTTAAACATGATTGTAGTTGGCTAATTCTCAAGATTTTGATTTTCCTGTCAAAACTATTTATCTACCCATCCTTAAAACCCACCTGTTTACCTATTATGCTTTAAAACAAGCATTGTAAAGAATACAGCTGCCTAGCTTCAGGCTGTTTACAGCTACAGAATGACTGACTTAAATCACAACCAAATACTGTAGTTTTCAGTAATAAAAAATAAATGACTTACTGTGTACAATAAGTCAACATGTAACCTAACTGGGACATTCAGTTGGCTCAATCTGCTGTCAAGGTAGCCATATTATTCTAAGCCCTAATATCAACTTTACATTTTTTAAAACTGCTTTGAATTGCATAAACTCTTTCCTCTCATTTTACACAGAACAGGTAAAAATCATGACTTGAAGGTATCACAAATGGACCCAAACTCTACAATGTTAAGGTGGCAATTAGTGCTATATTTTAAACATGCAGTTTATCAGTTGTACCCACCTCACCACCCACTGAAGGAGATTCTAAGCCCTTGGACTAGTCCTTAAAATTTAAAAGCATTAAAATGGTCTGTATTAGGAAATCCAAGTTAAAATTGAGTTGTGTATTGAAATAACAGTCCACAGAGGGGAAATGTCTTAATCCTAACTACCCAAATATCCAGTGAAAAACAATTTTAATAAGGTAA
Organism: Physeter macrocephalus; assembly: GCF_002837175.3. Taxonomy (NCBI): domain Eukaryota; kingdom Metazoa; phylum Chordata; class Mammalia; order Artiodactyla; family Physeteridae; genus Physeter; species Physeter macrocephalus. The sequence continues at coordinate 120,744,912 of NC_041224.1, read as the reverse complement.
ACAAATAACTGTATCTGCAGATGGAGAGGGTAAACTGAAAGTTAATGAAAATATACCAATACTCAAGCCAGGGATTCTTAACTTGACGTTCTCCATGGATGAGTTTCTGGTTGTTAATGAAATTTTTAAATTAGAGCAAAAAAATGTGTGATCTTATTTTATCTACCACATCTTTACACTAAAAATTTTATTGAGATATATTAAGATCAGGGGTTCTTAATCTTTTTTGTAGGCCTTATATCCTTATAAGGATTTAATTAAAGTTATTGATCCTCTCCCCGGGAAACTGTACATATATTTACTATTTACCAAATGCCACATGATTTTGTTACAACAGCACCCCACTTCCAGGTACCAATTTTTCTTTCAGTTAAAAATCACCATATAAGAACTGTAACAAAATTTTTTAAGATTTATATGGAAACACAAAAGATCCTGAATAGCCAAAACAATCTTGAGAAAGAAGAATGGAGCTGGAGGAATCAAGGTTCCTTAAAACACTAAAAATGGAACTACCATATGACCCAGCAATTCCACTACTGGTCATATATGCTGAGAAAACCATAATTCAAAAAGAGACATGTATCACAATGTTCATTGCATCCCTGATCTCAGACTATACTACAAAGCTAGAGTTATCAGAACAGTATGGTACTGGCACAAAAACAGAAATATAGATCAATGGTACAGGATAGAAAGCCCAGAGATAAACCCATGCACATATGGTCAACTAATTTATGACAAAAGGTGCAAGAATATACAATGGAGAAAAGACAGCCTCTTCAATAAGTGGTGCTGGGAAAACTGGACAGCTACATGTAAAAGAATGAAATTAGAACACTACCTAACACCATACACAAAAATAACCAAGTAAAAAATGGGCGAAAAACCTAAATAGACATTTCACCAAGGAAGACATACAGATGACCAAGAGGCACATGAAAAGATGCTCAACATCTAATTATTAAGAAATGAAAATCAAAATGCAATGAGGTATCACCTCACACCAGTCAGAATGGCCATCATCAAAAAATCTACAAACAATAAATGCTGGAAAGGGTGTGTTGAAAAGGGAACCCTCCTGCACTGTTGGTGGGAATGTAAATTGAAACAACCACTATGGAAAACAGTATGGAGGTTCCTTAAAACACTAAAAATGGAACTACCATATGACCCAGCAATTCCACTACTGGTCATATATGCTGAGAAAACCATAATTCAAAAAGAGACATGTATCACAATGTTCATTGCAGCACTATTTACAATAGCCAGGACATGGAACAAACCTAAATGTCCACCGACAGATGAATGGATAAAGAAGATGTGGCACATATATACAATGGAATATTACTCAGCCATAAAAAAATGAAATTGAGTTATGTGCAGTGGGATGGATGGACCCAGATTCTGTCATACAGAGTGAAGTAAGTCAGAAAGAGAAAACAAATACTGTATGCTAACGCATATATATGGAATCTAAAAAAAAACAATGGTACAGCTTAACCTAGTTGCAGGGCAGGAATAAAGATGTACACGTAGAGAATGGACTTGAGGACACGGGGTGGGAGGGGGACGCTGGGGCAAAGTGAGAGTAGCATCGACATGTATACACTACCGAAAGTAAAATAGTTAGCCAGTGGAAAGCAGCAGCATAGCACAGGGAGATCAGCTCAGTGCTTTGCAATGACCTAAAGGGGTGGGATTGGGAGGATGGGAAGGAGGCTCAAGAGGGAGGGGATATGGGGGCATATGTATGCATATGGCTGATCCACTTTGGTGTACAACAGAAACTAACACAGTACTGTGAAGCAATTATACTCCAATAAAGATCTATTTAAAAAAAGTCTACATTAGGAAATCAAAGTTAAAACTGAGTTATGTATTGAAATAACAATCCATAGGGGGGAAACGTCTTTATCCTAACTATCCAAATAACTGTACCCGAAGTAACCAGAAAAAAGCAATTATTTCGCTAACGTTTAAAAATTCTTGGGAATTCCCTGGCAGCCCAGTGGTTAGGACTTGGTGCTCTCACTGCCAGGGGCCGAGGTTCAATCCCTGGTCGAGGAACTAAGATCCTGCAATTTATGTGGCATGGCCAAACAAATAAAAATAAAAAACCTCACGTGTACTCAAACCGTGGCATATGTGAAAATGGATTATTTTCAAGGTTCAAATTCATTTGCCCTTTATAGTCTAAATTAAGAGACTTTATTACACAAACAGGCAAAAGAAAAAATCATTGCTGGGCAGTATCTGTACTAACAATCAGGGAAAAAGTACACCTGAATTCTATAATAAATTAGCATTTCATTTTTCAAGTAACTCTGTATTTCAATCTTGAAAAAAAATCCTCATGGAAAATAAAATGTGCTTGTATCCAACCAAGAATAAGTTTATTTTAAAGGAGCAACTCCTAGCTTGGTTCAAAATTATTACAACCAAACCAGCTAAAGGATAGGAATTTTCTCTCAAGAACTAATAAAAATAATATTTTCCACCTTTTAAAAATGAATGAAATTAAACACATAAGCATTTTGTATTTATTGAAGGCATCTAAATGTTATCTGAAAGACTTTAAAACTTCACAGGAAAAAAAAACTGTAAATCAAGAAACTTCTTAATCATTACATCATTTGTACTACTTTAAGCTGTTAACATCTATGAGAACAAAACAGTACTGCACAAACGGAATGTGTAAAAGAAAAGTGTAATAAATGCATCTGTCACTCTGAAGAGAAAAGATTTGTCCAAACTAGTCCCTCCCAATCGTACTGGTGACATTCAAACAATAGATTGCTTTTCTTTGCCCAGATCCTGGTAGGTTCCCTGATTTATACCTCCAATGAGCAAAACTTTGTTCCTAGGATAGGGAAACATAAAATTTGAAAAGCAAAGAGCCAAGGAAATGTTTAAATACTATTTTAAATGTTTAAATACTATGCAGCTATTTAAAATAATAAATTAAAAATCAATCTCCATTGATATGTGTCAAAAAATAAGCTGCAGAATAATGTGTACCATATGTTCTTATAAGAAAAAACCCCATATATGTACGTATGTACACATTTGTACTAAAAACTTAAGATAAATAGAAGGATAAACAACAAGTATTGGTTACTATTGGTGAGTTAAAGGGGATTTAGAAGACAATTTATTACTGTTTCCTTACGTTTCTTCTTACAACTTGTAAAAATAAATTGTATAAAGAATCTGGTAACATTTTAATTAAAGTTTCTGTTTTGAAGTAATTGTAGATTCATATTCACTGGTAACAAATAATACAGAGATATCCCATGTACCCTTTATCAGCTTTCCCCAATGGGGATATCATGCAAAACTATAATACAAAATCACAGACAGGATACTGACACTGACACAATCAAGACACAAAACATCTCCATCACGACGAGCCTTTCCCATGTTGCTTTTCTAATGCTACACATACTTCCCTCTCACCCTCCCCTACTCCAAGCCTGTCCTCAACCCCTGCCAGCCACAAATCTGTTCTCCATTCCTATAATTTAGTCATTTAAGAATGTTGTATAAATGGAATTATACAGTATGTAACATTTTGAGATTGGATTTTTTGCTTCAGCATAATTTTCTGGGGATTCATCCAAATTGTTGCAGCTATCAATACTTTATTTCTTTTTAGTACTGAGTAATATATGACCATTAACCCCTTGAAGGACATCTGGGTTATTTCTAGTTTTTGGTTATTAAGTACTACAAGCGTCTATGAACATTCATCTCAGTTTTTTGTTTGAATATAGTTTTCATTTCTCTAGGATAAATGCCCTGCTTTACCTCTGTCCCATAAATTTTGATATTTTGTACCTTTATTTTAATTTAGTTCAATTTTTAAAAATTCTCTGAGGCTTCCCCATTGACCCATGGATTATTTAGAAATCTAATGTTTAGTTCCCAAGTGTTTGGAGATTTTCTTATTAACAGTCTGTCATTAATTTCTAGTTTGATTCCATTATGAGCAGAGAACACACTCTATATGAGACAATTCTTTTTTTTTAACATCTTTATTGGAGTATAATTGCTTTGCAATGGTGTGTTAGTTTTACCTGTATAACAAAGTGAGTCAGCTTTACATATACATATATCCCCATATCTCCTCCCTCTTGCGTCTCCCTCCCTCTCCCTGTGCTATGTGGCTGCTTCCCACTAGCTATCTATTTTAAATTTGGTAGTGTATATATGTCCATGCCACTCTCTCACTTTGTCACAGCTTCTCCTGCCCCCTCCCTGTGTCCTCATGTCCATTCTCCACGTCTGTGTCTTTATTCCTGTCCTGCCCCTAGGTTCATCAGAACCATTTTTTTTAATTCCATATATATGTGTTAGCATACGGTATTTGTTTTTCTCCTTCTCACTTACGTCACTCTATATGACAGACTCTAGGTCCATCCACCTACTACAAATAACTCAATTTCGTTTCCTTTTATGGCTGAGTAATATTCCATTCTATATATGTGCCACATCTTATTGATCCAGTCATCTGTCAATGGACACTTAGGTTGCTTCCATGTCCTGGCTATTGTAATAGAGCTGCAATGAACAAGGTTGCTTCCATGTCCTGGCTATTGTAAATAGAGCTGCAATGAACACTGTGGTACATGATTCTCTTTGAATTACGGTTTTCTCAGGGTATATGCCCAGTAGTGGGATTGCTGGGTCGTATGGTAGTTCTATTTGTAGTTTTTTAAGGGACCTCTATACTGTTCTCCATAGTGGCTATATCAATTTCCATTCCAACCAACAGTGCAAGAGGGTTCCCTTTTCTCCACACCCTCTCCAGCATTTACTGTTTGTAGATTTTTTCATGATGGCCATTCTGACTGGTGTGAGGTGACACCCCATTGTAGTTTTGATTTGCATTTCTCTAATGATTAATGATGTTGAGCATCCTTTCATGTGTTTGTTGACAAATCTGTATATCTTCTTTGGAGAAATGTCTATTTAGGTCTTTTGCCCATTTTTGGATTGGGTTGTTTTTTTGATATTCAGCTGCTTGTAAATTTTGGAGATTAATCCTTGGTCAGTTGCTTCATTTGCAAATATTTTCTCCCATTCTGAGGGTTGCCTTTTCATCTTATGTTTTCCTTTGCTGTGCAAAAGCTTTTAAGTATCATTAGGTCTCATTTGTTTTTGTTTTTATTTCCATTTCTCTAGGAAGTCGGTCAAAAGGGATCTTACTGTGATTTATGTCATAGATTGTTCTGCCTATGTTTTCCTCTAGGAGTTTTATAGTGTCTGGCCTTACATTTAGGTCTTTAATCCATTTTGAGGTTATTTTTGTGTATGATGTTAGGGAGTGTTCCAATTTCATTGTTTTACATGTAGCTGTCCAGTTTTCCCAGCACCACTTATTGAAGAGGCTGTCTTTTCTCCATTGTATATTCTTGCACCTTTTATCAAAGATAAGGCGACCATATGTGCATGGGTTTATCTCTGGGCTTTCTATCCTGTTCCATTGATCTATATTTGTTTTTGTGCCACTACCATACTGTCTTGATTACTGTAGCTTTGTAGTATAGTCTAAAGTCCAGGAGCCTGATTCCTCCAGCTCCGTTTTCTTTCGCAAGATTGCTTTGACTATTCAGGGTCTTTTGTGTTTCCATAAAAATTGTGAAATTTTTTGTTCTAGTTCTGTGAAAAATGCCATTGGTAGTTTGATAGGGATTGCATTGAATCTGTATATTGCTTTGGGTAGTATACTCATTTTCACAATGTTGATTCTTCCAATCCAAGAACATGGTATATCTCTCCATCTGTTTGTATCATCTTTAATTTTTTTCACTGTCTTATAGTTTTCTGCACACAGGTCTTTTGTCTTCTTAGGTAGGTTTATATCTAGGTATTTTATTCTTGTTGTTGCAATGGTAAATGGGAGTGTTTCCTTCATTTCTCTTTCAGATTTTTCATCATTAGTGTATAGGAATACAAGAGATTTCTTTGTTAATTTTGTATCCTCCTACTTTACCAAATTCATCAATTAGCTCTAGTAGTTTTCTGGTAGCATCTTTAGGATTCTCCATGAAGAGTATCATGTCTTCTGCAAACAATGACATCTTTACTTCTTCTTTTCCGATTTGGATTCCTTATATTACTTTTTATCTGATTGCTGTGGCTAAAACTTCCAAAACTACGTTGAATAGTAGTGGTGAGAGTGGACAACCTTGTCTTGGTTTTGATCTTAGAGGAAATGGTTTCAGTTTTTCACCATTAAGAACAATTTTGGCTGTGGGTTTGTCATATATCGCCTTTATTATGTTGAGGTAAGTTCCCTCTGGGCCTACTTTCTGGAAGGTTTTT